>NC_134950.1:26590931-26905931 GCF_965638725.1 Aptenodytes patagonicus
TAAAATACTTGATGAAGTTTTCTCAGCAGGAGAGGTCCAAAAAGCTCACTCGTCCCTTACACCAGCCTCAACAGAGATAGCTCTTTATGGTGACTGGTCCTTGCCTCAGACACGAGTTCTGCAAGTCGTATGGTTGCATCAGAATCACATCTCTTTTGGAGCCTTGTCTGCACACAAACTCCCAGTGAAACACTGAGATTGCCTGTGAAGACCACACCTTCAGGCACTTTGGCCCAAGTCTATATATAGGCATTCTTAAGGGTTTTTTTTTCCCCAACATAAACTATGGTTTATTGTCAGCATGGAAGAAATTGGGGTTTTGTTTATTCCTAAATCATGATTAAAGCAACGGATTCTGAAAGGCTGTAACAAGAGCTAATGAGTCTATATTGAGCAGACCTGCATGGCTCCATTCTGCAAAGGAGATCTGTGGCAGTAGTAAGCCCTAAGAACTGGACTGCAATTGTATTAGGGTTCTCTCTGTGATGTCTATCTACGCTGCAAGACTGAATGATGTACAACCAAGGTGTCACATACAAATAGATATAACAATGCTATGCCATGATAGCTATGTGTTAATTTGTTCCCCCAGCAGAACATTTTCTGTGGAGAAAACTGAATCCACTACTGTAGCTGCCACACAGAGCATTTTCTTTAATTAATAAGCACAGAGGAACTGCAGGCACTGATGAGCTCAAGGAATGTGATCCACTGAGAACCCTCCAACTGTAGTTTCATGAGAGACTGGCTCCAGCAACCATGTTGGTTAAAGAAGTTCCTGCCCTGTGACCTCCAGCTCACTCCTAGTCTTACACCACTCATCACCCCTGCTGTTGCGTGAGAAGGTATGTACTTTGAGCCACAGCCCAATTTATAGTCTAGCCCTATAGAGGATGATTGCACAGGCCCATCGGAGGAGGCTGTGAACTTCAGCCCAAGGGCAGGAGCAATCAGCTGGGCATGGAGCGGGGCATGCACTTCTTAAAAGAGCTTCACTGCCAAAGTCAGTGTCTTGGGGAAACTCCACCCGCAGGTTTATGATTCAGTTAAGCCAAGCTTACAGCTGAAACGAGAAGTCCCACTCCCCCTCCTGCCTGCCAGCCATGCTTTCTGCCAGCTCTTTCCCAGGGGTCTACATCAAATGGTAAATAACCCAGTGCAGAAAGCTAAACTGATATAAAACCCATTGCTTTTTTGCAGGCTTAGTTTTCTGCTGGCTGAGCCCTCTGACCTGACTGGCTGTGGCTCCAAAGAGCACCAGGGCCAGCACAAGGAATGTGTTAGAAACACAGAGAGGGGTGCAGGTGGGGAAGGGCTTTCAAAGGCAACTCGCCATTAGGTTGGCTTAGCCAGGTTAGGCCATTATCAAATGGCATCTCCACAATGAGGTGCTGGCCAGACTACCCACAAGTTACACAAGTCACCTTACAACACCCCCGCAAAAGCTGGGGTACCTCAGCACAGGAAATACTCATGTGGTCACTCCCTTCTGCTCGTCATTGTCAAGGGGTTTCTTATTGAGCAATGCAACTGTCTTCCTCTTTTGGTATCTTAGAGGAGCTTTACTTTTGGGATTTTGGGACTGCACAGCTCTTTCAGAATGATTTTATGAAGGGAGAGCAATTTAGATTCACATTCTCTTCAAGAAATTTCTTCAGTTTAATATCCTACCTACTTCAGTTGCGGAGGCATCAATGAGCACATCATGGAGAGTTCAGCAGCTGAATGATGGCAGCAGTGATAATGAGTGCATATGGGGATCCCAGGAAAACCTTAATCATCATCATAAACTTTTTACTTTCTGCAGTGCAATCCTTACTCCAATGTACCACAATTTGCTGTAGCAGACTATGCAATGCCCAGTGCTGATAAGAATCTGCATAAATATGAAGAGTAGGAAAGCTGTGAGGAAGAAAGTCCTCACAAAGCTGGAACTGCCGCGGGAGTTTTCCTTTTGATATTTTAAAATTATTTTTGTTCTGCTGTGTGGGTATGTTTCAGGTCAGGTATGATTTTGAGGTAGAAAGAAGGTAGTCTCAAGCATATAGGTCGATTATAACTAACTTCCCTGGTTCCCAGTTTTCTTGCTCATTTATAAGTTTGCGTCTTCACAAACCATGTTGCAACTTCTGGTTTTAGCACTGTTTTGCCCAATTTACTGTTTTATTCAACTGAACATTAAATGAAAGTAGTAAAACCCACCAGCCTGCAACAACAGCAAATTTGGGCAAATGTGGTGGAGAGTTTTCCTCTTGCAGCTTGACATTCAGTAAGAAACACAAACTTAAAGTAGGGACCATTTTAAAATGGATCATGTAGGTAAATTTGTGAAAAGAGCGAAGGAGGGAACTTCTGAAATATATGAATGCACAATGCTGATGGTACATAACTTGAGTGATGACTTCCTAGCTGAAGATGGTGACCTAATGTGTATTTTATAGGAAAGTTATAATGAAAGTTAATAATATTTAGTGCTTTATAAAATGGTTCATTAACTGAAAATGGGTGTTTCTTCCTTGGACAAATTGCCTTAGAAATGTTGGCCTTTGGGGTCCTGTCTTCATTGCTAAAATAGAATTGTGCCAGCAGATCTACTTCATACAGTTTTAAATCAATTTTGCAATCAAGGTTTCTGTTTATAAGCTCTTTGGGCTTAATTTCACTGCAAAGCTAACCTGAGTTATAACTTATTCCAGCTATAACTGGAATCCTTTCTACATAAAAAATATGAAGTCTGGGCCTGTGGTTGCTTTTGATTTGAGGCAGTGAGTTTAACAGGAAGATACAGGCTGATACTAAAGTGCCTATCTTGTCAGCTACTCTGTACTGCGAGCACAGTTTTCCACGATTGGAATGCTGTTGGTCTTCCAATGCCTTCCCATTCCTCCTTCCTTATTGCCGGAGGGCTCCTGCTCATGCCTGGGACAGAATTAATAGCACAGCCAGCTCGTGGTACTGCTAAGAACCACTAAGGTTGGCAGAGATCTCAGTCCATGGTTTTACGGTGTGAAGTTTTTATGGGTGAAACTCTCTTTGAGTGTTCCTGTCCCATCACCCTTCCTCAGTCCTGCCCTCCTCTGCCCCAGCATTGCTCATTTCTGCTGATCCAGCATTTTTAAAGAGTCCTGAAAAAGGTGTATTTTTAAAGAACAGCTCACTGGCTCCCAGCGTGGCTTAACACACACCTCTGCTAGCACAACGGTGAGGGCTGCAACACAGGCATGGCAGCAGGCATGTGGGGTCAGAAACCTTAAAACAATATTGTTACTAAACATTTTGCATTCTGAAGCTGTGGCTACTGCAGCAGGCACAAGCGAAGGTATAAAGACATGCTCCTGGGGGCAGAGGCTGCCAAGTATCCCTTTATATACTAGCAAGGGTTTTGAAGCAGCTACCGTAAGAGCACATAGATCACTTGTAAATCCCAACAAAATGCAGTCAGTGCTCAGGGAGTGTTGGGGAGGGCTAGCTGTAATTTTCCTTGAATCCCCATGACTTGCCCCTCTGAAATACAGTCACGTCTTTCAGCAAAAAGGACGTAAAGCAGGAATCAAAATGTCTAGCAGCAATGATCGTTGTGTTGTAGCAGTCACTGGTGGGAAGAGGAAACACTGAGTGAGGCAGGAAATTATTGCTATTTGGCTTTAAAGTATTAAAAAAGTTTATTTGTAATCGGCAGGAATTTTTTTTTGCTGCTCTTAATTTAAACAATGCTATCGAGAGGGAAGAGGGGGGAACTATTCCAAAATGCTGAATGTCTTCAAAGAGAGGAGAGCACATTTATCGATAGCAACAGTGAGAGTCCAATAAGAACAACTCAGATCATGGAAAAAGCACTGGGTCCTGTAGGACTTCACCTGTAAAGCTTCATCCCCCAGGTCTCCATTCAACCCAAGCACAACGCTCCGATCCCAAGTGGGAAGGCAATGCTCACACTGGGACGGGTGCAAGAGCTTCTCCCAACCCTTTCCCCACTGCCTGCTCTTCCCGCTTCAGGGGCAACTCAGACGGCTCCTCTGCAGCTGCAGAACTGCCACAAATCCAGGACTTGCTATAAAGGAAAATTAAAATCACAGCCGGTTTACATGGGTGCCCTTGGCTGTGAACTGTTGCAGTTCAGCAGGACCCTGAAGAGAGGAAAAGTGAATGAGGCAGGAACCTCTCCATGTCTCTTACTGTAAGCCAGAGCTTGTTTTTCATCCAAAAGTCTTGAGAGCCCTACATCAGAAGGAGGTAAGTGACATGACCTGTGATACTTACTCTAAATTATGCATGTATAATAGCACCCAAGGATCTCATGAAATCTATTATGTTGGACATTATATGCTGAAAGGTTTGCAACCTAAAGGGCTGTTTTTCATTATCCACTGAGGGTGAATTTAGCTCTAAACAAAATATACAGGAAAACACGGTTGCTAATGTGATGGAAATTATTACTGTGTAATAACTTATGGATCTTTTTTGTTGACTTTGCTGTTGGGAAATTCACTGTCTAAATATATTGGCTTGATTTAATAAGGGAAAATCAGGCTGACCTAATAGGTGGCTGGAAGATAAAATAAGCAGACAGGGTAAAAAAAAAAAAAAGCTTGAAATAAGCCACTTCTTCACAAATGCATGTGAATTTTTAAAAGTTAATGGAAAAAAAAAACATGAAAAAAAAGATTGCAAGCAGATCAAAAGGACTATATTAGGTAAAAAGGCGGGTGCTGCAGTGGAATCAGGCTGTCACACACATAAATTTTTAGAGAGAAGGGAAGGTGTTTCAAGAAGCTAGACCTACCTGCTTTGTTCTGAGGGGCTAATAAGACTTTAGAAAAATTGATATGAAGTTTGTTGGTTTTAAAATCTTTTGCTAATCACAGACTCTTGCAGAGAAAAATGGCAGGGATCAAACTTCAGACTTACTAAGTGCCACTAATGGACATCATAGTGCTGTGCAGGACCAGAATAAGCAGGAAAACTGAGGAATTCACGATGAGATGAGAAATGCCACAAAGAAAAGGAAAAAATAGATGAGCTGTGGTCAGGGAGCGGAAAGAAGGAAATGTAACCGTATCTATAACCACAGCAGCTGCCCCAAGATGTTTCTCGTCCGAGGGTTGATCATGCTTCTGTGAGGAGCAAGTCCGGGCCCTAAATTACGCAAACACCACAGTTCAGATTCAAAACAAGAAGGGGTTATCAGATCTCAGGTGGTGCCTGGTTTTCTTTTTTCTTTTTAAGTAACAGTCATCTTTTTCTAATGGCTTAATGTCAGAAGTATGCTTGAAAGAGGGATTTCAATGAAGAAAGCTGGCAGTCGTGCCCAGGTTCCATTGATTCAGTGGAATTGGCTCCGGTCCTTGTGGGACAAGTGCTCCCTTAATTTTAGACAAGTCTACTTCAAACACAATTAGACAAGAGCCTTTTTTTTTTCTTTTTTGGCCTACATGCTGAGTGAGACACATTACTTGTAATCATTATATACTAGTTTATTGATTGTGGCTTTTCAGTATTCACTGTAGATAGTCTTGTTTTAACAGAACTGTCAAGAGACGTGTCTGGTTAACAAACAATTACCGACTGAAGGTATAACAGCAAGCACAGGGATTTTGTTAGGACGTACAGAAATGTGCAGGGAATTTTGACAAAAGGTGAACAGGATTTTCTTTTGAATCGGTGGTATTTTTCATGAGATGTTGCAAAGGTCTATTTTCATGGGATTTCGGGGGTGGTTCAATATTTCATTTTCATCTCGGCTTCCTATATTTTAATATTTGAAAAGATCAGACAAATGGAAATTATTCACAGGAACTGCATATATGGAAAATCCATGAGCCCACACGACAGATTACACCGGCCCATTGCTTACAATATAATGTTACCATTAAAATGCATTCCAGTTATTAGGAAAGCTGGAAGTGAGTCAATTATTTGAATAAACAAAGACCTGGTTGCCTCGTAGTTTAGTGCATCCCTGAGACGTCTGCAGGCTCCTTTCCCACGCCTGCTGTCTCATTCCTAAACTAGCAGAGGCTGTTGTGCAAGGCAACATGACAACTCCTAATAAACAGGTAGCTTGATGCACTCTTCTGAGGCAATCACTGCACACCGGGCACCTTTGCACATCTGGGGCAGGCCCAGGGAATCTGCAGCATCTTGTGCATATCAGAGGAGGGAGAAGAGGTTTTGCAGCTTAGGGAAAGGGCAGGATCAGCTTATCAGGCCAAAGGAAGGTTCCTGCGGTCCCTCCAAAAGGGACATGCATCCTGAGTGCATGGACAAGCTGGGATACAGCAGTTTGGTGTGTCAGACACTAGAGGAAGATGAGAAGGTAGAAGGTGCCAGCTCTAGCTTTTCCCCTACAGACCATTTTTTGTGTCTAAAAGATGTAAGAAACAGTGATGACGTCAGCAAAAAGAAGTAACTCAGCCTCACAACTGACGATGTAGTTCCCAGCCTTGCTAGGAAGCAGTATCCCTGCATGCAAATTCTTAGGTAATTGACTGGGGATAAACAGAAACAATACAGGAAAGAAACAAATCCCACACATCTGAATTCAGGTTCTTGTGTTGGGACAAAATATGCATATTTTAATTCTTAAGGATGAAAGCCTACGTTTTCAAAAGCAACTAATATTTCCCATTTCCATTAAGGTCCCAGACTGGGCATCCAGAACCACATAAAACTGTTGGCCAACAGGTTTATATTTACCCTGGGAGTCAGGGTAAGACTCACAACATTTCTGCTTATTAATTCCCCTGTTTTAATGTGTTTGGCTTTTGCAAGTTATGACACAGTAAATACATTTGTGTCACTTAGCAACCTCAGCTGTTTCTAAAGGAATGTCTTTTGTTCTTGGAAATCTATTATAAATGCAGGTTACAAAATGATTATTGGGGAATCTAAACTCATCTTATTTGGATGGTGTTCTGGCCTCTCCCCATTCCGCATTTAAAGTGTGTACAGGAAATTAATTTACTTTGCACAAGCATCCTTCATTGACACTATTGTTACGAAGAGAAGCTCTGCATATTTAATAGATATGACAGAAGTTTCTGTTGAAAATAAAGGACGTGAGAAATGCCTGGACAAAGAAAGGACTAGAAAGGACCTCCTAGTCACTGGGTTCACCCAGTTCAAAGCCCTCTTACTGTTTTGTAAACAACACTATAAATACTTTACCATTGCAATGCAATACTATGTAGTCTCTGTCACAAACTTATCAACCTAATTTATTTCTATACACAACACCAAAGTCTGAGATCACAGACCACGCAGCTCCGGCATAAGGGTTTGGAATGTAAACACCTGCGCAAATTAAGTACTATTTCTCATTTCACATTGATTGGGTTACTGGGTTTCCGTAACAGGTTAGAACATGTGCACAATCCTGAACACATACATGTAGTGGAAGGACTGAAATTACACTGGATTGCGGACTTCAAATGATTTAAGGGCCTTCTTTCTTTGTCCTTAATAGGTTTAAAGTTCAGAAGTCACTTCCAGTTGTCCACCTTGTCAGGATCAATACAAAAAAGGTAAGATACATAAATTGACCTTTATATTCTGACAATGAAATGTATCCTCAGGAAACGCTATACAATTGTGTCAAAATTTTATGGATGGCCACATAATTAATACAATTAGTACTTGTTTATGAAACTCAGACTTTGTCCTCTGCTAGGAATATCTGAAAGTCAAGTATTACTAAAAATATTGTAAAGACTGTTTTCTAAAAATGTGAACAGATAAAGTGAGAGTGCAAATGAAGAATAATATTATAAAGGAACCAATTATTGTTTGCAACTGTAACATCTTGCTAATAGAATGACTTCGGCAACAATTTGCAGTGGGAACTTTGGCAATCCCGGGACAGAAACAGACAATACAGAGAAATGTATCAGGAAAAAAAAAAAAAGAATCGCGGCAACGTTCATCATCAAACTATCGCTCAGAAAAATGTTGTCGGTGGTCAGAAAAATCTGGTCAACAGTTTTGCAACTCTTTTCATCCTTTTATTTTTAAAAGAACCTGCCGCTACCCTTAATGTTTTGGGGTTTGGGTTTTTTTAATTGAAATTATTGTGGTAAGCTGCTAAAGTAAAAGCAGTGCTGCAGAACTCATCACCAGCAGTAGAAGACAAAGTATGATAACTAGGCTGCAGTTCTCCCACTCTAAATGAGAACACCTTGCATAGCTAACTCGGGACTTGGCCAAATGACCTGATGGCTACAAGAAGCCCCAGCCTCTTCCCGGCAGCCAACCCTGCCACTTACGCTCACAAACTCTGCATCAGGGCACCTGTATGTACGACAGCCACTTTATTGCAAAACTCACTGTTGAAGTCGTTCTCATTTCTGCAGAGAAGCACTAGCAAACAACTGACAGCTCATAAACTGCTGTAGTGATTTCTGCCAGGAACGTCCGATGGTGGCTGCAGACAGTTTAGACCTGCTCCCGGCATGGATTGGGGTTTGACTCCAGAAAGGACTCTGGGTGCTGACATGCCGAGATCGGCACCACAGATGTGAGCACAATGTAAATTCATACTGAGCCCTCTTTGGCATAGTTTTTCCCACATAAACAAACCTTTGAGGGAGAACTTCAGATCTGGCATAGGATATACCGTCTTCTCCAGCATTTCAGCTTTTCTCTTGTCTTTCACTCTTACTGCGAAGGGAGCAGTTAGAATACCAAAGTAACGGCTGAGGTTCCCGATTCCTCTAGGAGAACATAATCTGAATGGCCCTTCTCCTGATAACTCCTTAAGATACACAAATCTACAACACTCATTTTGCTAAGGTGGTAAAATTATTAACCCTGATTAGTAGTATTCAATGTAAACATTTTCAGTGGGTTTAGCCCTAAAATCCTCAGCAGATACTTACTCGGTCGATTGTCAATCAGTCATCACTGAAGTTTTGCATTAAAAAAGATCTGAGGATATCAGGATTCTGCTAATGACTGTGCTCTGAACTCCCTATCTGTGGCACTGATCTGCTCTATCCTGCAAACTTTTCCCAGCGCTGCTGTTGGTTAGGGATGCAATGAAGCAGGATTTGTGATTATCATTGCTGGGCTCATGAAAGCCCCAGGTGTAGATGTAATCACAAACAGCACTGAGCTTTTGCTGGTATGGCTTATTTTGCTTTTGTGGGAGGAGAAGAAAAGGCTGGAATAAGCTGTACTGGTTTATTGCAGTTTTGCTTGTACAGAATACCAGATTACCTACTCAGGAGTGCTCTGAATATAGATCTCCCTTGGAGTTGAAGTAGAACCATCCACTGCATCTATGTAGGCCTTTCTTTATTTCACTTGAAAAGATACTGCATAATTAGGGAACAAGGGTAGAAGTGTTTTCTTAAAAATATGCTGGTGTGGGGAAACAGGATCCCACTTTTTCATTACCTGTAGAACAATGCGATCTGAGTTTTAATGGCCAGTTACCAAGAAGGTGCTGAAAATAAGAAAGTATCAGTACATTAAATACATGTATGAATAAATAATATGCAATTAGGTAGCATGTTTTATGCCCAGCTCACATAAATCCAGCCTGGAAATGTAGTAATGGACTTGGACACCTAGGCTGGAGCGTCCAGTAACATGTTCAGGTGACAGGCACGTTCACAAACACGTGCGCATACGCACAGGGTCTCTTCTGTTTTGTACAGCAAGTGAAAGGAGCTCAGGAAAACACGGACAAACGAGCCAAAGGACATGCCCTCTCCTTTGCCAACCACTTACTGATTAACCAGGGGCACGATGCTGATAGCAGTTACACGTGTGAGCAACTTCCATTTTACTAGCAGCTCCCCACCGGTGACGACCGCGTGCCCAGTTACGTCAATGAGCATGTTCTGGACTATGCCCCCAGTGTTTTGACATCCAGAAAATGTTATTTAAGGCTCATCGTAGAAACTTCAGCACTCGCTTAAAGGACGCGGTGATGGATTCAAGGGATGGAATGGGACTGGGACAGGAAGAGGCAGGACAGAGTCTTGGTCCAGGCAATGAAGTAAACCACAGGCAGGTAGAAAACCCGAGAGAACACCCACGCAGACTTGCTTCACGCCTGCTAATTCTAGTGATGGAAAATAAGACCCCGAAGGCATTTCTATGCCAAGGAATTAAGCCCAAAATCTACGCGCTGCCGGACGCGAGGACACGGCAGGCATAACGGAGCAGAAGAACCGGGGGCAGCACAGCGGAGCGTTGCCATCCCAGAACTGGGCGCTGTAGTATGAACGCGTTGCGATCTCAAAACTGCATCTCGTGGGAGACTACTATAAAGGGAATTGCAACGTAACGATCCGCTCCTGAAGGCACTAGTGCATAATGTCGGCACTCTTTTAGGAAAATGCAAGCATCGCTTCCACGTGCAGTGTTGAAGGGAAAGCAGAAACACGTACAACTGCCGTCTGGCCGGTGCAGCAGGGCAGGCAGTTACGGAGGCACCGGCATATGCTCGCACACGGAGCCCTTCAGACTATTAACGGCTTCCCGTGGCAGTATCCGTCAGGCCGGCGGGGCTGGGGCTGATACGGTACCGACCGAGGGGGAGGCGGGCCGGGCGGCCGCAGGAAGCTCCTCGGGCAGGCGCCCACCCTTCCCTCTGCGGCCGGGCGCCGTTCGCCCTCCTCGGTGCCCCCCCGCCTCTCCTCCGGGCACTCGTCCCGAGGCGACAGGACGGCGACGGGCCCTCCCCGCCCAGCGCGGCCCCCGCAGGCCCCTCGGCACCCTCTTCCCGCGGGGCGGCCCCGCGCCTCCCCTCAGCCGGGCCGCCCGCCCCGCCCCGCCCCCTCACACCCCTCCTGCCAATCATCCTGGCCCCGCCTCCGAGACCCGAGGTGCGGGGTTTGAAAGCGGGCCGGTCCACGCCGCGCGCGGGCGCGGGGGGGGGAGAGGGAGCGGCGTGGCCGGTGGGCGCGGGGCGGCCTCGCCCGGCCGGCGGTCTCCGGCCGCGGGAGCCGCCCCCGCGCCGGCGGGTGAGTCTTCCCCACCCGCCGCGCGGGGTGTTGGCCCCGGCAGCGGTCGGCGGGCGGTTGGTCGCGGGGGCTTCCCCCCCCGCCCGGCGCAGTGGGAGGCGCCCGGGAGCCCGCGTCACCCATTGTTTACAAACCAACCCCTGCGGGCCGAGCTCCAGCTTCAACCGCAGCCGCCGGAGCCGCGTGTGCTCGCGTGCGCGCGGGGCGGCGGGCGGCGGCCCCGGTCCCGCTGCGTCTGCGGCACGGCACGGCACGGCAGGACGCCGGCCGAGATGCCGTGCCGCCCGGGCGAGCGCTTCCTGCTGCTGGAGCGCTCGGTCGCCGTGGGGCAGGCGGGCTCCAAGGAGGTGGACGCGCTGGTGGCCAAGCTGGGCGAGGTGCTGCAGCTGAGCGCCCAGCGGGCGCCGCCGCCGCCCCGCGCCCCCAAGCACCTGGGGCCGGGCAGCGCCCGCGACCGCGCCGCCCCCTACTCGCCGCGCTGCAGCGGCGGCGGCCTGCTGGCGCCGCGGGGGCCGGCCCCGCCGCAAGCCCACCAGCAGCACGCCGAGCCCCCGCGGCCGGACAGGAACGGCCACCAGCGGGTGACCAAGCAGCTGTGCGGCCGGGGCTGGCTGCGGAGCGCCGCCCGCCGGAGGAAGCAACCGCCGCCGGGGCCGGGCGACGGGCCGGCGGAGGAGGAGGACCCCCACCGGCTCCTGCAGCAGCTCATCCTCTCCGGCAACCTCATCAAAGAAGCCGTCCGGCGGCTGCAGCTCGCGGCGGCGGCAGCGGCGGCGGCGGCCTCCACGACCTCCAGCGGCAGCGCCTCGGCGGGGAGCAGCGGCGCGGACGGCGAGGCGGCCGAGGCGGCGGCGGTGCAGCCCCTGCAGTAGCCGGCGGGGACGAGCGGCGGCGGCCGGGTCAGAGGAGCGCGGCTGGGGCGGCCGCTGGCGGCGGTGGCGGGGCTCCCCGTCGAGCGGACTGCGGGAGCGCGGTGCTGGCTCCGCCGCGATGTAAGTCTCCCCCCGCGGCGGGGCGGCGGCGGCGGCCCCCCCCCCCCCGTTGTCGGGCGGGGACGGGCCGGGCGCGGCGGGGTCGGAGTCGGGTGGGGTGGGGCGGGCGTGCCCCCCCCCCCCCCGCCCCAAGGTCACCCCCGGCGCGGCGCCGAGCCCCGCCGCTCTCCAACCGGCGGAGGCCGCGCACGCCGCCAGCCCCGAGCTGTTGTTGTGCCCCCCCCCCGCCTTCCCCGGGAGCTCCTCCTCCTTCTCCCCCCGCCGGGGCAGCCCGGCCGGGGCCGCGGACCCCCCCGCCGCCGGTCCCCCGGCCGCCGCGGGGCTGCTCCGCCGCCGGGCTCCGTCTCCCAGGAGCCATTTGCAATAATTCTCGCTGACCCCGGCGGGAGGTGTTTCCTTTCCCCTCCCGGGCTGGTTTGGGGTTTTTGTTTGTTTTTTTATTATTATTATTTTAACGTTTATTATTATTTTTTTCCCGTTGTGACTGTATGAAGCAGTTTAAAAAAAAAATGTGAATATCAAAGCTGGGAGGCAGCTGGACTTAAATTGTAAAGCCTGATGAGTGAATGGAGCCTGAGACGCATTGTTCACATAAGGTAGCCGAAACAAGTTTTTTCTACCAAAAAAAAAAAAAGGAAAAAGGAAAAAAAAAAAAATCCCTGAATCCACCCTTCCCCAACAAACTCAATGGCTCGAATACAAGGTGCAGCTGTTGATTTTAAAATATATGCACTTCGTACCGGAGTGTTTGAAATGTGTTCCTGATTTACAGGACTTACTGTCTTAATTAACCTGTCTGTATTGAATAAACGTGGTCTTGTTTTTATTTTTGGGTCTGTGTCTCATTGTTAAGGGGAAGTGAATTTTGGATCATGAGAACAAAACTCTGTGGATGATGCTCCAGTAGGCACGTTCCCCTTGATCTTTCAGTTGCGAGATCTCCATTTTGCAGACAAAAAAAATCCCCACAACAATCCGCATAGTCTGATGCAGTGGGACACGGGTTATTAATGCACGGAGATGCAACTGAGCCCCTTTGTTTGCCAGCAGCGCTCATTCGTAAGCTGTGAGATGCCCCTTCGAGCAGCCGAGAATGTGGCTGTTGGAATTTTTAAGTCAAATCATACTGAAACCAAAATTAGGTACCTTGTATTGAGGAAGGAACCGAGCTTGTGTTGGTTACTTGTTTGGGTTTTTTTCTTTCTCGGGGGGGGGGGGGGGAGACTCTAGAAAGGAGGGGGAGAGAGGTCTAGGCAGCAATTTTTTAAAATCTGTAAAACATAGAATTTGATGCTGGTGATTATTAAGTTCCAATACCTATTCTAAATAGCTTCCTTGGTAAAATCCTACGTTAGGCTGTTAGGAGTTGAAGAATGAGCTTCAAGATCAGAACTGAACACATCAGACAGACTGGAGCATAACAATCTCCCAACCCCCACTCAATTTGAGGTAAAAGCTTCTCCTTTGAAGAAGGTAGCAATCCCACATGAAAGAAAATGGAAGATGTTTGCCTTTGTCCAAGAGAGCAATTTGAGCAGCTACATTTACTTGTGCGATTAGTTCTTTCAAGAATACGTTAAATCCACAAAATATTTTCGATTTCTTTCTCTGCTACCAGCTACTGATAGAAACTGATGCTGAAGGTTTTTATGTCTCACTGAATTCCTCATGCGCTAGGAACGGTATGTGATGTTATTAGCTTTATCTTGATTAATTTATAAGTAGAATGCAGTTTTTCCATATCAAAGCATGTAAAATGCAAAGGAAGAAGTTCAACGCATTTTAGAACCTCCTTAATTACTAACATCTGAAGTCCTTTTTCTCATAACTTATGCTGCTTTTGTGGCATTATGCACAACTTGGAAAGGATTCAGATCTGCCATTAGTTCTTATCCTCTAATACAATAATGTAATGTGTAGGTTGTCCTTACTTCAAATGAATTTTTATTTGAAATTTTCTTGTTTCTTTCTTAATCCAGGAAAAAAGTTCAATAGAATGTAAAAAGAAATCTTAGCTTCAAATATAACCACTAGCCAACAACTAAAAAACTAGTTGTTCTTGTATTTGTCCTTTAGATGCTCAGGCAGATAGGTATTTGCTGTGCCGACGCTGAGTTTGAACCCTAGGATAGGTAGTTTAATTATCTTTACTAAAAGAGCTGGAGGAAGCAAGCTAAAAACCGAGCATAGCCGATGGAGCCTGAGCTGTTACACAACTACGGTTAAAAGTATACGTGCGGCTGTCAGCTGAAATTCTGAAAGCTGGCATGGTTGACTTGAATTTTTTGCCACTGATAATTATGCATCGATTCTGCATCCCCCTTTCCCCCCCCCCTCCTTCCCCCCTCCCCAAATCCTAGCCTCTGTATACTAATGAGAACAGCTAACTTTACAAGTGTCCTTTGTAGTCATTGAAAGCCTCGAGACATTCCTTTTAAGGATTTTACTAGAATAACACTTTTCAATAAACTGGCAGTTGAAGTGAGGCTTAGAAAAGATGCTAATAAATTTCACAGTGACTGGCTGGTTTTTAAGCTTCCTAAATTACTTCTAAAATAGCTTTTACTTTCTCCTTTGTGCGAGGCTGGGAGATGTATATATGGAAAGCGTTATAGTGAGCTAAGTGTTATGTAGAGTGTGTGACGATTTGGTAAAAGGGTTTTTGGCACTTGTTTCAGATAACTTGCATAACTCACCGACACATCTTCGTCACTCCTAACGTGAACATCCTAAGCTCATGCCAGCAGCCTTTATCGTCACATCTTCCTTATAAGTCTTTAAAATTATCTTCTTCAAAATGGAGCACATGTCACGTCTTCATAAGGGAATGGATTGAACATGGCTTATTTTGGTTTTGGAAGCCAAGTTTTACATGATGTTGGACCAGTTGAAATATTGCCAGAAGGTTTCCATTGATTCATTGCAAATTCTCTTTTTCAAATATTGCCTTGTGCTGTGTTATGCGGGCATACAAACAAAAAGGAACTTGCATATAAAAGTCACCGTCTACTTTGTTTCCTAAATAGGATAAAAAAGGTTGAACAGTGAAGTAAACATTTTTGTAAGCTTTTTTTTTTGTTTTAGAGGTAGGGTTTCTTTAATACATTTAGCCTGTGCTGGTTCTCAGGTACCAATTACTTGGTTTCTGGAGAAGCAAAAAGCAAATTTGGATAGATGCTACATTTGGCCTTCACGGTATGCTTAGACTATTTTCATTAGTAAGTGAAAAGACAGTTTACCTCAGCTTTAAATTTGGAATAAAATTATATCTTCATAATAGGCCTTTAGCTAGGTTTTATCTTTTTTTCCCACCTTGTGAGGAAAAAATTGTTCAACACACAAGATTTTGCAGTGGATTACATATGAGCTGCAGGATCAAAAAGAAACCATTTAGATATTTGTAACAAGTGATACTCCAATGCATTGGGGAAGAAGTTTATTTTCATTATATTTATGGGGGGCTATATTTTGGGGGTAAACTTGATTTTAAATAATTTTGTAAACAAATGCACAAAAGACTCACAGTCTCCTCTTTCAATGCGCCTCTCTGTGGTGTTGCATTAGCATGGCATAAGGCTGCCACAGCTTTTTCAGTAGTGGTCTACGTTGCAGCTTAATTCCTCCTGAGTTTTCTCTGTATGACTGAACAAGTGTTTTCCTGACCCCTTGCCCAAAACTCAGCTTCGCGCCCTTGTTATATCTTGGTCTTTCTACTCTCACGTTCCCTGAGCTCTTGAAAGTAACTCAGTTTAGCCAGAAGTCTGGCAGGTAGAATGATTTTTGTCCGCTTTTCCCCTCGTGTCTCCTGCCTCCCTTCTAGCTTACTATTGTGTATTGCACCAGCACTTAGAGATTCTTGTAAAAATTATGTTGATATAGTACTCGGCATAATAAACATGGTAGGAAAGTGGGGATTCTGCCCAAAGTCCTTAAAATCAGGTTTTAAAGAAGGTTTTAAAGAAAATAGCAAGTGCATCTCATGGAAGGCATAAGGGAGAAGAAGGATGTAGGGTGCTTAATGCACAACTTGAAGTTCTGGCCAGCCAGGGCCTGTCCCAGTGTCGGTGGCTTCTCCCTCTCCCTCTCCCTCTCCCTCTCCCTCTCCCTCTCCCTCTCCCTCTCCCTCTCCCTCTCCCTCTCCATCTCCATCTCCATCTCCATCTCCATCTAAAGAGCATCCCTCATTCCGTCCTAGACCCTGGCCCCACGATTTTCCTCTCCTCATCCTGCTTTCTCCCCTTACCCAGGCCATTATTTTCAGCTTGTCGCCATAATCTTTTGCTTTTACATGTTTTTTGTCCATGTCATATTGCTCTTCCCAAATATTAAGTAGCTTTGTTCTCCTTAGTTGCTTTTTGGTACGTACTTTTGACTTGCTTCTTCATTTGGCTTCAAATATTGTAGCTCAGTCACTTCTTGGTAGCCAAGATCTGTTTTACTTCTTATAAACCTTGCAGTGTGTGAGTTGGAGGGCAAGTTATGACTGTCTTTCATCTTCAGTTTGTACAACATAGGGCAGAAATCAGAGGTGAAATCCTAGCTGCAATGAAATGAACAGATGAAGTTAACAGAAAAATTCCTCTCAACTTCTATGGGAATTTCCTCCTGTGTTTTTTTTTTTTTGAAGTAGCTGGAAAACACCACTTAAAGTTCTACGATAACTACATAAATGCCTTTGCAGCAACTCAAAAATGACATCACCAAACTCATTTCCTGAGTCAATGAGGTTGGCTCGCTTTTTCTCTTCCAAAAATGATGCTTTAGCTGTGTGACTAACCTTGACCACCTTTGTCAAAGCTACAGAACTGCTATTCTGCAATTTCCATGGCAAAAGGCAGCTGCTAGAGAAGAAGGAATTGGTGCCCTTCGTGAGAGGAAGGCTGCAGTGTGCCCAAGCTGCACTGGTGGACACTGTAGACTCCACAACAGAGGAAGCTACAGGACATCAAGCACCATAAATTCAGAGGCATGCAGCATTAGCTGTTCCTTATGCAATATCCTGTATCTAAATTGTATTGTTTTTGCTTCCCATGATCTAATCTGGTGGTGTCTGGTAGAGTAATACAGTCAGCTAAGCGTACTCTTCATCACTGTAGGTACTAGGACATCAGCAATCAAAAGAAATCATAAAAACACCTCATCTTTGTGTCCCCCTGGTAACCACTGACTTGGCAGGACTTTCATGACGAGGTGCTAAAGAAAGACTGTAAGCTCCTGAGCTATATGAAGAAGTTTAATACATTCAATTCCAACCCCAAGTACAGGTTTTATAGCAGCAACAATTGTAAAGCTAGGGAAAAAAAAGTTGGAAGCCAAGTGGTAAGTTAGAGAATAAATATACCTGCTTTTATCTTCCTCCCATGTAGGTACTTTTCAGTCCTCATCCAAGGAATTTCACTGCTCCCCGGCATGCTACGGGGCTTGTGCCATTGGCTGCCCCTCAGAAGGTGGCCTCCGATTGATTTTACAGTCCAGAGAGGCTGTAGTCTTCCAGCTCAATGGGATCGCTTCTAGGAGCGTCACTGAATTAAAGAAATACATTTTTCATTTGGTGGCATGTGATGAAACAGCACCAGGATGAAAATGTTTTAATTAGAGGAAATGGATCCTGGGTGGCTTAATACTAAATATTTGCTGCTCTAAGCATTTTATCACAAGAGGTCGAGGCTTATTCTATCTGTATCACAACAATTGTCCTAGTTTCGAGGCTTAAATCTACAGAAGCATGGGCTCCAAGTTAAGGTGGAAATTCAGGTTATTAGTGTTCTTAGATTCACATTGCAGTGCCTTTTCATTTTTACAAGACTAGTATTTTTCTACAGGAAACCAAGCAGTGCTGAAGCAGGTGGCTGACCGTGTGTATGTACATCCCCAGCTTCTCCTGAAGGATGGAAAATGAGGGGATATTTAATCCTCTCCTGTTGTTAGCAGGTAGCATTAGCGGTTGGTATTCTGGCAATACCTAACTGTCAGTCAATGTACAGGCATGCCCCACCAATGTGATATCTCATCTGTACATAATTTTTGAAGGTAAAAAAGAAGATTGTATTTTTCATCTTGCTGCTCTTCTGCTAGCTTTCATCAGGCTCCTTTGACAGCTGCTTTCCTCCAAGGCCTCTGATGTAAACTTCCTCGGCCGCTTTCAGCTCTGTCCTGAACAGTGGCTGGATCCTGGGTCACAGGACATGGAAATCTTATTCCCATAGAAAAGGAATATGTCAGCCTGGAGTGTGCCAGACTGGTAGCAGAATGGAAATAGGAGACAGAAATTCCCACCTCTGCATCTGTATAGATCCAGTTTCCCCTTTTTTTTTTTTCCTTTTAGAGGAGCTACAGATGTCAAGCACTTTGAAAGTCAAATTGCCTGCCTCAGTAGGGATTTGGCAGTGATCCACCGTCCCATATTTCACTTTTCCCATTATTTTGCTGGAGACCCTTTCACAGCACATTTGGTTTGTGTTGATCCTGTTCTTCAGCCTGCAGTAAGACAGAGATGCTCTGGGGCTAAAGAGCAAACATGCATAGCATGGGTGCTGTGTACGTGCACATACAAGCATGGGGTCAAATGTGAGCTGCTGAAACAGTACTTGCGCACAGGGTCAAATGTGCAGATGTTTTATTGACACTAAGAATACAAGATAGTCCTACACAAGGGACGTGCTATTAAATAGCTTTAAAATTTGATTTTTTGGAAAAAAGTTTAGTATGCAGCAAAAATTATGGAAGAATACCATTGTGCTTTTTGTCTCGTTGTCAAAATTAAGGCAAAAGTATTTGTAGTGCAATACTGCGTATGTCCTGTGCCTGCATTGCCTTCATAGCTGCTCCTGAACAGGTCTTATCTTAGTAAAAGCAGATCAGACCCTATCGGAACTACCAAATTATTGTAAGAAATAGAATTTCAAATGGGTTTTGTTTCACCTGCTTTTTCGTAAACAAAGCGAAAATCCACCTTCTTCTTCCTAAACAAAACAAAAATCCTTACAGTCAGGTATATATCCGTGACAAAGAATGACTCTTTCAAGGATGTCTTCATGCAGGAGTGACTTGAAGTTTGCAGCCTGCAAACTTACAGACCTGCCTTATGATCGTAATGACTAACTTATTTATTGTTAAAAGTCTCCACTCTTTTGGCTTCAGTATTTTTGAATGTGGTTGCAATGTTTTTTCTCATTCGCAAGACTGGAGATTTTTCTCATATTGCCTAGAGTCAGAAAAGTTTTCCTTCAGGGTGAGGAGGGAAAAAAAAAAGAAAAGAAAAATTTGTCTCAAAATCTAATTGTGAAAAACATTTAATGGTTTCAGATTGTGTCTGCTTGGGGAAATTATATTACAAACTGATCTTCACCTTTAAGTACACCAAGCACAGACACCTAGAAGTTGAAACTGTGTTATCCAGGAGGCACTACTTTTCCATAAATTTTAGAAGGTTTTAAATTGGAGAGGGGAAGTTAACTTGAATGTTAAAACTAAATAGAAAGAGCAAAGATTTTCAGTGGGCTATTTCAACTTTGCAAGTAGTCCACTCCAATTTATTTGAACTGCTGTGACTCAGCAGAGGACATTAATGGATTGACACCGAAGGTGATCTTCCATAAGTGCCAGTCCCACATAATTAAATCTTTAAAACTCAAGGGATTGTCATACTGGGTAAGACCTGAGCTCTGCGTAACTCAATATCTCAGATGCTGGTCAGCTGCTTCATACCAGCTGCTGCATGGTGGAAGAGCCCCAGCGGTTCTCGTCCTGATGTCTGGCAGTTTGGCTCCCTCTTGATTACATAGCTTACTATCCCTTCCATACTCTTGGGTTTTAGATCTTTAGTCATGGTTACAGTTGATTTTTCTTGCTAGCTGTGCATGGTGGTAGGGGTGGTCCAGTGCTTTTAGAGCCAGGAGACCTGACCTGCTGTGGTCGGTTGGCCCTTGTATGCTTGGATGCAAAGCTGGCTTCTGCGGAGGGTGGTGGTCGGGTGGTTGGGGTGGTCAGGGGAGCAAGGTTCCCTCTGTGAGAAGCAGAGAGCCCAGCCAGCCTGTCAGACATGCCTCTGGGTGTAATGCTGAGGACTGACAATGAAACAGCAGGAATGGATGTTGCCCATGGAAGCTGCCTCCGGAGAGGGATGTGGGACTGGAAGGGGGGCTCCACGAGAAGAAACTCCTCAGGAAATGTTTGAGCTGGCCAGGAAGAGAAACAGAAGATGAGCAAGAGAAAACACTCCCCAAAGAGGTGAGATTTGAACCAACACAAGGACCTGAAGGACTTTTGGGAAAAAAATGGTTTCAGACACTCTAGACCAAAGGACCTACGCTGAAACCCAGAGGTGTGTGTAAGCCTCAGTTCCCCTTACTAACTCCTAGAGACGGCGATTACTAAAGCTTTGAGAGCAAATTATGGAGCTCCATCATGAGACAGAAGACTCTTAGAGATCCATCTGGGGAACTGTAGGTAGAAACAAGCTTTCTGATGAGGAAAAACAGTAGCCAGTGAAAACTGACAGGCTCGGGCAGCTTCCCCTGACTGTCTATGAAAGGGTGCTGGCATGTGGACACTGACCATGGGCAGCACTGACCCAGCTCTTCCTTCTGTTCTGGTGCGCTCTTGGCTTTGGCACCTGCCTGGGTCTTTCTGGGATTTTGCCTTTTTCCTGTCGCTGATTGTCTCCAGGACTGTGGGTCTGCACTGGCAGGACAGACATCATTTGGGGGCTTGACCGTATTTATTTCTGCATCAGTACTCCTCGACACCCCAGCACTTGAGGTCTGAATTGTCTAATGCTGCACATAGAAACCTCAGACTTGTCCACCTGCCCTAGAGAGGAGGGGAAAAACAGCACTGCCCAAGTCTTATTTCCATAGTTGTGGCTATAAAACAGAACCTGCCTGGTTATTGACTCCTTGGTTATCGCAAAGCTCGTGATTTTGAAAGCAGTGAAGTAGCACTTACACCTTCCTCTTCAAGTTACCTTTTTTTTTAAGTCAGTTGCTGCTGCGCTTTAACCCATATCACAGTGAGCAAAATTAAGTACAAATGGTATCTATTATTGTCTTGCTGTTCTTCTGACTGTACATTCAGCAACAATGACAAAACTTTTGTCAATACCAAAGACCACAGTACTTATGTTGTCAGCATTGGCTACCTTTGCCGTTCTGCATGTGGTACTGAGAGTCTCACAGCTGAGATTCGTGGCCCTGGGTGATCCTGGCATCAACAGCTTCCCTTGAATAACTGCTGTTATTCAGTGGTTAGTACTCTCACTGTGTATGATGATGTTTCTGAGGCACAGAGAAGCTGATTAAATAATTTCCCAAATCCTTATGTCCTGCGTATAAGGAGAAACCTCTTCCCCATGGGGACAGTCAGACATTGGAACAGGTTGCCCAGAAGTTGCAGTCTCCATCCTTGGCGGTTTTTAAGATCAGATTGGATAAAAAGCTGAGCAACATGGTCTGACCTCAGAATTGTCCCTGCTTTGGACAGGCAGTTGGATTAGAGACCTCTTGAGATCCTTCTGACCTGAATTATCCTGCGAACCTACAAAGTGGGCACATCCACCTAAACCAAAATATTCCACTCTAATGCAGTGCATGGAATTTACCCAGTATTCCCCTAAATCTCAGCTAGGAATAAGGATTCCAGGCTACATGAATGTAGCCCCTTAGCAAACATGTCACTTCAAGACTTTTTCTTGCTGTAGCTTCACCCCGCTTCATCTTGAGTACCACTCTCATTTATGGTCCTGTGGTTGACAAGACTGTTCTCCTCTGTTTCCTCTAGATCTAGATTCTGCCTTTTCTCACTGAGATCTGTGAGGGCTCAAAAGCGATAGCAGCCTTTCCCCAGCCACCAATGGCTCATCTACAACAGGGAGGACGTCCACTGCTTAGCTGATACTGCTCAGACAGGCATGTGCACCTTTTCCTCCAGCACTGGAAAAGGCAGACAGAAAGGACCAGATGTCATCCTCATGGTTCAGGTATTCTTACTTTCCCTCCATGGCTCACATCCGGATTGTCTGTTGATACCTTTGGACTCAAGAGGGAACAAACCAGTGCAACATTAATGTGTGCTCCACGGTAAGGGTTATTCCTAAGAGAGCAAGAAAAAAAGCCCTCTCGCAGATTTGAAGGACCCCTCTTAGGGTTGTGTTCATAGTGGCAGTTCTTGTCTCAGTAAACCTAGTGCCTTGGGACTCGACAAGAGCTGACAACACCCTCCGTATTAGGAAGCAGTTTGTTGTGAACCAGTGACTTCTCAGAAAATGTTCTAGTCCAGTGCCCAAGTTAAGGGTTTCAGATCACTGCGACTGGACAACAAAAAAACCTCCAATTTCAATTGTTCAAACTGAAAATTGAATGTGAGGTCAAGTTTCTGTTTGCTACAGAATTAAATTCACATCCTTTGCTTCAGATAAGCCACAAGCCTGAGACTGTCTCTCAGTCATGTCTGTGTGCTCCGTATGCCTCTGGTCTCCAATGCATACCATCCTGTTCTTTTAGCAAGGACATTAGGAAATTCATGAGAGCCCACATGTATGATCTTACCAGGGCAGGGCCAGCCCAGGCAGTTCAGCTATCCAGATCTCCTGAAGCTCACAGTTTAATCTTCAGTAGCATGGCCGAGTTGTTCAGACAGTCTTTCTGAATGAGAGCATCTCTAAACCTCACCTGGAATATCGGTTGGCTGGCTTCCACAGGGACAGCTTCTTCGAAGCCAAACAAAACTCCCCCAAGCCCCAGATTATACAAGCTCAATTATACAAAAAAATGGGGAGAGTTTTCTATGGTGGCAGAACACTATGGTATTTCTTAGCAGAGTCAGACATTTGTAATAGAGGCGTGTATGCTCCAAGAGCAGAGCATATATGGCCAACACATCTCAAAGAGCCAACTCTGAGGAACTAACCATTCTTTCCTGATTAAATATCAAAAATGGGAAACCATGGATGGTTTAATCAGGCCCCTTTACGTAATTTACTCTGGGATAGGAGATCATTCACAGGTTTTTTTTGAATGTGCTTTGGCACAAGGGCTTTTCTTGATCCTTATTTCTTCTTCTTTCTCGTATCTGAAATGCCATTATTTTCCCATTGCTCTCTGTGGGAGGCACGACCGGTGCCTCACACGGCAGTGCAGGCAGGGAGCACAGCTGCCTGGTATGAACCGCTGCAGTCCTCTCCATTGTCTCCATCTCTGCCTTTAAGAAACTTGAAGAGCTTGTTTGGTTTTTGAACAAAACTGCTGAACTGTCTCCTGTAATGCCCTATTATTCTACCCAGCTGTAACGTTTTGCTTTTGATTTTTGCTTGGCTGGTTTGCTAGCAAACTCCGTTTGCATGTATATGTACTGCACTGGCATGCCAAGAGGCGAGTAGAGATATGTCTATCCGGCTACGTGTTTGGCAAAAACAAACCAATCCTTTTATCACCAAATGAGATGTCATTACAGCCACCCTCTGGCCTCTCCCTCAGCAAAATTAGGCTATAAAAAAAAAGGCAGGTCTCCAGCGTGTCCTATTAGAGTTAATGAGAAAAACCCAAAGTCAGCGGTGCAGGGGCCTTAACCTTTCTTAAACTGGCAGCACAATCTGCATTGCTGACGGTGTCGTGAGTCAGCATGGATGGGATGAGTTGGTTGGTGGTTAGCAAGCACTCCACGACTTGGCACCGATACCAGCTGCCGTTATGTCATTGCTGGGGATGTATTAACACCTTGCCTAATCTGTGTGCTTTCTTGGGGGGGGGTTATCCTTGCACCTCCCTCAAGTGTGAAATAGAGGGAGAGTGCTGACAAACTCAATCTTTGTGAGTGCAGAGATTCAGGATCTGTGCCAGCAGCTCGTGTCAGCTTTGAGCCTCCGTTTTCCCGTGTCGTGGGGCTGTGACAGTGCAGATGGGCGCTTCCCATTAGATACTCACAGACACCGAAAATAGACACTCCATTACTGTCGCACATTAGCTGACGGTAATGATAGGGCTCTGCTTACTAGTTCAGTTACATACTGGCAATCTGGCCACTTTGCATGCTTTATTTATCAGGTATTAATTGCAACTTCCACTTATCACCCCCAGCCTAAATCGCTGCATCGTCCGTTGCAGTGATCAGACATTTACTTATTTTTGCTTTTGTTATTAGCATCAGAAAACTCAATTACAGGTGAGCAGGCATGCATACACAAACACACAGTAGTAGGTTTGTGCTGATGTTTTTAAAGATACACATCTGCTGATACTAAAAATAGGTCCTTGTCAGCAGCTTGGTAATTTTAGGCTCAATGAGAATTCATCCCCATGGTAACTGTACAGTTGTTGAATCATTTATTATTTGAGCTTCAGAATCACAACAGTGCGGGCAATTTTCATCCTCTGAACATTTTTAAGGACCTTTTGCAGTGTTGCAGTACTCCTTGCTCCACACCATCAATATTTATCAAGCAAACAGCGCTAGCCCTTGAACTGACTGACTGCTTCTCTTCGGCCATATCGGGACTGGGATACTCAGTAGCAGGATGGCAGTTTAAATAGGTTTCACTTTTGTGATAACAGCAGTCCCGCTGGCGTGGCTGTTTGGCTGGGGATGGTACGCACCAAGCCCTGCAAACTCCCGATTGGCAAAACGAAACTTTAAAGTGCGGACCTAAGCCTCAGTCTTTGTCTTGAGAGCCAGAAAACAAGATATCTCAGGTATCTCTGTTGCAAGAGGTTTTGCAGATAAGCGGCTGGTAGTTTTTAACCGCGTAGATAGATGCGGTTGACTCCAAGCTGGTGGGGGGACACACTGCCTGGCTTCGTGGAGATAAAAGCTGTTTGTACTTTCCCTCGCTTACAGATAATGCTCAATAGCCATCTTGTGCTAAAACCAAGGGAAGTCAGATGACTTGGCTAGCAAAGCATAGGTGAGACTCAGGTCCCCTGAGCCCAGGGGTTGCTCAGACTCCGCTCTCATGGAGCCTCCGGAGAGTGGGACCGGGGGAAGCTCTGCAGGATGGGGTGAGGGGACTGTGACCACTGTCAGGCTTGAAACAACAGAAATAACTCAGCAGCAGAAATGCTTCCATAGCACACAAATTGCATTGAAATGAGGTGCCTGAGACTGATTTCGGGATGGATTAAATCACAGGCACCAACTCCCTCACCAGCTGCCCGCATGATTTTTGTTGCACCATTGCTGGCCATTAGATTTACTAGAGTGCACAATACGGAGGGCTGTTACGTTTTAAGTAGAAGAGGTGCAGTTCTTTTTAGTCTGACAAACTGGGATCTGAAAGACTGACCCAGAAACACAGACACTATTCCCAGGTGCCAGCAGCTGTAAAGTGATACGCTTAACAGACCTGATTCCTCCTAGGTTAAACATTATAGCTGTTATATACTGTCATGACTGATGCCATATTTTTAGCTCAAATGTACTTTCATTGTGTGAGCTTTTAAGAAGCTCTTGGACAAGGTAATTTGCAAGGCGCTTTTAAATTGCCTTTAGTCTTATTAGTTCAGTTGAGTTGAACACAGTGAAATAAGGATGTGCAAGTGCCTCATACAACCACCGTGCAGCTGCCTTCCACCTTAAGCAGCTTTCTGTAAATCTGTCCGTACCCAAAGCGTGTTGTGCATCACCCGTACGGGATTTGTCAGGTGATCCTGGTGTGCACTGTGGGGAGAGCCAGTGTCTGCTGTCAAGGGGAGCTCGGTTTCCCCTCCTGTGCGAGTGTATGATCACCACTGATGTCAGTCCAAGTCACCTACATGCAAAGGGATAATACAGTGCTTTCCTCAAGGGCAGGAGCAGGAGAAAGTGGCCCGTCTGTGAACCAACCCCCAGCACCAAAGTTCTCTCCTGGACAAGCAGCAGCTCTTCTTTATTCTTTATTCAAGCATCTGGTTGCTCAGTCTGTTCATTTAATTAAACCAGAAATTTCCTTCCCTCCAGTTGGTTCAGCCGCTATACATTTATCCCAGAGCACACACAGAGACAGATTTGGAAGACGCTGCCTTTTTTTTATTTCCACCTACCAGTCTCCATCTTCCCGGGCTGGAAAGCGTGCTCTGTGGCCACGGCCCCAGCTGGCAGAGGCGATGCCAGGTCTCGCTGTGCCGCAGCCAGAACATTTCAATAGGAGAATTATTCGCCTGTAGCATCCAGAAAGCTGGTCACAGCTCACAGGTTTTATAACGAGTTGGGAGGGGGAGAAAATCACCTGCACAATAGACCAGAAGCAGCGTTTATTTCCAAACCCGTTGTGGCCAACAGCTTGTTTCCAAGTAGTTTTTTCCACTTGCCACGCAGTGCTGGGTGGCTCGGCTCTGCCCCGCAGGCTGCTGCCCGTGGGGATGGGGTGGCCGTGCCAGAGCCCCCCAGCTCTGCCCAAGCACTGTTTTCCCCTTGTCACAAAGAATGAAGATCTGAGTAATGACCTCAAATACACTGTTACTGCCCTGTGGCGTACAGCTAACCACAGCACCCAGTTTTACATTGTCATTTTTTATTCATTTTTACCTTGTTATACTTTTTTGATCCTGCTTGTGCAGGGGGGACACACGGCACCCACAGCGACGTCGTGTGATGCCCCAGCAGCATTGCTCACCACAGGCCTCTGCAGCTCATGAGCTCCTGGGGTAGCCGTAACCCAGGGTACCCACACAGCCGTAACCCAGGGTACCCGCACAGTCAGAAGCCTTCACCAGGCACCAGCGAGGGCGTTACTGAACCTGCAGAGCAGCCGCAAGTGGTGACTGCGCATGGAAAGGAAACCCAGCCTGCCTGAGACTTGGAGACCAGGCTGGGTTTGAAACTTTGGGTGCAGTCTCCTCCAACGCAGGATGCTTTTTTATCTGAAGTCAGAGAGAAATAATGAACGTGTGATTCCATAATACTATTTTTGCTGTCGCTGTCTGAAAAAGAATCAAGTGTTAAAGCCCATCTATCAGCTCTATCTTACTAGCTTTTTCCATCTGGTTGTAACCGTATTTTCCATCTGAGATGTTGGTTAGTAAAAATAGCTCATCTATGATTTGTATTAGAGTAGTGACAAGAGTCCTTTAACCAGGAATGGCTCCTGAGCAGTGGGGCGCTCTAGAAATGTTGTCACTCCATAACTTTGTGCTTACGTATGATCGCTTATAAGAGACATTTATTCCATGTAACATCCCTTCCCTCTCCACCCTGCAGGCAGATTTGCACGGGCTGAAACTTTTTAATAAATGGGCTGCTTTGTTCCTCGTTTGGAGTGTATCTTGTACCCCAAGCTACACACCAGTCTCCTAAGAAATGCAGGCGAGGCGCTGCTCTGCCATTCCAGGTGGCATGCACGTGCCAGATGCTGCCGCTGCCTGCTGAAAGCTGGTTGAGCTGATGGCTGGGTAGCTGGCAGCACAGACACCTTCCTCTATAACCTCACACTAGCTTTGATGTAGGGGCTGAGACTGGAAGCAAAGCAGGGCCAGGGGTGCTTCCCCGGTTCCTGGCAGCCAGAGGAGCAGGCGGAGGGACACACAGACAGCAGGGATGGAGCCAGACCCAAGGCTGCCAGGACTGAAGCACAGCAGCCCCCGGATCACAGCAGCCCGTGCAACTGCCCACCTGCATGGATGGACACAGGACACATTGGGGTTTGATGTTAGAGATCACAGAGCAAACACTCACAAAATCCCATTTTTGCTGCTGATGCTTCATTATACAGTGATGGATTCTCTCTACGGGCACCAACATGTAACAGCTCTCTAAAAAGCAAACCAGGCTTGCTGATTAATCTAGGCCATCTTTAATTTTCTTTGCGCTCATTTGTGTGTGTTCTTATTTCACTCCCGTGCTGTCACAGAGAGGTCTCGCTGCTAAATGCGACTGCAGCCATATGAGAGAGGACTCCCCTCCCCATCGGGGATCCGGCTGCAGTGGGGCTGGCACAGCCTCAGCCCCTGCCCAAACCCCCCCAGACTCCAACAGTAATTCACAGCAGGGCCTCAGCACTCCCACCCCAGGCTCCATGAGTGCAGTGAGCCTGTGACCGCTCTTTTATCATCAGTCAGGCTCAAAAATCAGTATGAGATTAGTTTCGATGGCTGGGGTAGACAAGGCTCATAGCCTTTGTGGTCCAAACCACTCCTGCGTCTGGTTTTTCTTCCACAGTGCAATGAGACTGGGTGGGATACTCTTCTGGGACCCGTTCACCCATCACAGGAAGCCTTGGTTGATTTAATCTGTGGGGCGATTCGATGTGCTAGTGCTGTCATCAGGGTGAGAGCAGAGCACCGTGCCTCCAGCTGGCCTTCCCTAAATGTCCCCTGGGTCTTTCCAGGCTGTTTCATTGCCTGGGATCCTGTGATGGATCCCACTGGGATCTCTAGTGACAGCCCAGTGTTGATGGTGGTGCTACTTCAACTCCCTGCTCGTTCCTGGCTTGGCACTGGGGCTCCACTTGGCTGTGCGGCCACCACTGTTGATCCAGCTCCAAACTGTGATCAGTAATGGGGAACTGTTCCAGTGCTTAAAGATCTCTGTTGCTTCTCTGTGCCCAGGTGTGTCCTTGGACGTTCAGAGCTGTGCCCAGGACCCAGGGCAGTGTGCAGTGGCACAGGGCCGGGTGCAAGCATGGCCCGGGAGGAGGAAGGGATTTTCGGTTGGGGTTGCTCTCATACTATGAAATCATGGCCCCAGGGTATGAATGGGGGCATACCTTGTAGGCAGATGTGATATCTTTCATTAACTGGAGTGATAAAGTTGAAAAACCCCACAGTTTGGGTCTCCAGGCCCTTCCTTGGGTATGATATTTCTGTGTTTCAGACATCTCATAGGCAGTCAGAGCCAGTCAGGGTGTGGTTTACTGGAGTTCGTGTGGGCTCCTTGCTCAGTTAAAGCCACTAAAACAGTCCTCTCCCTTGAGCCCAGCCAGGCTGACATGTGCAGCCATGTCTTTCACAGCAGTAACTGAAGTGGTGGGGTTGGTATTTAATAATTTTTTTTAGCTGTTTTCCAGCTCAGTTCTGTAGCCAGTGCTTTGGCCGCCTGTCCTTTCAGCAGGGTTTGCACCAACTCTCTTACTGAAGTGTCTCGTCGCAGGAGCTCCCACAGCAGACCAGGATTACACATCCCCTGGGGAGATGCAGGTACTAAGCCAAGTAACTGCCACGCGACATACACGAGTCACAGGAGAACGTTTTTCCTCACCATGCTCCATTTACACCATGAAAACAAGGTTTTTTTCTTTGTTTCCAATTTAGCACAGCATGACCTTCCGTTGGCTTCTCAAGCCAAGCAGGGCAGAGGCAGCAAAGGTGGATGAAAGCAAGCTCATCTCGCTTACGCTCGCTCTGACTGCCCAGGCTTGTCTGCCCAGTAGCCCATCTTTGACCTGCAGTGTTCAAAAGGATCACTTGGCTCCCTTTGCAGACGAGGATGCAGGCGAGAGGGAGGGGCTGCTTACATCTCCGTTCAAGTGATTAATGATTAAACAACAACAAAAAAGGAGTCCGCACGGATTCACGAGCCGAATGTGCCTGTCTGAGCACACACTGAAATAACCGGTTGCTTCGAGGTGGCATTGAGCCTGGCAAACACACCGGCTCCTTCCCTGTGGCGTGGGACCGGAGGAGGACAGGGGCTGGACAGGGGATGCTGGGGAGCGGGTCGTGCCTGCCCCTCGCCACCCTCTCTTCTCGGGCAGTGCTGCCGCACTCGCCTGGGACGCCTGGTGCTTCAGGTCCCCATACCACACCTTTCGCCCCCTTCCCTCCCCTCCAGCACTGCCCCCCTGCCAGTCCTTCTGCCCCCGTGAGGGGCACAGCCCGGCTTTACCCCCTCCCCTGCTCCAGAGAGGCCAAGGGAGTGACCTCGGAGAAAGAGCAAGGTGGGATAGAGATAGGTGGGAGCATGAAAAAAGGCAGAAAGTCCATACTCAGGGAAGTGGGTGACAGAGGGGGGGAGGGCATCTTCACCCTCAACCCGCCCAGGGCGCTTCGTTACAGGGAGAGGTTAGAGTCTTCTCTCTCTTCTCATTATTTTAGCCAGTTTCTACCAGCTCTGCATTTTAACAAGGTCCCTTGCTGAAAATGTTAAACTATTAAAAAAAAAAAAAGGCGGTGCAGGCGTTGCATTTTTCATTGCAATTTGCTGCTTCCTGGCAGCATTGCTTTTAGGATCTTGCCACTTGTAAGATCCTGAAGTACGGCAGTCCTAGTGTTCGAGGCTGCCGGCAGTGATAAAAGCACCCTGAAAAACAATGTCTCCTTAGAGAACGGCACTGCTGCAATTCAGACACCAGAACATACACAGCTTTGCTTGGCAAGTTACTAATTATGGGTTAAAACCACTTCGTGTTCACAGACTTGGGGTATTCCTTTGCAAGTTACTTTAATCAATGTATATTTTTTTCCAGCTTGCGATCTTTGAAAAGAAAACAACCGAAACCCACAGACCAGAATATAATTAAAGATTAAAGTATTCGATAGTTTAAAAATTGTTTGGTTTTGATAGCTCAGGATGCATGATAGGAAATTTGGGACAAGAAATTTCACTGGTGTCAGACCTGGCAAAATAGAGAGCACCAAGCTCTCTACAGCTGCTCACAGGCGGTGTGGAAACTGGCTTTTCCCAACACCCACTTAAAGCTCTTGCTGTTGCGAGATGTTATAGTGAGATTATCCCCCATCTTGCAAAAGTGCAAATAGAAGAATAAAAATTTGCGGGGGGAATTTTTAGGAACTCCTTTAGGCTTAAAAAAATCCTACCTTAAACGTGGGGTGTTATTTTCGTAGAAATAAAAATGTGACAGAATTCTCTTTTTTTTTTTAAATTGTTTTAAAACAAGAAAAAGATTGTAATGTTCCTAGTTAAACAGTGTAACATCGTGCTATGCAGGCTGGCATACTGACCACAAAAAGCGCATAAGTGTTAGACAAAAGCTTATTTTAAAAAATTCTTTAACATTAAGCTCTTATAAAAACTACATGAAGTGCATAAATATTCAGGTTTAGATTTTTAATTTGGGATTTTAAAATACAAGACAACATGATTGTTGAGACTAAATTAACCAAAAAAAAAAAAAAAAAAAAAAGAGAGAAACAGGATGAAGATGTAGCAGCCTGAATACTGGACATACTTTTATCATCAGGGTAAACAGGGTTGTCATTCCTTAGGTTATCCAGGCTAGTGGAAAGTATAGTAAGCTTCTGCAGTTTAGATTTTTTTTTAAAACATATAAAACCATTAGATTTAAGAACAGGTTTTACTAAGACTGTAGTTCAGAAGGTGAATTTCCTCCATGTAATATGATAATTTTAAATATAGTCTTTTTGAAAGTATAATATATATTTTCACAATGTTTTTTCAGATTAATGCCAGTTATTACCTTCATATTACATATTATTTACACATTTGAATACCTGAGTGATAGATTCACATCTCAAGTTCAATCAATAATCTTAACCTCAGAGAAAGCTACATCGTGGAATTGGACTTTCATCTTTACTGATGCAGCCTCGGGCTTTCCTGCTTAAATAAATAAAATTGCCTCCAGCTGAGATCCTGTGCCTAACTGAGGTAACTGAGATATTTAAAGATATCAAAGCTGTGAGATTTCCCAATTAATCTTGCAAAAAGAAAACTGACTATACACAGGTTTTCCCCTTTTGTAGGAATCACCTCATTTCTAGTTTGTTTGATTTCTAAAACATACAACCATTATAATGGGGGCATGGTATACTACTCAGCTTTAGGTTAAATGAAATTTAATGTTGTTGTAATCAATTAAAACAGACTGACTTATTGAAAGAGAATATAAAGGATTCAGTTCTGATCTTAAATAGAATTCAGGGAATCCCAAATATGAGAGAGCTTGTGAAAAGTAACACAAGACCCAACTCAGATCATATACATTAGGATGCACATCTAACTTCATAAAATCTGAGGCCAGGGTCCTAAGAAGAAAGCGGTATCATAGAAAACAAGGCTGGCGGAGACCTGAAGAGGACATCTTGTCCATGTCGGTGCCCGACAGTGGGATCAGCTATACCAGTGCCATCTCTGATGGGTGCTGGGGCAACCAGTCCCAAAAGATCGCTAGGGGTAGGCACTGAGCAGCCTCCCCGGGCAGTCCAGATCAGTACTTAACTATTGTTAGTATGGGAAGGTTTGTCCTGATGTCCCCCTTAATCCCTGGCTGTAACTCCATCTCTCTCTCTCCTTGTCCCATCCACAATGGGAATAATTTATTTCTCTCTTCATAGCCATATTTTTTATATTTTTTTCACCAAACTAAGCAATCCCAATGCTTTCAGCAGGCCCTCGGGAGCTGTTTTCACATCCTGTCTATTCACTCTGCAGTTTGTCCACATCTTTCTGCAATTTTTGTGCCAACTGTTGGCCATAACTTTTCACCAAAGTTTTACCAGTGCTGCATAGAAGACTTAGAAAACTTCAAGGGCATCCCAAACAAAAATCCCATTTGTGCAACTCAACATGAGGTTTGCCTCCTCCCCCCCCCGAAAAAAAAGCATTTAATTACTGTTGCATTCAGTTTGTGATTTAGTTTTCCAAACCTTTTCTGCCCTACTGCTTCCCATCCACTCATTCCTTATCTGTATTTGCACAGTTGGGATATTCCTATGCAGTGAATATGCAGACTCTATTCCACCATCACTCCCCGAGTGGCTCATGTAGGCTAACTTTCTCTCTGCATAACTATTAATTCATAATTGTGCTCCAAAATTAAAGGCAGAACCATCTTCCCAGAAAGAGAAGTTGGAAATACCATTTAAAAAATATTTTGCATCAATTAATCCTGTTCAGTATACTCATGTTTACAGAACAGCGATTTAAAAGAATGTCCTGTCAAATACTTCAGACTGTAACAGTGTGAAGTTTGCCAGAAGAAAATGTAAATCTAGATTGCTATGGCTGTAGTGATTTCAGGAGGGTGGCACACAGGAAAGAGAAGAGCAAAGAAATAAGGGGAAAAAAATGAAAGGGGAAAAAAATTTTTTTTTTAATTAGATATTTGGAAGAGTTTTTCTACTTTGCCATCCCCTCCCCCCCCCCCTTTTTTTTTCTTCCCTTGTACTTATCATTGATACCGAGGCACTGTTGTGGATTTGGTCTCACAGTAACTAAATACTGCTATAGGAGGAACATAAGCACCCCATACCCAAAGCACTTTACAGGAACTCTGTTTTAACCATTGAGGTTTCCCCAAGGGCCTCCCAGGAACCTAGTGTGAGTTAGGTCCTAAAGTTTTGCTATTCTTTCTGCTGAGTTTGGGGAAAAGTCAGGGAAGAAAAGAAAGTGGCTCCAAAGCCACTGGCGACTCCCCCCATGGTCCCCTGAGTATAATAACCACAGAGGTGACAGATTTACCTCATGCAACCATTGGTTACAAGGTGAATTCAGTCCCTCCTCAGGCTGCAACACTGCAAAAGCCTGTTGCTTTCTTCTTCTCAAGAGAATATGCAACCGATGGAGCACAAAGGTGCAGCCCTTTGGCCACAGTTAAAAGATGTATCTGGGAGAACAAGAGAGGCAGAACCCGATGCCGAGCTCAGCCTCTCCAGCAGACGCAGGTCCCAGCTCCTAGGCTCTCCACCCTGGACCGTCCGTGTATTTTAGAGAGTCTTGGAATAAAGCACATGCACAGCTCTGAGTGCCTGTCTCTGGGAGGGGAATTACCTTTGGGGTGGTAGCAGCCCAGCTGTGCTTTCCAGGAGAAGCTGGACCAGCAAGGACGAGTCCGTAAGATAAATGCTTTCCCACATCGACCTCCAGAAGTATAACCAAGTGCTTTTTTGTGGATTTGTGTGGTTTTAAATAATGAGACAGGTCAGTTTGCCAAATACCTTATCTTGTTCGGCAGCAACTTTCTCACTTGGAAGATAGTCTCTAATGTGCAGCGGAGGAGAGTTGCTTGTGGCCAGTTTAAAGAACAGATCAGCTTGCAATCCTCAGTTCTGTAAATATTTATTTTGAACATGCCAGACAACCTATTCCACTTGCAACTTTTAGCCTCACAAATCTCTTTATTTCAGGGTTTCTTTTCCCGCCACTCCCCTTTGAGTATAATTGCCATGGAAAGTTGCTGTGCTCTAACCCCTAACTGAAGTCCCATCCTAGGGCAGGCAGGGAGATGCTAAATGCTAAAAGACATCAGTTATTTAAGTAAAAGCATGTACATCATCTGATTTCTTTGCTAAGAGTGACAGTTGTGGTGCTGGGTTACGGTCAAAGTATACTTGCTGTAGTTCAGAGAGACCAAACTCTAACAACTGGGCCTGCCTGGCCCTCCCTTAAAGTAGACTAGGTGGTGGGTACAACAGATCACAATTCCTTCTCTTAAATATGGTATCATTAAACACCAAGTAGGGTGAGTAGAGCAGGAAGAGGAAAAACAAAAATAGTGTGACATGAGAGAGGTTCACTGCATTCCTCACTTTCTGACTAGGTAGTGTGATCAAAGTTTGAAAATGTCTACGCCTGTAAGCCATTTAAAATTTAAATACCTGAGGACACACTGAGAGTGTACAGGAGAAGAATCAGAGACAAAGCATTTAGCATCCCACAGTTATATTTTTACTAAGTTACAGCATTTTTTTCCCTTCAGATAATCCATTTTACATTACTAATTATTTCTGTGCTGTGTAAAATATGTCTGTTAGAATATGTTAAAGTATACAGAGCACAGAACAATCAGACATATGTACAAGACAAGAAAACAATGGGTTTTTTTTTATAAAAAATGTCAAACGCACAATTAGAGGTCTTAAAATACTTTTTAAAAAGTGACTTTAAACTGTGTGCAAAATTAGGTAAAAAAAGACTTTTTTGCTATTTCAAAGAATGTGGTAGATCAGACTTTGTAGGTTCAGGGTAAACTATTTCTGTGTTAAGAGCAGCTTAATACTTTACCAACAAGAAACCCTTGAGGACTTGCATGATTTCAGCACCTGTGCTCTCAGTGAAGGGCTTAGTGGTCTGCATACACATGCCTGTGAAAATTGTGCATTAACTGTAAGAAAGTCAGAGGTCCATCTGCTGATTTCCACAGTTCTGATGATTTTTCTTGAGCGCAATTGGCTTGAGCAGTGGTAAAACTGGGAACATAACCAAAATCTCCATCTAGGCTCGCTGTGTTTGTTCAAAACGTCAGAAAGGGTGGCGGAATCTGCATGAAAGAGTTGTGCAGGTCACTGAACCCCACAATAAAAGCAAATTTTAATTTCTTGATTCCCAAGATATCAAATCCTTACTGAAGGATCAAAAGCTTTAGTTTTCACCTTACACACACAGCATTTCAATGACATTTTCTGTTAGAGCAGCGTGTCACTAAGTGTTGCCAGACTTTGTTCAGTATCGCATGATCCTTTAGTTTTCGTTATGAAGTTTTACCATCAACTCCGACGTAGCGATACCATTACCATCCCTCAGTGCCTGCTTTGCTCACATCTACCTTCCCTTCTCTGAGCTGACACAGGTACTCGGCACAGCTAAGCACTAAACTGGATTGGGTGAACACTGCTTGAAAGATGAACCCTTTTCCCCATGGGTTCTTCCAGTTGGATCAGCTTTCCTGACCTGGGTCACTGCATGGCAGCGCTCACCATAGACAACCAGCTACAGGTGGAGGGGAAGCAACGTAGCGTAGTTTAAGGCAGGATGCTACTGAGCGTCTACAGCCTCAGATTATTAGTTACATGGATAGGGTTTAGCTTTATCAACCCAGCCAAAACACAGCTCGTTGGCCAGCTAGCTGAGATGGTCACTTTTGTTTTTACACATGCTGTACTTCACTTAGCAGGACTCTTAGAGCAGATGACAGCGAGGTGATGCTGCAGGTGAAGATTTTTGCCCAGAAGTGAATCACACCCCTTTGTGTCAGAGAAGAGGAAGAGTGGAAGGGCATTTTTTTCTTATTTTTCAGAGGGGAAGGTGAAGAAGGGAATAGAGGAAAGAAAAGGGTATAAAAGAAATCTTATCACTTCTTTGACTATGTATTTTTAAAAGACTAGAGATTACAGATGCGTTTTTGTAAGTATATTTCCATATCTTCCTCTAAGACTACTGCACACGATAAAGCACATGGTGCAGCCATCAATACACTGCTTTTCAGTTCAACTTGCATTTTTCTGCACAAATGCTTTCTGGGTGACTTCACCCTTTGACTGTTCCTATACAGAAGATCAAGTAAACCAAGCTTGAAAGGCTGAAATGGCCTGATCAGAAAGCTCACAAAAGCAAGAGAGTAGCTGCCAGTTATACAAACACAGTCTACTTCATTGCTGCAATGTTACATCAGCACAAGGTTTAGAAATCAGATTCTGTAGTTACCTAAGAAAGTAGCCCATTCTGCCTAACCAACGCTGTATCCTAGTGCATTGCTAGGAGAGTAACATCATCTCTGCACTTTGCTCCTCAGAGAAAACTGACTCTGAGGAGCTTTCTGGAGGCTCTCAATACTGATATTAAAGCTTGAGGTAGCATGCATTTGGAGCCCTGGGAAGTATGCAAAGCAGCAGCTGATAACAAGACTGGAGTAGTCAAAATCCTTTAAATGATGGCTTTAATAGCCAAAGTCTTATATATTGCAGTGTGACACTCTGGACATAGCAAAGAGTAGCCATGTTCCCAGGGCAGGAAACGAAAAATTATGTTGAGTATGGTGGTTATCTGAAGCAAACACTATGATACCCCCAAATCCATCTCCTAGGATTTGTTATCCTTACCTTCTCTAAGGAAGTCTAACTGCTGGGGCCTTTAAATGCAAGTCCATTCTTTGGACACTCTCCTGGCCGAATCATTTGTGTGTACAAGTCCATCCTCTGCTGCACGCTACAAACACAAGTTAAGATAGAAGCAATCAGAAGCCAAACTAGTGCAGAAGAGAGTGCCAGCGGCTGGCTATGCTACCTTAACCTTTCTTAGAGCCCCGCGCAGATATCAAAGTACAGGTCACATAATTAGACATTTGTAATGCTCCCATCACCATGGCATCAAGAGCAATTCAACAACAGAAACTACACTGGGGTAATCAGCCTCCCCTAACAGCACAACCCACGGGTACACACAATATCTCGTTGACGACGACTGTCTCCAGACTCTGGCAGTCACAACTGACTGGTCTCAAGAGAGTGTCCCTGGAGATCAGAGACAAACACACCTCCTGTACAGCCAGAGCCACATGTACTCTCAAAGTCTCTAAAGGAAAAGTTAACAAGTTCACTACTAGGTAGATCCACGTAGGCCATTTATCCCTGAAGGTGTCCTAATATTGAGGGATGCCACTGGCTTCTCCTGCATATTATAAAATTTCAAGATGAAAGTAAAAAAAGCAAATAAACCTCTCCAAAAGCCCATACTTCTTGCTCAAAGCCACCTCAATCATTTTGCTTGATCTCCTGAGCATGGCTTCAAGCACCTATCATTTCCATCAGCATTTTCATACTATTCCTTAGACCTAGGATAGCCTCCCCAAACCACACTAGAAGGGTATTTCCCAGACCACCTCCACTTCTGTTCTCCAAACTCACGGCTATAAAAGTACCATGGGAAAGTTTCTGCTGGGGACTATCGGTCTTTCCTTTGCTTTCTTACATCTGTGCTTAAATCCTTAGCTAAAATAATATTCATGAAGACTAAGTTTATCCCAAAAGCCACTGCCCCAAGATGCATTGTGGAGCAGTTGTCCCTCCCCACAAGTCCTACAGCGTTAGCCTATATTCAGTCTCTCTAAAATAAAGCTCATCTTCTTGAGTTCCTCTGTACTTTTTAAATCCAGTAGGTGCATTTGCCTCCAAGCATGTGTTCTCACCACTGTTTTCAGTCTTCCCTTTCCCCAGTTCCCACTATTTGCAAAGCCCTGGGTCATCTTCATACAGCACAGTATAGAAGGGGACAGCTCAATCACAGCAGGCGACAAGCAAATCCAGCAGACAAAAGCCATTCCTGGACACAACATACAGATGTTTATGGTTTCCCTTCAGACAAAAATCTTCAAGGATTTTCACTAAGCAAATGCAATTGAATGAGGTCTAACACTACTACTTCTACAGTGAACAGCTATCCATGTCTAGAAGGAGAGCTGTTTTTCCATAGGAACTGCTTTAATACTTTTTTTATCCCCACAATATTGTGTTCCTGGGTACCTTTGTGAATAATTCTTCACTGGTGGCTTCACTAGATAGCCAAGATGGTCTAATGTCAGAGATGACACTTGCAATCATTTATATCAGTTTTGAGCCTACTGTCAGAAAAACAGCTATGGGAAGTTAAGATTTTATGCTGTAGAGTAGCATCTTCATACAAATTTATCACACTACAACACTTCCCACCAATGGTTCCCTGCATGCCTTTTCCATAATATTAATAACCTTAACTAATCTCTAACAAAAATACTACCACGGTCACTATACCTATGTACTACTCAACTTCTCAAGCACAAGGTCCAGGCATCGACTTAGGACACTAAGGAGGCTGAAAATAAGTCTTGCCCCCCAGTGCACTATTCATCTTTGGAGCTTATCGCCACCATATGCTGTCTACAACCACGAAGTTTTAAACATACCTAAAGAGTAAGGAGATGAATCCATGGCAGGTATGCCCACCTACGGTTTGGATGCAAGCTCCAGGTCAGTGTTCTCCATTAGTTATCTGCCAAATACCACTGAGGAAGGAGCTCTCCACAGCTGCCAGCAATGCTAGCAAGGCAGTATTTACTTTTATTTACTTATATTTCATGGACTCTTTAGACACAGCATCTTTGGTGGTCAATGGCAACTGCCACAGTTTAAAGGCTAGCATCACAAAAGGACTTGCTTGTCTTGCTTTAAAGCAATATTAATGCCACGATAGTTAATATAATTTACTCAGGAGTAATTAAAAAATACTCTAACATCCAAAATACTCATAGTCTGTAGATGTTAGAAGCTTTGATATTCTTTGTCAGGTCTTCCATAGCCTTATTCAAATTGCCACAAAACTGTAGCTAGTTAACAGACCCTCGTTTTGTTTTGATTTGGCAGTTCCAGCAAATATCCTCTTTTTGCTAAAACGTCAGGTAATCCATATGAGTTCTCAGCTACTGCTAGACACATGTATATGTGTATAACATGTAATTAAAAAAAATTTTACCCTTTGTTTCATTGAACAAGATGCACCCCCCAGACTACTTGCAACTGCATAGCTTTGTGGAAAGTGTCATTAACATTAATCCTTTTGGCCAGACACCTGAAACTACCAAAAAAGGGTAATTTGTGCATCTGAGATAAGAAAACAGAACACCATAAGAGAACTTAAGCTATAGAATAGTTTAAATTTTTCTAGAATCCTTATGAAAACAACCCCATTACGTCCAAAACTCATACGAAGAGCAAGGAAAAAGACCTTTTTCCAGTTTTCTTTGAGGAGTTGATTCTTATTAGAGGGGGGGAAGAAGCCCAACCCCCAAATCAGACCATGATGCAGATTTCTGAGGTAAACTAATTTAGTAAGGCAAAACAGTTAGCTTGCATTGCTGTTAAAAAACCAAACACCAAAACCAAACACGAAACCACCAGAAAACAGACCCACAACGAGACTGACAACTTGGGCAATCTAGCCTTCTTTTTGAAGCAAGGCTACAGCCCTTGTCTTTGGAAGGCATTGCTGTCAAACTGAAATTCCTCTGCCTCTTTGGCCCTTGCTGAGAGACTGGGCCACGAGAACTTGCAGTGATGGGCCACAAGAGCCTTGGCTGGGTATCCCAGGGAACAGCTTTTCCACCGTCCCAGCCATTTGGCCCTGCTGCTGAGCCTCTGTGTGCTTTTTCCTCAGCTCTAGTAAAAGTGCTTCCCCTTCAGTCTTCTCCCCCCTGCATCCCACTTTATTTATTTTTATTATTATTGTTTTTGCAGGGTCCTTATCTGCTTTAGCAGAAGTCAGACATCACCGTTTAAAACTCCAGCTATTCAGGCTAACCCTGCTGGCACTGAGATTCTACAAGCACTTGCTAATTTATAACACCACCTTGGAGATAAAGGTAACAGAGAGCTTCAGCACCAGGTTAAGCTAAGGGTGCTACCTGCTCTAATTCCCAATAGAAGATAATATATGGACTGTCCCCAGCCATTTCTGCATTCCCCCAAACTGAGGGGTGACAACCTCCTAGAGGAATAGCAATGAGCATCTTCGAGTGGTCACGTCTCCAGGTGGAAAAGCAGCAGACAGAGGACACTAGTAATGAAAAGTGTCCAGGGAGGGATACAAGACAAATAGCTGTTCCAGCCTACCTTCTCTAGATAAACAAACCCCAGGAACAAATACCTGCATGTTTTACATGGATTCAGAGAGGATTTCTACAGCTGTTCTTAGTAGTTGCATGTAACTATATAATCATAGAATCATTGAGGTTGGAAAAGACCTCTAAGATCATTGAGTCCAACCGTCAACCCAACACCACCACCCACTAAACCATGTCCCTAAGTGCCTCATCTACTCATCTTTTAAATACCTCCAGGGATGGTGACTCAACCACTTCCCTGGGCAGCCTGGTCCAATGTTTAACCACTCTTTCAGTAAAGAAATTTTTCCCCATGTCGAATCTAAACCTCCCCTGGCGCAACTTGAGGCCATTTCCTCTCGTCCTATCGCTTGTTACTTGGGAGAAGAGACCAACACCCACCTCGCTACAACCTCCTCTCAGGGAGTTGTAGAGAGCGATGAGGTCTCCCCTCAGCCTCCTTTTCTCCAGGCTAAACAACCCCAGTTCCCTCAGCCGCTCCTCATAAGACTTGTTCTCCAGACCCCTCACCAGCCTCGTTGCCCTTCTAATGATAATGATGCAGTGCAAGACCTTAACTCTTTTTATTTCAATCTAGTTCATGAAATCGAACATGATATGAAGCGTTTCCCAATGCAAACCCTCTTTCCTTATGAATTCATCCTTCTTCTTGGATCTAATCGACAGCCAGATTGGATTTTTTTTTTCCCCCCAATCAATATTTCTGAGATTGTGGTATTCTCCAAAGACTCTTGAAATAAAACACAATTAAATTTCAGAAATAAGTTTTGGATGCAAGAACAAGTTTTCACATGTTCTAAGTGTTGATGTTGACATTCAAACAGTATTTATACACCTCAAGGGATCCCAAACATTCATCACTACAATATTACGTAGAAACATTGAGAATCACTGTCTCTCCTGTTTGATTTCTAATTTTTTTTTTTTTCCATTATACATTTGCTTAACAGATACCAATATCAAGAAGGAAGCTGTGGTTTATATTAAAAGTGGGTGTGAGTTGGGAGCAGTCAGCATACATAACCAAGCAGGTTTTCAGATCTCTGCCAAGTATCCTGCAGGTCAGTCAAGAGAATCACAGACATACCCAGCGCTATTTGCACATAGGAACAGATACGCACATGGACACCATCTACAGGTTTCAGTTTCCTCCCTGCAGATTTTCTACCCCTATTTTTCCTATGACTTTGTTCTCTGTAGTCCTGAAAAAGTTTTTTCTTCCTTAAGTATTAACTATTTTCTGCTCTGTGACAACAGATACAGAAGATATCCTTTCATCAGGCTACTGGCTGACAGCTTCTATTAATTTCAGGACTGTAAGCCAGGTCCTGTATTGCAGTTTGGTCTTACTACATATCCCTCACCATACTACACAGAGGAACTCTAGTAGGGAAAGTCATGGGAGAGAAAAGAAAGGGGAAGGGACAGGGAAAAACAACTTGTTGGACTCATCCACTAGTGTTTCAAGATTAAAGTAGCCTCCCCCTTTGCTAGCTCTAGGAAGCCCAGCAGACCCTGAGGAGCTCTGCAGCACCCCAAAACCAGATCCTCTGACTGAAGCCAGCAGGAGTAACAGTAAAAAGCAGAAGGTGCACATCACCAAGCAGCCTTTAGAAAACCTCAAGGTAATTTGACAGATCACCCCAGCATCTGATGAACATCAGATTTTTGTCAGAGATCAATAGGGATTTTCAACTACTCCTTGGGCTGGCTCATGTCATGGGTATAATCACAGAATAGTTTGGGTTGGAAGGGACCTCTGAAGGTCATCTCGTCCAACCCCCCTGCCATGGGCAGGGACATCTTCAACTAGATCAGGTTGCTCAGAGCCCTGTCCAACCTGACCTTGAATGGTTCCAGGGATGGGGCATCCACCACCGCTCTGGGCAACCTGTGCCAGTGTTTCACCACCCTCAGCATAAAAAATTTCTTCCTTCTATCTAGTCTAAATCTACCCCCCCTTTACTTTAAAGCCATTCCCCCTTGTCCTGTCACAAAAGGCCCTGCTAAAAAGTTTCCCGCCATCTTTTTTATAAGCCTCCTTTAAGGACTGATAGGCTGCAATAAGGTCTCCCCGAAGCCTTCTCTTCTCTAGGCTGAACAACCCCAACTCTCTCAGCCTTTCTTCATAGGAGAGGTGTTCCATCCCCCTGATCGTTTTTGTGGCCCTCCTCTGGACCTGCTCCAACAGGTCCGTGTCTTTCTTATGCTGAGGGCTCCAGAGCTGGACACAGAACTCCAGGTGGGGTCTCACCAGAGCAGAGTAGAGGGGCAGAATCCCCTCTCTTGACCTGCTGGCCACGCTTCTTTTGATGCAGCCCAGGAGACAAGCGGCCTTCTGGGCTGTGAGCGCACCTTGCTGGCTCATGTCCAGCTTTTCATCCACCAGTACCCCCAAGTCCTTCTCAGCAGGGCTGCTCTCAATCCCTTCATCCCCCAGCCTGGATTGATACCGGGGGTTGCCCCGACCCAGGTGCAGGACCTTGCCCTTGGCCTTGTTGAACCTCATGAGGTTCACACAGGCCCACTTCTCCAGCTTGTCCAGGTCCCTCTGGATGGCATCCCGTCCCTCTGGCGTGTCGACCGCACCACTCAGCTTGGTGTCATCTGCAAACTTGCTGAGGGTGCACTCGATCCCACTGTCCATGTCACTGATGAAGACATTAAACAGTACCGGTCCCAATACAGACCCCTGCAGGATGCCACTCGTCACCAGTCTCCATCTGGACATTGAGCCGTTGACCACTACCCTCTGGATGCGACCATCTAACCAATTCCTCACCCACCGGACAGTCCACCCATCAAATCCATACCTCTCCAGTTGAGAGAGAAGGATGTTGTGGGGGACCATGTCAAAGGCCTTACAGAGGTCCAGAGAGATGACATCTGTAGCCCTTCCCATGTCCACTGATGTAGTCACTCCATCATAGAAGGCCACTAGGTTAGTCAGGCAGGACTTGCCCTTGGTGAAGCCATGTTGGCTGTCTCGAATCACCTCCCTGTCCTCCACAGGCCTTAGCATAGCTTCCAGGAGGATCTGTTCCATGGTCTTCCCAGGCACAGAGGTGAGACTGACTGGCCTGTAGTTCCCCGGGTCTTCCTTTTTCCCTTTTTTAAAAATGGGGGTTATGTTTCCCCTTTCCCAGTCAGTGGGAACTTCACCGGACTGCCACGACTTCTCAAATACAATGGATAGTGGCTTAGCAACTTCATCTGCCAGTTCCTTCAGGACCTGCAGATGGATCTCATTGGGCCCCATGGACTTGTGCACCTTCAGGTGCCTTAGACGGTCCAAACCTGATGTTCTCCCACAGTGGGTGGCTCTTCATTCTCCCAGTCCCCGCCTTTGCCTTCTGTGGCTTGGGCAGCGAGGCTCGAGCACTTGCCAATGAAGACCGAGGCAAAAAAGTCTTTGAGTACCTCCACCTTCTCTGTGTCCCAGGTAACCAGGTCTCCCGTTTCATTCTGGAGAGGGCCCACATTTTCCCTCGTCTTCCTTTTATCCCCTACGTACCTATAGAATCTTTTCTTGTTGCCCTTGACGTCCCTGGCCAGATTTAATTCTGTCAGGGCTTTAGCTTTCCTAACCTGCTCCCTGGCTGCTCAGACAATTTCTCTGTATTCCTCCCAGGCTACCTGTCCTTGCTTCCACCCTCTGTAGGCTTCCTTTTTGTGTTTGAGTTTGTCCAGAGGCTCCTTGTTCATCCATGCAGGCCTCCTGGCGTTTTTGCCTGACTTCCTCTTTGTTGGGATGCATCGCTCCTGCGCTTGGAGGAGGTGATCCTTGAATATTACCCAGCTTTCTTGGGCCCCTCTTCCCTCCAGGGCTTTGTCCCATGGCACTCCACCAAGCAGATCCCTGAAGAGGCCAAAGTCTGCTCTCCTGGAGTCCAGGGTAGTGAGCTTGCTGTGCGCCCTCCTCGGTGCCCTAAGGATCTTGAACTCCACCATTTCATGGTCACTGCAGCCCAGGCTGCCCTTGAGCTTCTCATTCCCCACCAGCCCCTCCTTGGTGGTGAGAACAAGGTCCAGCATAGCACCTCTCCTCATTGGCTTCTCTACCACTTGGAGAAGGAAGTTATCATCGACGCATTCCAGGAACCTTCCGGATTGCTTATGCCCTGCTGTGTTGTCCCTCCAACAGATGTCGGGGTGGTTGAAGTCCCCCATGAGGACCAGGGCTTGTGAGCATGAGGCTGCTCCTATCTGTCTATAGAGGGCCTCATCCGCTTGGTCTTCCTGGTTGGGTAGCCTGTAGCAGACCCCCACCATAATGTCACCTGTCCCTGTCTTCCCTTTAATTCTGACCCAGAAGCTCTTGGTCAGCTCCTCATCCATCCCCAGGCAGAGCTCCATGCACTCCAGCTGGTCATTGACATAGAGGGCAACGCCCCCTCCTCATCCCCCCTGCCTGTCCTTCCAAAGAGCCTGTATCCCTCCACCCCAACACTCCAGTCATAGGAGCCATCCCACCACATCTCCGTGATGCCAATAAGGTCGTAGCCCTGCAGGCGTGTGCACGTCTCCAACTCCTCTTGTTTATTCCCCATGCTATGTGAGTTTGCATAGAGGCATTTAAGTTGGGCCCCCGATGAAGCTGTCTCACTGGCTGGAGTTCCTTTGTGCTGCTCTTCAGGCGCTCTCCTGCTGACCTGTGATCCTTCTCCAGGCTCTGGGCATCTATTGCTGGCCCTGGCATCAAACTGGTAGGAGTGGGATGGATCGAGGTCTCCTACCCAGCATCTCTAGTTTAAAGCCCTCTTCAAATAATGTGCATGTATATACAAGCTTGCGGCATAATGCCTACATCGTTCATTGCTGGAAAGCAGCCCAAAAGCAGGAGGAAACGCAGCTTCAGTATTAAGCTTTTTTAGAAGTGGTTCATACAAAGTTTGAGAGAGGCAAAGCTAGTAAATTTTGTGGTATAATTACCAAAGTTGAAAGTTTTAACATGGTAGTTTGTTCACAAAAACTAACAAGACATGCTATTAGCAAAAGTATTTATATAACCAGAATAATTTTTTTTCCAAGACTGGAATGTTTATCCATATTTAAAGAAAGAAAGGCCATATAACTTGACAAATAGCAGAAGTATGAGTGCTAAATCATCAGGTCATCTGTTAATTAAATAGAAACATTTAGATCCCCACAACTGCTGTTTTATCATGGACAAATATCACAGACTGTTCTCAACAGGGAAGGCTTTTTTTTTAAATAAAACAAGTTTTCAGCTCTAAGGAGCCTTACTCCAAGCTCAATCCAACTCTACCCCTGGAAACACCAAAAGCTCCTTTGGTACAGATGCCATCCCCACATTTAACCAGATAACCAGCTGTCCACTCAACACATACCTAACGAGTCTGCCTACCACAAGCAGCTTCCAGCTGCCTAAGTTAATGGTCAACAAGCAGCAATGGGAACAGAGCCAGAAGCACTTGCTGCCACAGAAGACTGCAATGGTCTGCCCTGAGTAGTGTTGGGACTTTCAACACAACCCTGTAGAGGGCTGCTGCTGAGTAAAGAGAAGCATCCAGAAACATATCTTTGCACCCTGGATAACCTGAGATCACCTGGCTATCACTGTGAATGTTTAAAAAAAGCTACCTGCATGGATGACACACATGCCTTGAGGCACGACAGGAGGATCTTCTCTCCCACCACTGAACTGTGCTGTAAATAAGCAAAAGGAAAAACTATACTCAAACTGATCTCTGCAGCTAGCTTGCACGATGTTGTAATATCAATTAATCCCTCATACTAATCCTAATGTTTTACTAGATAGCAAAGTCAGGAGGTGACAGTTAGAGCTGCTAACTGAACATTAAATCATTCAGTATATTAAGCGAACAAAAGGAACTGGGATCTGTAAGTAGAAAAACCTACACCAGCATCCGTGGTGGCATTTTGTATGGTGGGTTGAGTAAGTCTTGGACGCTGCTACCAGCAACAACATTTTTACAGGCTTATCAACTTTGAAGAAAGGTGGTTTGTTTTTTTTAACTTTAAATAATTTTACTATCCCAATACCCAGATACCTATTGATCAGAGCATTACCATTCTGCTGCTTTTCAGACACCATGGTAGTTTTCCTAATTAAAACCTACAAGTGAAGAGATAATGACAGCCTATGGAGGCATGCAACAATTCGTCTTCTCTGCTAATGCACTCCTTCTCCAATGAAATACAGTAGTAGTTAAAGGCATCCCTGCTGTTCTAATCCTTGGCAAACTACCTTTACTTAGAAAAGTGAATCATTAAGGCTTCCCCTCAGAAACAATCATTCTGGTGACAAGTTTGTGCCATTAACTAAAGAGTTGAGTTTATTTTGACAAATCTGTGATGAAGACCGGCTTGCCATGAGCAAGGGTAGGTAACGAAGAGTCCCAGATTCTGCCACTTGATGTAAATACATGAACTCCATTTGCTGGACAGCAACTAAAAGCCACCAGCAGGCTTTTATGCTCAGTGAGCCCATTCACTGAGGATGTGATCTCATGCAATACAAGCTGACATACCTATTATAAAAATAAAAAAAAAAAGAAAAAGAGTACTACAGTCTAAGAGCTGTGGTCCAGAGTGTTGCTATGATGCTATGAGTACAACTAAGCTGATGAAGAGGTTTTGTTTCTGGCTGCTGCTGGTCTCCATCTGTGACAGATCTCCCAGGCTAAATACACATATGGTTGTTTCCTAACCCAGTTCTGTCAAGTGATGCTGGTTAGCCAGACACACAGATATGCAAATAAAGCTGCTGGCAGCAGCTCCGAATGATATCACTCCTAATCCAGCCCACTTATTCCTAGTTTTACCAGTTTAAACTGGTTGTAACTTAATTGTGCTTCAATATGGATCTAAGCAATGACCAAGGTTAGAAAAAAGCCTCACTTGCTGTCTATGATGGCCCTTATGGAGGATCTGATCCATCATGGAGAACAAGTAAGGCTTTTTTCTAACCTTGGTCATTTTGTTTTTATACATACACACTTTTTATGTATGTTGCATATGTATGTATATAATAAAAATACTTTTACAAGTTGATTAGTGTATAATGAGAAAAGACATACCTAATCCATAGCAGGAAGAGGCACAAGCAGACAGATGACGACACTAACAAATTACCCTGCATTTCCTTGTGCAGCCAAGTGTCAGAATCATGCCTTTGACTACCACATTAAAAGACCTTTTAATTCAAATCACTCCAATGGAGAGAGCTGTACATACACTGACACAACAGGGAGATAACCCAAACTTAGCTGCTATTAGACTAGCACAGTTAAATACAACTACAAACACATTGGAAAAGACCCATGCTCACAAGCAGTACCAGTATCTCAAGACAAATACTACTTCAAAGATGCAAACAAACATGTTCAGCTACCTACCTTGGTTCAATAGCGTAAGAGTTTACCATAGGACACAGAACATAAGAACACTCTTCCAGTTATTTTGAGTTCAAGGACTTCCTGAGCCAGATGTGGTTTCTGTGTATTCACTAACTCACAATGAACTTCCTGCCCTTGAGTTTATCCAGTTTGTTTGAACCCACATCAGTTTTTAGCTTCCACATCATTTTTTGGCTACAAGTCCCACCAGCATACTACCCACTGAGTAAGAAGCTCCTCTTTCCACTTCACTATTCAAAATATTGGTGGGGAAAAAAAAAAGAACAAAGTTTACATGTGGTCCTGCAATTATGGATTTTGACAGAAACTTTTAAGTAGTGCCTTTAAAACCTCAGAAGCGATTAAAGTGGCATTAGAACTGAATAAATACAGTAAGATATAACTTCATTTTAAAACTACAAATCCCATAGCAGTAACTTTCAAGTTTGTGTATGGTAGAAGTTTCTAAAGGACATGTTAGCAGTTGCCAAGTAGTGCAGTTATTCATTACTACATTTCAATGTACATACATATAGCAACTAGTACACCTATTTATCCAGGATTAGATAAGGAAAGAAACCCCTCCCTCCCATGAATCCTATTGTTCTTTTTCTCAAAAGCCTGGGATGAGACAGAGACCACTGATTTGCTGTCAGAACATGTTGCCAGATGTAATTACAAGCTGAACAGAGATATCAAAGACTGACAGATCCCGAATAACTTGCTCTCCCTCCTTTTCCCTAGGAGTTCACTAAAGCTGTTTTAATAGCATAGAAGGCATCCATTTCTTCACACCATCAGGTTTCATCACCAAAGCTAGAAGAGCATTAAGAAGAGTCTGAGAGTTTCAGGGATTTCTAATAGATACTGAAGACCTTCTAATAGATACCAAAGCAATGCCTCCCTCCCCCCCACAATCTAGGTTGATTACCGTACAGAGAATGGAATTGGCTGTTATAAAGCAACTTGACCTTGCAAAACACAAGCAGTAGAACCTTTTGGCAGCAGGTCAAAGAAACTTTCCTTATTTCCATAAGTATTCACTAGTTAGATTTATGAACCATTGTCTGATCATTAGCCACCAGGTCTGTATTGCTTTTCCATGTACATGCATTTAAATGCACCACTTAGTACAGAGGATACCCCATTCTTTCCTGCTGCACATACTTAACATGTTTTGAACTAAATTTCAGAACCAGAAAACTCCATTTAAGAAAGTTCTGATTGCTACGTGAAAAGGATCCAATTATTTATTGCATCTTTTACAAAGCACGAGAACTTGCCTGGAAAGCAATAAAGCTTACTTTTTTTTTTAGAAAAAAAAAACCCCAAAATACCAGCTACAAAGGATCACTACTTCTATTAGAGTATATGCTATTTGTCTGCAGATCAAACATTTACTCTGGATGGAAAAGCAATATCCAAACACCAGCTCTCACAAAATGGAAAGAAGCCAAGTTGACTCAAAAAATTTTACTTTTTTTTTTTAAAGAGGGAGGTACTTGTAATTGGCACAGAAGCTACCTAGGTATGGTTTGCTAAGAATAGGATACAACTGTCAGTTAGACAAGAACATAAAAGGGATATTTTGGGACTTGGGATTGATCAGTCTGTAACCACCATATATGCCCACAGACCAAGCAGCCAGTGACGGGACTCATGTGGGACCCCATTCAGTGAGACATCTCTGTAGGGCCTGACACTTAGCCTGCAGTGGCCAGTCTATTATCACTTTAAGCAGCACAACATTTCAAGGTCACTACAAACTATTACTGCTACTGTGTTCTCATGACATATAGAACTATGAAGAAACTTGTTTTATATTGCCAGTGCAAGTTTGGAATTTTATTTTTCTTGATCTTACATTAAAGAAGCTGAGTTTGGTAACATTATCATAACCATAAGACAGACATGAAGGCATTATAGAAATTAATTCATGAGTGAAGAAACATTTTAATAAAAAAAAAACAAAACCAGGCAGCTCACAGACATATTGGTTAGTGTAAAGTAATAAGAAAACCTTTGGTATCTTACAGGCACTAGAGAGTCCATATTGCTCAACAACTTCATAAGCAGCTATTTGGACCCTTCTCCAGAGATAAAAAGCACTGGTCATAATCTAATAGAATACTTGAGTTCTTTAGCAGGTTTCCTGACAGACAAGGAATGGTTTATGGCTTGCAGGGAACATGGCTCTTTCCAAGGCCTCATGACTGCAGAGGATAAGTGGTATCAAGAGTTTTAGTTCTGTAGAAGATAGCTAGTATATCCAGAACAGCCAAAAGCCCTTCGTGAGATGTGTTTATGAGGTCAGGAAGAATATATGCCTCTATATGCTTTACATATGCATTCAATACATGTATGCTTCAATGCAGTACTTTTATAAATAAGTAAACAGAGTTTTCACCAAAAAGGTCAAAAGTCACTCTATTACAAAAACAAAGAGGCAGAATTTCAGCAGAATTTGTCAGGGCAGACCCCAATCCACCCTTTCTAAGAAAGGGCCAATGGCTTCTTTATGGACATGGAAAGGAGTACTGCACACACCAATTCCCACTGAGGGCACAACAATACAAACTAACAAGTTTAAGAGGCATGTTAGGTAAAAAAACCAAAACAAAATCCCACTGTAGCTGTGTGAGTTATGTTTTTAAAAAAAAAAAAAGTCATCACTACCTGAAATACTCTAAAACTTGGGAAATCCCTAGATATCCTGAAATTGTTTCCCTGAACAAGATACTGAACAAGTTGTTCTTGGTAGCACAAGCATGGCAGACAATGTTCTTTTGTGAGCTTTGTGCATTTGCTGCAAAAAGACTTCTTTGTTCCTGCTTGGTTTCTCCTCTGCTTTACCTGGGGTAGTATGCTGTGTAGTTCATGAAGAGCTGAGCCCCAGCAGGGTAGTATGCTGTGGAGGGCTGGAGCGTTCGTGGGTTCAGGAGCACAGATGGCTGATACAGAGCAGCTTCTGTTGGCACAACTGCAGCAGGAGCTGGAAAGGAGTAGGAAGGGGGTGAAAGGCCTAAAGGATACAAATGGAAAATAGATTAGGACCTTTTAAATTCCAGCATATATATGGTCTTCGTTAGCCGAACAACTCTGCAGTAAGTAAAGAGCCTTCACAAGCTTCTCATTCTCTTGCTCATGACAGAAAATAAATCTGAGCCACCAACATGGGCTTGACTACAAGTGTTGTGCCCACCCTCCCCCAGTCAAAAGCAAAGTCAGTAATACACAAAAAGCCACCTGTTGCTCTGGGAATAGGGTCTCTTTCTGAAGAGGAGGCCAGTTTTTCTTGTCTAGGCTCAGATTTTAATGAAGTCTCCAATCAAGAAGTATGAGACTTCTCCACTGTAAGAAGGAAACTTCAGTGCCTAAGATCTGCCTAACATTCCCCTTTTCATCCTGACACTGTCTATCCCCCCAACAGTGCAGTTCATTAATTGAAGACAGAGGAGTGGGAAAAGCCATGGCTTTGCAGCTTCAAGTGTTAACACTCCGTTAAAAAAAAAAATAAAATTGCACTTGGTGTTTCAGCAAGGTGAGGCCTTAAATGTGAATTTACTTTTTTTTTTAACCCTCATGTATGAGAGTTCACCCTCCTCCTTTGCCACTCTTTTCCTTTTCTTCCTTCTTCCCCACCCCAGTACCATAAAGTGAATGTATAAAAGCTTTAGATAACCCTGCGTAACAAAAATAGAAGCTTACTTTAAAGTGACAGTCAACATCTCGCCACACTGTGGGATAGGGCAGTGACAGAGCAGAAAGGGCTTATCTGAGGAATACATCACTGGCATTTGTAGCTGGAAATGGGAACACTGCCACCTAAGAGTTCCGAAAGTTTGGGACTCTGCTGAAGAACCTGTCCTAGGAGCTCTCCGGAGAAGCTTCCAAGCCCTGTCTAGAACAGCTGTTACATAGGACTACATACTGTAGATCCCTGCTCAGAAGGATACTTGCATTGAGCGGGGGGGAAGCTAGTCACCTAGAAAACTGATCTCCTAAGGATTAACTGAAGGTCTACTCACACTCAAAAGGAACCACACCCAAGAAGTTTGCTGCCATATTGGCAGCTCTGACTAGGATTTAGACAATACTTCTTTAAAAAGCCACCAACAACAATAACACATTTGCATAGAGAGAGAGAAAGCTCCTATTTGACTACCTTGCCATTTATGATCTTGGAAGCAAAAGTTATTTTTCCCATAGGTTCAGTTTTATACGGTATGTATGCTTAATAAGTTCACCCTTAAGCTCTTAAAGCATTTCCCCCAAACTCTTGTCTAAAGTCCACATTCATCTTAATAACTCTGAGGAGCATAATTTTACATTAAATACAGTGTCTGCAATTCTCTGAGGCCAAAGCTATGTGTATTTTACTCCCACACAGGCAATCTCAATTCTGTACAAACAACAAAAAGCAAAGGAAGACTTCAGTCAGTAGGAGTTCAATAGGCAGAACACTTGTGGCTAAGTCCCAAAGGAGAACATTACCACTTATTTCATAAATTAAGTTTTGGAAGTGAAGGGGGAAGGGCTTTTACTTGACATGTTCACCATAATGAAAAATGTAAATACAAGTCAGTTTAAATGGGAAACTGTTCTTTAAGCTCTAGGCAGGGCTTACAAATTAGTTTTCAGAGTCATGGCTCACCCTGGCTAAGTTAAGTTTCAGAAGGGGAGGGGAAGTTTGCCACTGGAAAAGCAAGAGTAATTTTAAAGTAGTTCTTCAGTCATAGTAATTCACAACCAAAGGGAAAAATAATGACTGCAAGCTGCTGACGATTTAAGATGAAAAGACCTTATTTTAATACCCCCATCTGACACTCCTTTCCAAGAACCAGAATCAGTCAAGAAAGCAGCTCCAACACCTACCCGCACATAGTGTAGAGTATTGGCAAGACCCATGCAAAACTTACATGGTAACTTACATGGTGGCGGGGACAAGCCATTTCGATTTAAAGTGCCCCCCATTAATACAAAGTTCATCTCCTCAGCAGAACATTGAAAGACTTCAACATATCTGTCCTTCATAGTCTTCTTATGACACTTCTGTGCAGCCAGAAAAGCTCGGTCTGCAGATTTCATCTGAATAAAAGCATCTCCCGATGGACGTCCCTACAAACAAGGCAGACAAAAAGAAATGTTTCTGGAGCTCCCATGAAGTAGCAGCATGGCAATAATTTGTGTTGTTGAAAGCAGTCTCTTCAGCTATAAATATATTCATCTCCAAAGTCAAGTACACTCAGTCACCCCTAGCATCCATCAGCATGTTTAAGCTCTCTTCCCTAAAGTTTCCCCTCTATGGCTGGGGAATCCTAGTCTACCCACTGCATCATATGTGCATTCTTCCAACTTGAGCTAACTTGATTGTATTTATTTACCTGTTTCAATTAAGCTACATTGTAACTGGAGCCATGTTACATCTACATTTAAAAAAATAAGGACACCTATGGGAAAGACTACAATTCAGGGGTACTTTGGTAAGAGCAGGTCTCAAAGCACATATTTAGTAAGAAAGCAGAATTGGAAGATCTAATCCACATTTATTAACTGTGATTTTTAAAATTCAAGGATAAATACAGTCAAGTGCCAAATATTAAATGATTTTTTTAAAAAAATTATTTTGTTAAGGCCAACATGGGCTGGGATATTTTAGAAGGGTACTAGCCTAAGGCTTGGTATGAGCTTGTGGAGAAAAAAATGACATCCTTATATACAGCTATGAGTGGGATACGCAACTGGGAGGAGTCATTTTAGCCACATGCAACTGCTGACTTGAAGTAGCCAAAACTAGAGGTAGAGACCTGAAGCCAGCTCTAACTTAAGTTCTGGGCCAGTTCTAGTTTTGGAGGGAAGAACAACTTTATCACCATCCTTTACACAGTTGTTCATGATCAGAGGGTTGAAACCAGGAATGGCGGAAGCAGGGAGAGCATGCAGAAAGATAAAAATCTAGTAGTCAGACAAAAGCAGTATGGGGGGGGGGGCGGGGGGCGAAATCTGACAGCTTTAGGCAGGGGTGGCAGACAGCCCACACACCAGTTTCTTCCTCCAGGTTCTTTTGTTACCGCTGGCAAGGGCTGATACTACTGTAAACCATTACTTGTGCTTTAACATCTGCATGTTTTCTTAGCCTCTCCTAGCCCCGCACATTCCTTATAGTTTTTCAGCCTTAGCTAGATCAAGTCCTCACAGACACAGGAATCTCTTTAGTTATTCCAGAGGTACTGGAATAACTATAGTCTCTTCTCCCTCCCCATGCCCCTGAAACACAGAAGCCCTACTCCAGGACAAGATAGTATTTTGTAGTTTCAGCTTAGGCTTAGTATCAACCAAAACAATTTTAGAAGAACCGTTTTTATACCACAATAATCAGTGTAGTCAGCGCAACCACTCAGGGCATCTCCATAGTTAGAGGAGCTGCCATCTCCTCCCCCTAAAGTCACAAGACTATGCAGATAAAGGTGATCACAACAATGCACAATCCTTTGTCTAAAAAGTTTTGGTAGAAACTGCTTCCAGAAAACAATGGCAAAGATGTGACTGTTTACACATGTCAATGAGCTGTTAATCTTGGTGCTTAGCTGTGTGTTTAAAGAAAGCAACCACACAGTTCAGGAAACCTGAAACTTCAGCTGCTGACTTATGCCATAGGAAATCCTGTCTCTAAAAGGCCGTAGTCACATTTGTCCTCAATATACCTGAGGCACATTGTTCAGCAAGGCAGGGGAAAACCACTCCTTTGAGAGCTAGCTTTGCCCACACTTTTGTTTTGAAGATAATCCTTGCCTGGTACAAGAGGAATTATGCATGCTGTTGAGTAGGACTCTTCAGTTCAATCCCCCTACAGTGCAGGATCACAGCTGCTGCTCTGGGAGCACCAACCCCTCCAAGACTGTGGCTCAGCTTTAGGCACATGGGTCTCAGTAACAGAAACCACTCTACAGCAAATGCAGCAGCAGGGTTCAAAGAAGCTAGCCCATTTATTGCCAAGTACACTTTTAGAGGAGAGCTGGAGGCCAATTAATGCCATTAGTGTCAATCCCAAAGGTGCTTCCCTATTGATATCAGAAGGACTATGTTCCCAGGCAGTTGGCACAGACTGGCTAGAAACATGTCGCCTACCAACCTGGTGATTTAGTACCATGTGAACTCCATGGGTCCGAATATCTGTAGAAAACTCCCCCAAGAACTCCAGGATGTCCTCTATAGTAGCAGCATAGGGAAGACCACGCAAACGTATGCAGTCTCTGACATTAGTGGGAGGCACAAATTGTTGAGGTAATACTGGAAGAATAGGAGGTGTCGGAAGAGGAATGAGAGGTGTAGAAGAATACCTGTTCAGCACCTGTGCAAAACAGAAAAACAGAGGTTACAGAAAGCCTCCTTACTCATTCTTCAACTCAGAGGAACTGAATGTAACACCAATGCCATGTGTTTTCACTCTGTGCAGTTTTTTAAGAAACAAGTGAGCTAGATTCTGGGCTTAAACCACAGCAGCGGTGCTTAGAATTCAGATGTTTTAAAGTAAATCTTTGGATCATTCTTTCTTGAAAAACATAATTTTGTTTTGGAGAATTTACTGGAACTGTTATGCAACCCTCAGAAGACCTCTTAGAACACGAAACCTGTACTACTACAGTATTTTTATTGGGAAAATATCCCAAAGCATTCTACCATCTAGAGTCATGGTTGCACATCTACCCAAAAATATCTCCTCTGCAAAACTTGAGGAGAGTCTGGGAACTAGAAGCATATTTCACTACCGAACAGCCCTGACTTGAGATGCAATAGTCCATCAAGTAACGTAGGCGGTGTTACTGAGTCACAGTATCTGTAACAGAGTCATGCCTTGAGATTTCTTGTTACTAATTTTAACAGTAAAAACCCTGCCTGGTCAAGAGTTCACTGACTATTCAATCACTACCCTTTAACTTTCTGAGCAAGATTAACATTCATTTACATTTATACCGGTTTCAGAAGGTTTTGCTAAACAAAAACTTATGAGAGCACTTGAGAAAAATACAGTGACAAGAGTAAGTGTTGCAGCTATGCCTTTCTCATCATCAGTATCACCCTTCAAATGAGGCACTGAAATCTCTACATATTTGGGAGATCAGAGCTGTGCTATTGCTTGGTTACAATGACATGGTTATTGGTTGGCCATAATTTGCATCATAGACGAAACCTTTTAGAATCATGTTCAGACCTCAACTGAAGCTCTGCAAATCTTTGGAGACATACATACACAATCCTTTCAGCCCTACTTCCTTTCCCCGACAGTATAACTGCAATTAATGGTCCATCAAGCCATGTTAGTGCAAGAGGGGGCACTCTTCAGACCCAGGTTCACAAAGTCCTACCACCCTCTGCTAGGTAGCTAGTGCTGGCAGAAGATGGCTGAGACCTGCCCTTAGAGGCAATTCATAGGACTCTTCAGATACATTGCTCTGAAGAAGACAACTACATCAACAGGCTCTGTTTTTCTGTGCCAGTGACTAAAGATAAGACTTTTAGATCAAGATTTGTTGCTAACACTCCTCCTGAAAGACCATCATTGGACTTAGACAAATTCAGCATCTGTAGTGTAAAGCACTAAACCCACATAAACTTTCCGCTATAACTGCTGTTTGCAAGGCTATTGGAAGCCAAACCCCCAAAGGTTTGTATATGTGATTGAGAATATCCATATACCATAAGATCTTACATTTAGAGGGAGCAAAACCTCATGGAAATTCAGACAGTACTCTTTCCAGTCAAGAGTGAGAGAAGAAAAAAGAAGCTTTCAAGTCATGGCCAAGCAGTATTTGCTTCCACTACTGTATGCTAATGTAGGAGTTTGGATTATAAGAAGCCAATGTTTGTAAGCTTTATACCCACCTGCTGAACTTCCGCTGCAGTGCTCCTGAAGAGCTCAATGTACCTCTTCCCCAGCAAGTCCTTATGCTTTTTCAGTGCATTTTGTGCATATTCCTCACAAGCAAACAACACAAAGGCATCCCCTGTTGGCCTGCTGTCAGGGTACGTGACAAACAGGACTCCCTCCTTTCCTCCTGTTACAGGGCAGTGCTGGCCAAAGAATGTCAGCACTTCTTCTGTTGTTACGTTGAAAGGAAGACCTCGCATCCTGACAATCACTTGGTTTTCTTTCGACAAGAACTGTGCAACCTCGTTGGAAGTGCCTTTAACAAAAAGAAGTACAGAAGCACTAAGTCTAGGCAGCCACATAAAATCATGAGCAAGTCTGCACAGCTACCTCCTTTTCCCCTACAGACAGTTTTTGGGTACATAGAACAACATTTGCCTCCAAAGTCAAGAAAAGATGTCCCACTTTGTTAAACTGGAAATATTGTATAGGAGACTTCCCATTAAAGTCTAACAATGTTACTCCATCATTTGGAAGAGACTCATCCTTATTCAAAGGGAAAATAGAAAATACTTACAATGTTTAGACCCCAAGGAAAGTACAGTCCGTGAATCTCTTGCATGAGCAGTATCTGTGCTACCATGCACCTCGCCTTTCTAACTTATGAATACCTTTGGCATGCTCTGAAGCCACAATATATAGTAACCAAGTACCCAGACCATTGTGCTGGGAAAGAAAGTTGGAAGGGCATATTGAAAACAGCTCAGGAATTTCATCCTGCCTGATAAAACTGTTGAAGTCTGCCAATTCTACTTTCAGTATCTCTAGAAGACCACTGATGCTCATACTTATAACACTACCCTAACCAAAGCTAGCTGCTAACCAACTTCACATCTTAATACGGTCCTTTCACTTACAGCTAGCTCGTTCTGCAAAGAAGCTTGGTGGTGCCAGACATGCACCATTTTTCCCCAGTGTCAGTGTGCAATGTCTCCACCTTGAATAGTATAACTATTACCAAGCCTATCAATTAGCTATTTATTTGACAGCTTAATAGCCTCTCCCACTCTAAAGCCTCAACCTCAGACATCCACTTAGTCATTTACAATCCCTGGACCAAATCTCTGTCAGGAACCAATAAGGACCTTAAGGTAGTATTGTAGATACACAACAGCTTATTGGATCTTAACTCAAATGTTGTATGCTTGCAGTCATAAAGGGGAAGAAAAGAGGCCATGGGAGAATTTGTAGAGCAAGTTTTGTAGCCTTTCAATTCAAGGCTGCAAATATTTCAATATTCCCCTTAAATAAGCATTCCCTCTAAATTCCCCCTTTAGAGGCAAAGATTTGATTTGAAGAAAATCAGTTCCATAAATCCCTTGTCATTTACACTGTGATATCTGTTTGCTTTTATGTGCAAGTCTCCACAGCAACAGCAGTCATATTGCTTTGAAAAACTACTCTGGTTTTGTTTTTCAGCAATCAATAACACTTAGGTTCCTCCAGTTAAGAAGATGGTCTAACAAATTAAATTCATATGCAAGATCACCTTGCCTGATCAAATCCTTATTTGATAGGCTGCTTGAAAGTGGCAAGAATGTGGAAAAGAAAGATGAACAGATAAATCATGAAACGTCTTGGACTGCTGCTAGCAGAGTACATAGTAATCAACACACCAGCCAATTACTCGTTCAAAGAAAGAAAATGAAAGGCCACATCTAACAGGAGCAGTTTACAGCCAAAAGTTACAGATGCTGATGGAACAAACCCTCCCTTCTCACTCCCTAAAAATTACCTCCTGCAATTTTAAGGAAGTCTTCACCTGTTGCCTTGTATACCTAAGGAAAGAAAAGAGAACAAGTGATTGGCATGCTATTCGCACTCCTGTTGAGAAGAGAATTTCAAAGCCAGTGTCACGCACCTCAATGTATCGATTCCCCATGTGATGCTTGTGCCTTTGTAACGCTAGATCTCTATGCTCTTCGCTTACGAACCTCACGAGAGCCTCTCCATTCCTCCTACCTTGGGCATTGAGACAGAGTGCAGCACCTCCCCTGCAGAATTTAAATCAAAAGAGAGATAAAACTCCATGACTGTCACAGACAAGGTACTACAAATGTAGAGGTAAATTCTTAGCTACTAACTTGGCGATATTTAGGCCTTTGAAGAATCTCGCTATGTCCTGGTCAGACGACTGCCACGGCAATCCTCTTGCTCGGATAACAGCATTGTCATCCACAAGTTCCATCTTGCTGCTGCAGGCACAGAAAGAGGAGTAATGCAGAAACGTCTGCCTGTAGTATCTGCCACACACCACCCTCCCTGCTTGTCACCTGTGCTCCAAGGACAGGCTTCTGTCCCTGCTCTGTGTCTCCTGGATGGCACCGCCAGGGCAGTGAGGGCTAAGTGCCACCACCATCCAAAGCCACTGCACATGTCTCTCCTCAGGGAACATCTGCTCTCTTAAGCTGCCCCTTTCCTGCTTCACCACAGTTGCTCCTTGAGCTCTCATCTCTTTGAGCATGTTTCCCATTTACTCCCCACTCCTGACATACCAATGGTTTGTGCCTCTCTATTGTGTGAACAGGGTTACTGGTATAAAATTAAATTTGCTATTCTAATCTTAGCTAAGTGGAAATTGAAGCAGAGCAGTTAAATATAACTGAGGTTAGTGCTTATTATTTGTACTGTGACAGTGTGTAAGAGCCAGTCACAAGCCAAGACCAAATCTGTTCAGGGTTACACTCAGCACAGAGGACTCCCGCCCAAAGGGTTTAGCCTTAACATTGCTTGTTCAGGCCATCACTGTGCTACTAGAGACTAATATAGCTACAGGCTACGTTGGCTGCTTAGCATGGGAATAGCTCAGCCACAGAAAGCCAGGTTTAATTGGTCATTACCACAGTCTCTTTTGTTCTCTTACATGTTAAAAGTGCCATGTAGAACAAAACACTTACAGCTACCCAAGGCTGCCTTTCTGGCTATTGCAAGGACAGATTTTTGCACAGAAGAGACTACGGGATTGATTAAGCAGATGAAGTGCTGTTCAGCAGCAGAGGACTCCCTTGTATAACAGGGCTGTGGTATGCCCTGTTGCAGGAGGATCATGTTTCTCGCTTACATTTTAATTTCTCAGGTGGCCTTTCTGTAGGTGTCTGTCCCAAACTGTCCGTCCCCCCCGCCTCCTAATTCTGTACTTCTCACTATCACAAATAAGATGTGAATCTTCCACCTCATGCCAGGATTTTGTTAGTGAAAGGGAAAAAGCTTAGAACAATGCTAAAACATAACCCCTGACCCAATCTCGCTGGATACTTTCTGCCAATATTGTTGCATTCTTTTCTTGCTTCTTTTGGCTCAGAAGTGTGAGCATCATGTACCATTATGACAGTTCCTTAGTCTGGAAGAGGGAAGTAAGTATTCATGCAAGATGGGAATCTAAATAAGGTCAGTTTAAGACCAGCCTCTTGTGATACTGCAGAGGGAGTATCCAGCAAGCCACTGATAAAAATCTGTATTCGCACAAATAAAAGCATGATTACATTTGAAAAAAACCCAACAACAAAACAGTCATAAAAAACAGATAATGCTTTATGTTTAAAACGTATTTGGGAAGATGGCAATCATCAGAGCTTAAGCAATTTACTGGTAGCACAGTATCTTTATGGAAATGTTTCTTCCCTATAAAAAAAAAATCATTATGTGTATTCAGTAACTGTGAAGCAAATGGCAGAAAAAGAGTTAGTACCAATAGGGTTACTTCTGCAAAAACGCTTATGTTCTTTGTTAATAGCACAGCACACTTAACACCCATTATAAGCACTTATTAGCAGAACCCAGAACTACCAGCAGCTAACAGGCAACACTGAAGGCTAGCAAGACTGTCTTGCATCTGATCATAGAGTATCTGTTCCCTTTCCCACTTAAAGCATCTGATTTATTCCCACAGCAGTGCCAAGATAAATAAAAATAATGGTAACAGCTATTTGCAAATTAGGAATGCAGAGAAGTACAGCTTATTTAAGCAGTATCTTAAAAAAAAAAAGGGGGGGGCACCGCAAGAAGAGGGAGATGGTACTTACCAAGGCCCACTTTCAAATTTGTAGTTCACTCTTTCTGGATCTGAAAATCTGTGATCTATGAAATACAGTACAAGTTATTTTCTTTTTCCTCAGCATACAAGAGAGGCAGAAAAAAAACAAGCAAGCAATATAGAAAATTCGTTCATCACAATCACTTACTGTATGGTTCAGATATTAGTGTTAAAATAATATTCCCCATATCTTCAACTTGAGAGGCTCCGTAGGGAAATGCTGGACTGTTCTTGTCAAGATTTAAATCTTTATGCTGGAGTTAAGTCAATCATCACCAAACAGATTTCTAATTGGCTTCCTGCTAGAGCAACACACTTTCATGTTATCCTTGATGGTAAGTCGCTTCTCAGGGGAAGATTTAATCCATTTTCCTGCTGGAATACATCAGCTGTTCTGCCTTGGCCTCTAACTACTGCCACCTGCGGGAGTGTGAGGTCACTCCAGAAAGTGTCTGGGGACATAAGACCCCATAATAAGGACATATATATTTAATATAGTCATGCATTATGTACATTTGACAGACACACACACTTTTGCATGCGGAAGAGACTGGAGTCCTGTCCTCTTTAATTAAGATCTTCTTTAATCTCTAGGGGAAGATTTGGGGAAGGAGGAGGAGCAAACCATCAACTAGAAGCTCCAGAAATAGGAGGATATACCACATGCTTTCTGAACAAGTAAATCCCAAAGTAGAATAAATATCTTACTTGCCACTTTGACAAAATTCCCAAGTGGCACCTCGTCTAAATGTTGCCTAATAGAAGTTACAGCCTGAGTTTTTTTGCTGTTACACAGAAGCATTTTGAGAATCTGGTAAGAATGCACCAGATATAATTGCAGATAACCAAGAGGCAAAATAGAGTCCCACAACCCATCTCTTCTTCAGTATGAAGGATTTTGGAAGATGATAGCAAGGATAAGCTCTCCTGCCAATAGAGAGCAAGAAGTGTTCTGTCCTAGAAAGACAGGCTGTAGAATGACCAGATAAAATCCCCATGTTCATAAAGGGAGTCTGATTTAAGTTGCACATACCATCTTTTTCACACAATTTTAAGCACAGTTTACTATGGTATCTCTCCTGCTTCCTGTCATATTTGCCCCTCTCTAACACCAAGCTACAGGACTGTAAGATTACTTGCAACTCTACTGCATCATTTATAAAGCCAATTTTTAAAAAGGTCTTTTCTACCCCCACCTCCTTCTTTGACGAGTATAGGGTAAAAAAAAAAAACAACAAGTACAGAACAAGAAGTGAAATTATAAAGCAGCCTGGGAATAGGACTTGCTTTTTTGACTTTTTATCACTTTGCATCAAGACTTTAAAGCAAAAGTGAAAGTTTCTTAAAGAAGACCTATCCTGGCACGGCAGTACAGTAATGCAAGACATTCAAAACAGTCAAATGTACCAATTATTTGCCCACATTCCCCCAAAACTACATTAGACACATTTCAAGTGCTCAAAAGAGTCTGCATTTCGGTGCTCAAAAGTTGCTTCTCAGTCCAAGATAGCAAGGTTCCTCTTAAAAGAAAAAAGTGTTCTCCACATAGAGCTGAGCACATTTTTGAGTTGGCAGATGCCTACATGAAGGGCAGGGAACGGAACAGCAGCTTCTGTTAGAAACAGACACCACACACCAGCTTTGTCCTATCATCTCATCAACAGGGGAGACAGCACAAATTTCATTGTGAAATAAAGTCTTCCCTATTATTTGTGGGATGACTGCAAGTCACTCCTACAAAACAGATTATTTTTTTAAATTGCTTTTGAAGTTTAACTGTTATCTTGTTGTGAGATGAAAAGAATTTCAACTGAATTAATGAACTCCTCTTCCACAGCAAGGAAAGGAAAGCTGCTGTGCCAACACGATACACTTTGAGGCTAATTTGATTTTGAGGCTTTGTTGGTTTTAAGTGTGCACTGGAGTATGGAAGGCAAGAGGATGGTGCTTAGTCTTACAAGAACATTTGAAGTTTAAGTGAATTATCATAGTTTAAAAAAAGAAAACTTAAACCAGCGATTCCCCCCCCTCCAACTACTTGACTAAATACAGTTTGCTAGCCATTGCAGTTACCTTCCCTCCCAGTACCTTCTTTGGAGTAAAATAGTGAGAACATTAAATGGTTTTCTTAAAAACCAAGCTAAAAATCCTGAACAAGCCACATGCAACCACCCCAAAGCACAGCTTAAGAGACGATCAGTATTTATGACAACAAGAAACTTCTTCATTGCAGTATCTCTTCCTAAGCTGCACACTCAAGCTCATCTCCTTCCCTGCCCCCTGGGGAAGGGGGCTTGAAAAGGAAACAAATAATCCACAAACAGACTCCCTTGCAGAGAGGGTACTTAATCAGCACCACACAGATGTTTCTGGGCACCTCATGTATCAGAGCAGGGAGTGCTTCTCCTCCTTTTCCTGACACCCTTCCCCCTGCAGCATCTATGAATTTAAGAGCTCCACACTGCACTTGCGCAGAGACTCTGCTGCCCATCCAGGGAACCAGAAGCTGCTGAAGACACAGGTATTGGAACCCTGGTCTTGCTTGACCATTTTTATGAAGATTTTGGAAATGTTATCTTTCCTCCATCAAAGTCAAGAGAAGTTGGGCAGGAGTTTCAATACCTATTATGGCAGGGGACATGCATACACATGTGCACACACATGTGCTTGGCTGTTAGACTGTGCTGTCAAAACTGAAGAGACATTTCAATATTTCCTTTTTGCAAAGCCAAAGATCCCTACAAGTGATCAGCCACCGGAGAGGAAAATACAGCAGCGTGGAGGAGCTGGGAACTTGAAGCAAGGCTATCACACAAGGAAAAACAAACAGCCTCCCCACCCCACGTTCATTTTCTTCAGAAAACATTTTCATTGAAAATATTGATCAACAGGAGATATAGTGCCTAAAAACGCCCTAATGCCAACAGAATTTGATACCAGGTGTTCAGGCACAGGGAGTCAGTTGTGCCAAGGAACTCTAGATTAATATAAACACAGTGGGAGGGGAGGAAGAAAGTCATCAACATTAGTAGGAGTGAGAAATTGCTCACACCTTTGCCTCTGATTAGCTACAAGCAAGGCTTTTAGGCAAGATTGGAGAAGAAAACTGATAGCTTTCTGCATATGTAAAGGAACATGTTAATAATAACATTAATTAAGTGAAAACCTGAATTCTAATGAACAAGACTCACTACATACAGATGGACTCCTATGAACGGAGGCACTGGAAATTATGGACACTTAGGAAAAAGCTGTTAATGGAATAGTTTTTATAAAGCCCACTCCTTCTTCTGTGAAAGGATAGGAGACCACACGTGTGTTCGTGTACAGTGATATTTAAAGGTTGCCTCTCCTGGGCAATTGGAAAGAGTTGATTGCAGTGAATAAATCCAAGTTCACACTTCAAGAAGTATCAGAAAACACACCTGGCTGTCTAAAGCGACTATATGCAATAGCATGCACACATATGTTCTAAATGAAGCAACGGGCAAAAGACACACCCAAATAACAAGGCAGGATGGGAAACAAGGACCTTCTTAAACTTGCTGTGCAGCTGCAGTACCACCTCCTGCAACACTCAGCAAGTTAGTAAGGAGGGAGCATATTCTGCATCAGAGTTGCCTATATAATATGGGAGAAATTTCTAAGCCATTTAACCATTTCCTCAGATTCATCACCACAGCTTTACCCACTGCCAGTGCTCTCCAAGGCTTCTTCCCTCCCACTGCGTCTTCCATTTCTCAGTCTCAACTCCTTTCTTAACTATGGCAAAAGAAACACTGAACAACCAGCTTAGCTCTGAGATGACATGACACAAACTAGTACTGCAATTGTGTTCTGCACTGATCCTCCTCTCCTTTTGTTCTGTTTTTTAAGTCTCTTCAGGCAGAAGATTACATCTTTTTAAATATTACTTTGCATAAAGATAATCTGATATTATCCAGTTTCTGGGTACTATCACAGGAAATACAAATAGCAATATGCAAGATTCTCAGGTAATACCCAATAATGGGCTTTTTATTGCCAGAGTTAAGTACTATTGGTCATAACTGTGCTCCACATGATTGTTTTCAAGACACACGGGTCAAAAAAAAAACCCCAAACCCAACAAGTTTCCATTTCAGTATCACAGTATCCAGATTGTATCCAGCACATCAAGTAGACTGTTATGAAGTACACCTGCATTTCTACTGACAACACCTAGCAGATACTCCTAGTAAGGAATTATCCTCACAAACCCAGTTCAGAAGTGAGCAAAGCAAACCATGCACTGGAGGAAGCATGAGCTATCTGCCATTTAATGGCTTCTGCACACCCAATCTTGAGGCAAAGGATGAGTCTTCTGCAGACCGAATACAAATAGTCATGCAAGCTTTGTTCACTCCACCCTGAAGGCACTCACAGCAGTGAAAACTGGCTCAGCAAGCTTTGCAAATCAAGAAGTGCAGCAAGTATGGGAGGTACAGACGGTGCAAGAACAACCCTGCTCCTTTTGTATACTTACACATGTTTAAAAAAAGATTTCGACAGACCTGAGTTCCTTTCTCTGCCGGAACATGATCGCTTCTCTCAAGTTTTTTGTTACTCAAAATTTCTCATAATTGTCCTGTCACTAATCTTACACAATACTGACTAAAGAAAGTCTGCCAGAAGACTGTCTCCTACACCAAAAACTGTTTTGAGATTGTAAGTTAGGCAGCAGTAGCACTCAGAGGTAACAGTTACAACTAGTCTCAGTTCTTCCTCTGTTCCTCAAATTCCATGGCATTTTAAACATTTCCTTACCTTGCATTAAAAGAAATCAGTGCCTGTTTATACATGAAATTTAGAATTTTGGGGTGGGGGTTGAGGGGTGGGCAGGGAGGGGGGAAATGTAAAGCTTTCACCTGAGCTCTTGGATTTGGAATGGTTTCATTGCTGTACACAATTTCAAGTAGTTTGCTGAAAGACTAAGTCCCAAAAGTACTTTCTGAAGGAAGAATAACCCAGCCAGTTATTTGGTTTAATATCTCTATCTTTTTCAAGATTGTGCTTGCCTTGTCTGCAAGAAATACATAGCCAAGCACCAGCTATCCAGTATGTTATACACTAGAATATATATCTTGAATGACTGTGCAGTAGGAAATTATTTCCCCTGACTGTTGGGAGGAAGAGTACATTCTCCATTTGCCTGTGATTTGTTGTTTAATCAAATGCTACCCATCAAAATAAAAGCATTTGGAAGATTCCTACTAATTTAAATGACTGTACAATAATACTCAGCTTTCCCCTAACTCTTTCATAGAATCATAGAATAGTTTGGGTTGGAAGGGACCTCTAAAGGACATCTAGTCCAACCCCCCCTTGCAATGAGCAGGGACATCTTCAACTAGATCAGGTTGCTCAGAGCCCCGTCCAACCTGACCTTGAATGGTTCCAGGGATGGGGCATCCACCACCGCTCTGGGCAACCTGTGCCAGTGTTTCACCACCCTCAGCGTAAAAAATTTCTTCCTTCTATCTAGTCTATATCTATCCCCCTTTAGTTTAAAGCCATTCCCCCTTGTCCCGTCGCAAAAGGCCCTGCTAAAAAGTTTGCCACCATCTTTTTTATAAGCCCCCTTTAAGGACTGATAGGCTGCAATAAGGTCTCCCCGAAGCCTTCTCTTCTCTAGGCTGAACAACCCCAACTCTCTCAGCCTTTCTTCATAGGAGAGGTGTTCCATCCCCCTGATCGTTTTTGTGGCCCTCCTCTGGACCTGCTCCAACAGGTCTGTGTCTTTCTTATGCTGAGTGCTCCAGAGCTGGACACAGTACTCCAGGTGGGGTCTCGCCAGAGCAGAGTAGAGGGGCAGAATCCCCTCCCTCGACCTGCTGGCCACGCTTCTTTTGATGCAGCCCAGGAGACAACCAGCCTTCTGGGCTGTGAGCGCACCTTGCTGGCTCATGTCCAGCTTTTCATCCACCAGTACCCCCAAGTCCTTCTCGGCAGGGCTGCTCTCAATCCCTTCATCCCCCAGCCTGGATTGATACCGAAGATTGATACCTGTATTGGTAACGAAGATATTAAACGTCTGGACCCAGTACTAAGCCCCAGAGAACACCACTAGTGACTGGCCTCCAACTGGACTTTGTGCCACTGATCATAACCTGCTGAGCCTGGCAATTCACAGAATCATCATTTCATATCACACAAGTTTCCTCTCACTGATCACAGCCATCTTACACACAGGTAAATGGAGATGTAAGTACATGAAGGGATGTGCCCCCAAATCATTCTACTCCTGCTCCTACCAGTTTGTTAATGCAGGTCTTCTGCATCTCTAGTCCGTACCCTACCCTGAAACTAAACTTCTTTCCCCATCAAATGCTAACGAACCTGGCCTAGTATAGTTTGTGTGGCACAAATCATGAAAGATTCCACTCATGCAGCCCCTTTAGCTGTGGGGTTGAAGATTTGCGCTTTCTAGAAGAATAACAAGAGCTTGGTCAGATTCTGTGCACTAATCTGCAACTTCATTTCAACCTACTCCATTTGTTTTTAATTTGTTTGTGTCCCCCACCCCAGCTTATCCACTTCAAATCCAAGTTACTTTTCATTTAGATATTTTTTAAATACTTAACAGTCTACATAACAGTCTCAGGAGGAAAGTAGCTGTCCCACTTACATGAAGAAGGAAAAAAAAAAATCTCTGCACATAACTGTTTGAACTAGTCTTTAGGCTTAGCACCTGCTTCAACAACTTTTTTTTTTATCATCACAAGCATTACATGCACATCCAGACTCTCCAAATGCAATTAACTTATACAGCTTCTGACACCGAGGAGATTAAGTTGGTACGTTTCAACAAGGTGAGGAGAAAGAAAATTATCATATTTGTCAATAAAAGGAAAACAAAAATTTTACCTTTTTGGTCTCTGCATCCTCCGCCCCCAACACTCTCAAGCAATATAGGGCAGAGACAGTTAATTCCAGCCATGTTGCATAAATATAGCAAGTTTACAAATAAGAGCATCAGCAGTTACAAAACAAGACAAACCATATAAAACTAGAATGAAGTTGTTTAGGTTTATATACCTTAAGAAGCATATCGGATCCAGAATTCAGACTCATGTTGAGAGCGTTTGGACAGACTGACCAAGCCTTTAGGAACTTGGAGGAAATACTACTGGCAACTGCTAAAACCACCCTCAGATTGTATTGACTCTTTAGGGGCTTCCTGACAGTCAGGTAACGCAGGGTGGTCTGCTCCCCTCTCCCAGCTTGCAGGGAGTACACAGTCTGTCACTGCGCCTTAACTGACCAGTGACGCTCCAGGTGGCTACAGTTGTACGACCATTTCCACAGTGGCAAGACATACACCAGACATTCACACGAGGAGAAGGCAAAGGCATGTCTCCAAAACAGCCAAAGTAGCTCATTGTCTTTAACTTCTCCAGCTCATGTCAAAGCATCCCTAAACAGTGTATTAAGGTTTTGACCATAACTAAGTGTCCGTCCTCCAAGCTTCTAGACTATGCAATACAAGCATTTATTTCACTTTTCTACATAAAAATTCACACTCCTACACTAAGTGTGCTGCTTTGCTTCAGAGTAGGGGGAGAAGTGATTTCTGCCCCTTCACTAGGGGAGATTAATCTTAATTTGCAGATGGCAAAGCAGAGCAGACAGCCTCCAGTATTCAACTTTACGGTTAAACACAAAAAATCCACACATACATAGCTATTTTATGCCCTCTGACAGAGGTACAAAGCCCAGGCAATACAAGTCCTGCAGTGAAAAGCCAAAACAATTCAGAAGCCACAGACTCAAAAGTCTGAAAAGTACCAGCTCTTAATGACAACCACTCTATGGACACAATAAGCTAGTCAGAGGAAAAAAGTTATTAAAAACAACAAAAAACCCAATAAGAAATATAAAAAAGAAATACTCTCAAATTCCTTTATCCCTCCTTGCTAGCTAGCTTTTGTGGTCGTTGCTTCAATAGATTGGTAGGGAAGTCAAGTGTTTTCCATGTCCAAGAGTACGTTTGAGACGAGGACCGGAGCCTGCAGCAAGAGGGGAGGCTGCCAGGGAAGCAAGGAGGAAGGCACAGCCAAATCATTCACAGCCCCAGTTTCTGCTCTGGTAATTGTACATGGCATGCAAACAAAACCGAGCTAAGGCTAGTAAAGAGCCAGACAGGACTAGGTTACAAACCACTTAAGACTATTCAGAAAGTAATTTTAGACATCCCTACCACTGAAAGTGGAAACATGTTGCCGACTGCATCTTATTGCCAGCCCAGCCTCACCTTGTAAGGCGTAACATGTACAACTTCCATGAGACTGAATACCACGTGTGCCAACAGCATCCCTGTCTTAGGTTCACTCCTTAATCAAAGATTCACTACAAGTTCACATCAAGAATAACCGTTCCACCTCCTAAAAATTAAGATGGTCTCCCGACATTCACTCTCACCTAAAAATAAAATAAAAATCTAACTGATGCAAAGAACAACCTCACAACTTTAATATTAGGATTCATATCAGCAATTTAAACAAATGTGCCAGTTACACTAAACTGTGAAGTTTAAACTGTGAAGTTTAAAGAGACAAAACTATAAAGGTCGTAAAGAAAACGTACAGAAATCAAGAAGAAATACAGGATTTTCCCCATGGGAGCATGCATCCTCATACGTTTTTATCTTTATCTTTGTAAGAAAGCTCAGTACAGCTCCAAGTCACTCATTAAAGTTATACCACCCCTAAACATGTGTTGCAAGCATTACTCACGCATCTCTGTCCTAAAATTCAGCCAAAGCTGCAACAGCAGTAGACATCATTGTTAAAAGGATACATTCTGTCATGGCCGCAACATCGAGTTTGCTAATGTCAGGTGAGCCCGGGCAACATTTCTTGAACTCTTTCCGCAAGTCAAAAAAGGAGTAGAAGCATTCAGGCAGTAAGACATTCTGTAAAAGGACAAAGTCACTACTGTCAGCTAGGGTGAGTTTAATCTACTTTGTCTTTAGATACCAAACTTTCTAACAATTTCCGTATAATGGGTAGGAAACACAAACAGCCTTTGCTACAGAGAAACTCACATAGCTCTTCTTAGCCACATAAGCATGTTTATAAACTTTTTTGCTTAAGCAGCTTCCTCTTTACGTGGTTTAAAAGAGAGAAATGTGCTTTTTCACTGCCAGAGAAACATCTGCTATTATTACTAGTGCCTCAAATCCAATATATATGTAGGAAAGCAAATGCCTGCTGTTGCAACATTTATCATCAATTCTTGATTCCAATTTTAACTGTAAAAAGCCAGAGGGCACTCAGTTCAGTTTATAGAGCCAAGCAAATTTTGCAAGACTAGCAGAAGACGTTTTGGTTTATAGACAAGGCTGAGTTTTCAGAGAATAGTCACACTTCAAATATTTATTCCCTTAAAAAAAAAACCAACAAAAAAACCCAACTGTGTGCAGATGAGAGTTTGGTATGGTGCAGAGGTTGTCAGCCTATGTGTGGTATCTGCTTTAATAGCAGTGTATGAAGCCAGGAGCAAGCTATGTAGCCCACTGGAAGTCAATAAAACACTTTTCACTTCACCACTACATCTACCACATGCTTTTAATTTTTTGGGGGGTGGGAAGGAGAAGACATGAAGACGACTTGGAGGAAGCTGTTTAAACCTACACAAACCCCCAGTCCTTCAGTTAGCTCTTCACCCCAGAGCTTCCCCACAGACAATACTTCGTATTCCACTTGGCTGTTTGTTACCTGCAACGCCTCTCTAGACCAAAAGTAAGGGCTTTCTGTGATTTAATGACTAGTTAGCATCTTGGCATTATAACAGAATGACAGGATATGTGAAAGCACATTTAGGGATCCCAAAGAAGTAAGTTTAGGCTCTAAAACAAGTTCTGCTTTGAGAACATTAGAGCTTATCTTAGCATATGGACAGGTGCATTAGGCAAACGATACTCTTTAAAGGCAAACTTATGAAAATGCAGGTGTGCTTGCCAAGATTTCCTGCTCTAGTTTTAGCATGGCTATTTTTCTTCCTCCATGAGAGATCAAGTTCTGTACTTCACTGACATTCAGTTGGAACAGTTGAAGCCAATTCATTCTCTGAATACCATGAGCTGCTAGATTGGTTCAGACTGGGCATCTTAAAAGAAATAAATATATTCTCAAGAGCCTAGTGATTTCTGCCTATCTGGATTTTAGTCATCCCCCACCCCAACCTCAGGATTAGGGTATTCGCCAAAGAACTATTACAGGTCTCATAAGCATCTAGTTTACTTCATCTATAGGCAGCACAGAGAAGATTTCAAATTAATAATTCTTAACAAAACAGCAACAGAAGATTTTGATGAAGATTTGATTCCTATCAGTGACCCTGTGATGATATAGAAAAAGGATGCCTATCCCCAACACCAAACAAACTTAAATAATTGTAGGAGTTGTCCCTTCTTTTATCCACATAATTTAACTGCATGGAAAGATTAACAGCGTAAAACACATAACACTTTCTTGTCACTTGTAATGGGTGAAAAGCTGTTTCCCCATTTTCTCCCATTATACTCTAAGACAAGTTACATTTATAAGGACCGTCTCTTCACTGTGAATCATGCTCACTGTTTCTTTTCCAAACCTTCAGAAGTATAAACACTCAGAGCACCAAAAATTATTAAAAACAAACTCATCCAATACCAGTTTTGTAACAGCACAGACTTGCAGCAGGGCCCCTTCAAAGATGAAGCAGCAAATTGATAGGCACAGAGATCAGTTGCAATGAGAGGAGCAAACAGCTCAGTTACAGAACAATGCATGTTCATAGCAAACCACAAAATGAGATGTTATTAATATTGATGCAGTTATTTCAGGACTAGAGACTCAGCATATTGCTGCAACTCTATCACTAATGAAAAGTAGGTAGGACCTCGTAACACTGTTAGTGATTTGGCAACTCTGAAGTTATAGAAAACTCTAGACTATGGGACTAGTCATCACTCATAGCCTGCCTCAAACTACGGTTCAGCTCCTTACAAATATGAGCACCGCCCTCAGAGCGTCAACTGAATACACAAAGATTGAAAGTTGCTGAAGCTAAAGGTGAATGTAAAATTTCCAAAGGCAGTTTATGATTAAGGTGGTTAACTATTTGGCAACAGTTCCAAATTCCCACTTGTTAACCCACTGTAGCTCCTACAGCTGTAGGAGCTGCGAGTACTCTGTCAATGCATTGCTCCTTTCTCAAACACTTAATTCAAGAAAGTCTTTCTTCTGATTTAACATAAAAAGGCATCTCAGGGCTACATAAACACACGGCATTGCCTATGCCTTCCACATGGACAGGCTCTTTAGTCTGGTAAGCATATTAACATATGAGCGATGTTTGTACTGTGGTTGTGCGGAGGCACCCTCATACTAAAGATAAGTTGATTAGTTTTGCAAGAAATCATATAAAGCACATTAAGACTCAAACTTAAGACTCAAACTTAAGCTATAACTACATACCTTTTTGGAAGCTTCAGGGTGCAGAACCTGCCTAATGTGCAACTGTCCATCAGTACAGAAACAGAAGGAAGTACCTACACCAATGTTCAGCTCGTTGCTCACGGACTGATTAAACTGAAAGCAGGAACAACAAAAGACATACATGTAAAAGAGATCAGAGAGGCTGCACTAGGCAGTGTCATCAGTTGGTAACATGTTATTCCTGGGCAGCAGGAACATGGAGCTGGAATTTCTTTTTGTATGAGCCTAGTCCTTCACTTCTGTAGATTTGCTTCTCACTAGCTAAGCACACGATAACTTTCCTGATAATTATCTTCACAAGGAAATCGCCCCTTTTCCCCCCTTCTACTGAGAAGTGGCCACACAGACAGTCCACATCACAGAAAAAAACCCTTTTCTAGGAGCATTTGCAAGAGCACTGCAAAGAGACGTAAAGCTGATTGCAGAAAGCTGAGGGAGCGCTAGAGCAGTAGAACCTTTCAGACAGTGCACTCAAGCACGTTGGAAAGGAGACAGGCTTTCAGCCCAACCCTCAATGAGAATCACGCACACCTCCGTTTATCTAGAGGCTTCAGTACTGTCTCCTTCCCAGGACTGATGAGCCACCACCCAGCCTTTTCAGGGGACACCTAAACTCGCCCTCTTCCAACACCGATTGGGGCTCACCTTCAGCTGAGACTCAGGGTCTGGCATGGCAGGAGACCAGGGTAGAGGGATGCCTGACCCTGACGTTCCTCTCTTGGGGTTCAGTCCCTCCCAAGGTGAATGAGCAAAAGGCAAGGGAGAAATCCCCACAAAGCCCACCACAGACCAGGCTGCCAGGCCCACACATCTGTGGTGCCCCTGTGCCAGGCTCCACTGCGCCAGTGGTGGTGGTGGAGGGGATAAATGGATGATAACACTGCCTCTACTCCGTCGGGGAGCCCCCAAGGGAGACCAGCGCCCAGCAGCCAGTTACGGGGTGTCACCTGTCTCAATGCCTGCTCCAGCGGTGGAGCCAGTGCCAGGCTCTCCACATCCACCTGAGTGATCTCCTGGCACTCAGCCGTCAGCTCCGGGTGGTCAGGCCGGACCAGCACGTCGTGCAAGTGCCCCAGCTCCAGAGAAAGCAGAGGAGGGGCAAGTCAGCTCCCCGGACTGGAGGTCCCCACCTGCAGCACCGGCCCCTGCCCTCCACCGGAGCCTGCTCCAGCCTGGGGCACCCACCGCCAGCCCAGCACTGGGGCCTCCCCGCCTGTACCCAGCACGGCAGGGGCCAAGGGGAGCAGCAGGTCGGGGTGCTCCCCCTTCGGGGGAAAATACCTCCTTACTCCTCAGGTCGACCACTTTCCACAGGAGCTGGAGCAGCTCTCGCTCATCCGAGCCCAGCCTTGCTCCGTTGGTGCCCGCCGTGGTCACGAAGAGGATCACCAGGTAGTCGGGAGACGCCGTCATGGTGCCACCGGGCCAGTGGAAAGGATAAGAAGGGCGCGGGGGGGAGAAGAGGAAAAAAAGGGGGAAACGAAGGGGGGGAGGGGGAAGAGAAGAGGCCAGAAACTTCCCCTGCCCGAGGCGCTTCCAAGCGAGACCCGAGCGAGAGTGCCCCCACCTGCAGCCTCGCTCCCCGAGGAACCTGGCGCGGGGGAGGCTACCCCCTTTCCCACCCCCCCCTTTTTCCCGGGGCGGGCGGCGGCCGCTCCCACGCCGGCTGCACCCCTGGGAGGCGCGCAATGGCTGCGGGCTTTTCTGCGCGGGGCCGCGGCCCTACCTGCCCAGCCCCCGCCCCACGTGGTGCAGGTAGCACACACCTGGCGCCGCCCGCCCATTGGCCCCGCCGAGCAGGGACGTGGCAAGCGCTGGGGGGGGTGGGGGGGGCGGAGTGGGGGGCCGTGATTGCGGGCGGGGCGCCCAGCGCCGGGCCGGGATTGCGGGGGGGGGGGGGGCAGCGGCGGACGAGCTCCTCCGAGGAGCCCCGACGTGCACCGACGGCGGCCCGGACCCTGCCGGGCTGCACCTCCCGCCGTCAGGGAGCGCTGCCCGGGAAGGTGCGACTCTTCACCGACGGGGCGGCGGAGGGGAGCGGGCCCGGGCGGGGCCGCCCGCTCCTGCCGGGACACGTCGCGGGCGGGGAGGGCAGGTCGGCCCTGCGTCCGCGGGCGGCTCGCAGCCCCGTCCGCCGGCGGAGCGCGGCGCGGCTAGCCCTGCCCGGCACTCTCCCCTCCCGCTCCCGCTCCGCCTGGACGGAAGGGGAGGGGAGACGACCGCACCGCCCGCAGCCGCCCCGGCGACTCTCCGCTCTCGGCGCGGAGCGAGCGCGGCCGTCGGGGGCCGCAGCGGCCGGGCCGTGCGGTGCCAGGGAGCTCCGTGGCGGTGTGCGGGCCGGATGCCGCCGGGAGCAACTCCTGCCGAGGGGGCCGAGCGGGCTCAGGACGGTGGAGCCTTTTCCTCTGTCGTGCGCAAGGCGGAGGCATCCCAGCTTCTGCACAGCCCTGGCGCGGCGGAGCCGGTGGTGTGTTACGAGCTGGCTGGCTGGGCTGCCGCAGCCTTCTCTCGATGAACTGCGGTGATTTTGGTCCTTGCGACAACAACCTCTCTTCTGGTGATCAGTGTTTCACTGTGAAATTTATGTTTTAAATGCGTGTTGCTCAAAACCTGATTTTTTCATGACAAATAACTGAAAAAGTCACTGAATGTAGGGTAAACAAGTAACACGACTTGCCCCAAGGAAGTCCTGTAGCACTTCTCAGTCTTGAAGGCCCCAGTTGAGTACATCCAACTTCATTGTGATGCTGCTGCTTTAAATTTTTACACAGACGATAGTGCACATCATGCTTTTCTTCATCACTGTTCCTTGTGCTGGTGCAGGTTCACAGCTTGCACCATCTTTTATTAGTGCATACACATCCGTTGGTCTGGCAGGGAGGGAGAGGATGTGTTTCACAAGCACTGGGGATCCCGTCAGCCACTGACTAGTCCAAATAGCGCCCGGCACCCTCATCCTGCCCTGCCGCAGTTTGGTGCAGCGTGGTTCTCCTTGCAGGGACTGCCACCAAATTCCTGCTTGATAGTTTCTGTGCTTCAGTAGACAGCCTTTGCGTGACGGAAGATGGCTGGAGTAATTTTCTCCCTTTTTTGTATAAGATTTTGAAAATGGGGTTCACCGATAGCAGTTACTGCAATTTGAGGGGTAAAGACGGCAAATTAATTCCTCCAGTTTTTAAAAGCGGTAGCCGAAATCGGCCATGTGAATCTGGCATCAGGAAACACACGAGCTAATCGTGCCCCTTTTGTTGGAGGGTGAGAGTGCCTGGTTTTCTTTCTCTTCTGGCTTTCTGGTGCGTTGAGCAAAACGTACGTGAAGCGGAGCACTGGGGTGTGTGTCCTCAGCTGATCTGTCCTCGGCACCTGAGGAGTGGGGTTGGTCCTTGCGCAGGGAGCTGCTCGGTGGCCTTTGCCCAGCCTGGAGCAGAGGGATTTGAGGGTATAGAGAATTTCTTTGCACGGTTTCCCTTTCAGGTCTTAGTTTAGTGCAACTTCTTCTTAATAAAACTTTATACCTTAGTAAAAAAGTCCAGAAGTACATTTCTGAAATGACTTCGCATTGGGGCATGCCAGATAGATAGTGCTTGCTTGGTTGGCTGGTCTTCTTTCAGTGAAACTTGATCATCCATTCTAGGCGGTTTCCTTCCCAATGCCAGCTTGGCTTTCGAGATGCAGCCCTTGTCATTGTGAGAACTGTTTCTGGACGGGTAGGTGTTCCTTTACTTGTGATTTGTTGTGTTCTGGCTTATGCGTTTCTTTTTTCCTTCCCTTTTATGCCTTACTGTCTCATCCTATCTTGTCTCTTTCCATCTAGGAGCATCCCCATCCCCAGCTTATTGCTACAGCAGGCTGCCATTACGTATAGTAACCCCTTTAATAGGTTAAGCTGTACCCTAAAAGTATTTTTAATTCTCATTATGTCTTTTGGGTTCTTGATTAACCCGTGTTTTATTTATTTTGGAAGCCACTCACTGCTAACTGCTACTGTAGTGCCATTACCTTCTATTTTTCTCTTTCTTGGGTAACACATTCCCTAAAATGCCTGTTTTCCAGTCGCAGTTCCCATTCCACCCTCTTTCTTTCATGCCTTCAGTGTCTGGTCTGACAACATGCACCAGTCGTTCAGGTTCCTGTGTTGCGTTACCCAGGCTCCTGGCGTTTGTGTACTCCCATTCCAGTTGCTTCTCCCTGGCCGTTCGTTTTCCCTGGCCTGGTTAAGCATAGTCTTTGCATGAAGTGTCATCTTCCACATGACATCAGTGTTGTTACCTACAGGAATGTACTAGGGCGCTTTGGGGCATGATGACCTTTCAAGGCTCCTCCCAGCACCCTGTTGCTGTATTTCTCTCCTCTGATATCCCTTCTGTTTCCCGCCCGCTGTCCGTCTGTCTAGCTTCCAGCCCCTAACAGTGTAACTGTTTCTCCGTCCTTTTTGTATTAGTTCTGGTCTCCCACCACACATCCTTTTGTGCCACTTTCTGTTTCAGGACATTTCTGAAACTACTCACACCTTCCATTATGCCAAGGAGCTGGTCTTAACACCACCCCCTGACCACAGCAACAGGCCTACGTGCCCCCTTATTTATTTCTCCCATGTTCCTGAAGCGTCCTCCTCTCACCTATAGACCCCCTTCCTCCCAGTTTATTTTGAACAAACCTGTGACTTTGCACACCTCACTGTCTCCAGGTTTTTCCTGTGAGTTCTGCGTCTCTCACCCTGCTTTATTCCTCTATAGGAGGGTCTTCACCCCAATACCACCTGCAACTCTGTTATCCTTCCCTGCACAGACATTTGGTTCGTGCCAGGTCTCCCACCTGTAGCACTCTTCCCATCACTGCTCATGTTTTCTTTCAGAATACCAACTTTTTACAACTGGAATGGGAGAATCAGCAGAGCTGTATCATTTTGTTGGAATGTGTTAATGGTTATCACCAACTGTTTTTTTTTAATCTAAGATAATTGCTGCTGCTAACCAAATTCTGTTTTCTCCACTTTCATCAGTCACTATATATATCTCTACTGATACCCAATTGTTCCCTGAAATCGTGCAACTGGGTGTGACATTCAAACACTGCTGCTTTACCTTGCAGCAAAGAAACACCACTGACTTGTAGGCCCAGCCATGTGCTGAAATCAATGACATTGCATTCAGAGCCATCTGAATTTAATCCTGCAAAGCTGATTCTTCTCACATCCAGAGCCGTAGCTGTTACTGGCAGCGAGGGAGTCACTGCAGATAAAAATGCAGGGCTGGAATTCCCCTGCTAGTTACTGAAACTACTCGTGCTAGCTGACCTGGTTGCATTACTGTTCCAGGCTTGTCCCAGGAGAGAAGCCATCTGACTGGGACCACATTCCTCCGGCACAATGGTACGTGTGATGATGCCCATGTTTGGAGTAGATCTGAAAACTACTCTCATGTAGAAGTCTCCATAGAGCCCATAAACATAACCAAAATAAGCCATGGCAAGTGTCACTAGCAGTTGCAAGGCATTGCACTGCTTTAGCAAAATACATATATATTCAAGCTTTGCTTTTCTACATACAAAATTTATATTTAATTCCAGGAGTTTAGATCTGTTTATCCATCAGGGTGACAGAGGGTTCCAGCTCGGGGCAAGAATGAGAGCGGGCAAACCGGCCAGCAAACCTTGCCTGGCCAAGGGGCCAAGGAGGCTCCTTGATTCTCGAATTCTGAAATGTTTCTGTGAAGGGATTTGCAGTATTTTAACTACATCTGTTGAAACAGTATGAGGAGGCAGTACCATGTTTTCGGTGGATTTGGAAGCAATTCTAGTTGATGAGTCTCCCTGCGCTGCTGCAAATCACCTCTTCAGGTGTGCCAATAAAACTGGCTGTGGAACTGCGCGTTGTGGCCCAGCTCCCCAACACGTGGTGTGAGGACAGGAACTTCCTGAACTAGTTTCACCACTGAAAATTGATATATTGAACCACACCCTTGTTTAAACTGATGCAACGTTGTCACGTAAAGTCCAACCTAGAGGACTGCTGCTCCTGGTGCAAGTGAAACTCTGGAGTGCTGAGAGAGAAGCAAGCTTAGCTACCGAAACAAAAAAGGGACTCACCAATTCCTGGTGTGCACACAAAACAGCTTATTTCATTAAGAAGCTGTTACAGAAACAAGACACAGATAAGGTATAATTATCACCATTAAGGAAAGCGCAGGGACGTGGCTGAGGCTCCAGTCGGCAGTTCAGAGACGTTACAGATCCTTTCTAGACTTCCTCTAAAGGCACATGGCGCAGTTTTGCTATTACAGATGTAGAGCTTGTACACAAAACTTGTGTAACCGCACACCGCTTGCATAAGATCAATTCCACATCATTCTCCAGGCCACGGCTGACTTTGGCTTCAGTGTCTCTAACACGCATACAACTGAATTGCTGTTGCAGAAGGGCACTGGATGCTAAACAAGAACATCAGAAGCTGTGGAAAGGTTGCAAGGAATTGTTCTACACGTACTTGAGAGAAGTGACAACTTCACATCTGAAAAGGGTTAGTTTTAAATATGAAAGGCTGCAAAGGAAATTTCTCAAGCAGGACTGCTTTTAGTCAGTGTTGAGCTGGGGCCAAATCTTGTGAGACCAAGCAGAAGCAAGGCTTGGAGCAGACTGCAGTGGCGCACAGCCAAATTCACGGCGATGCACACCGAGCTCGGTCTCTGGAGAGCAGGGGCACCGCCCGAGGGCACCACCCCCCCGCTCACAAGCTCAACCTGCAGGCACGAGTGCCGCGGCAGCGACCCTGCTCCCGCCGCCGACCCGCAGCTCTCCCTCCCCTGCCTCCAGCAGGCAGCCATCGCTGAGAGGAAAGCCCGCCCGGCCACCCCGCTCTCCTCCCCCGAGCCTTTGCTCTGGTCCGGTGCGCTTGGCAGCGCCGCGAGTGGCCCCGCACCTCTCCCGGGCCGGGGAGCAGCGGGGGCGGCAGGCTGGAGGCCTCGCCCGCCAGCAGCCCCACGCCGCCGGCTGCTGCCGCCGGCCCCGGCTCTGCCTCCCCTCACGGCGCTGAGGGCGGCGGGTCCCGCGCGGGCGGGGCGACGGTCGGTGCCCGCCTTGCGCCGCAGCCCCGCCCCGTCGCCGCAGCCCCGCCCCGTCGCCGGGCACGGCGGCGGCCCGGAAGCGCTCGCGCTGCCGCCCGGAAGCCCTTCCCCCTCGGCCGAGCCAAGATGGCGGTGGACACCGCAACCGAGCTGCTGTTTTTAGACACGTTCAAGCACCAGAGCGCGGAGGTAACGCGGCGGGGGCGTTGGGGCCGCTTCTCTCGTATTCCTTATTCCGGTTGCCGCCGGCGCCCTCTTGCCCGCGCCGGGGCCTCCCCGGGCCGCGGCGGCTGCGGGGCACGGAGCACCGCTGGGGCGAGCGGGGCTGGGCTAGGCCCCGACGGTGGCCCTCGCCTCAGCGGGTGGCCGGGTGGGAGGGAGCAGGTCCTGGCCAGGTGTCCGCCGAGGGGAGATCTCCGCTCCTTCCCCGCCTTGTCCCAGAAGCCTTGCTCCCGAAGCCTTGCTCGGGCCGCGGCGCCGGACCCCGCGGTGCGCCCAGCCCACCGCTGTCCTGGCAGCCCGGGGTGCCGCGGGCAGGGGGCTGAGGAGGGGTACGGTGGTGAGACAGGAGGGAGGATTTAGAGGTAACGGGGGGGGGGAGAAGCTAGTGGGAAGCACAGAGGATAAAGCTGGTTGGAGAAGTCCGTAAGGGAGGAAGTCAGGCAGAGGGCCATATCCGTCCACTTGAGAGAGATGGAATGCTTTTCTGTAGCTAATAGGGGTGATGGGTAGTTGTGTGCATGTGAGATGTTCCCTTAGATTTATGCAGCCTGCGTGCATCATGAGCAAAAGGAATATTTCAAGCTTCCTTTAGCAGAGGGAGTTCATACAAATATGCCACTTGGAGGCTGTTGGTGTCCTGAGCATCCTTGAAGCTGCTTGTGTTGCAGCAGGTTTGCCCAGGGCTCTGTGTTGTTCGGGGTGGAAGAAGAGGACCATGAGGGGGAAAACAGAAAGCGTAGTGTAACCTGAGAAAGATGCTGTGTTCATGGACAGGAGTTAGGGAAAGAAAATGAAGTATTTTGAGCTGATGCTGCGATTAAAAACAAAATGGGAAGCTATTCTGGAGTCTTTTATAGCTGCCAGGATCAGGGAGACACGTGTATTTTTAATTCTACTATTTAAGACGGTATTGGGCAGGAAACACTAGCCACTGCTGTTCCCCTGGGTAGGAAACACTAACCACTCCTCTTCCCCTCCAGGACAGTATGTTCTCTTATTGCACGTTTTTAATTGTGTATAATGTTTTCTGGCACTTTCATTCTTGCCAGTGACATTTTCCAAACTTGAACCATATTGAATTTTCATTAAAGAATAAAACAAAATGTATTTTACGTGTTGCAGGAAAGTCTTCTTTATGTTATACTAATTCTTCAGCTAAATGGATTGTGAGTCTTGCCTCGCAACTTGCAGTTCTTGAAAAGTACTGCTGAGTTTTCTAATAAAATTATTTATTTGGCTTAGCTGTGCAGTTTAACGTGTGTTGAGCTGTTCTGATGTACTTATTTTTTTAATGTTTTCGAGGGAAAGTGGATTGGATTCACTTGCCATCCTGATGATGTTGATGCATGGCTGTCAGGGCATAATCCCATATCGTTTAAACAGGAATTTGTCTGTCTTTGGGCAGTGCTGCTGAGGAGGCTGCATCCTCAGCAGCAGCCCTTCCTCAAGAAATCCAAGTCTCCCACGTGACACATATACCTTTTTTTAAAGGGAAAGCAAAGAGCTCTACAGCCGTAACTCCTTGCAGGCTACAGTCACCCCATTCCTGTTAATAAAGCTATGCTCCCTGTCATAGCAGGGTTTCTTTTGTTCTACCATCCTGCTTGTCAGCCCGTAGGGTGAAATGTTGTATTTGCGTGCTAAAGGGTGTGTGCATAGATTTCTTAGTAAACAACAGTAGTACGTGCCCAAAAGCACACGCTTAAATGTTCTTTTTAAAACTTTACTTGTGACTATTTCTTTGTTCATTAGTTTTCTAAAAATCTTAGTACTTTCTTGCCTTATGCTGGTAATTTTGGGGTTTCTTTTGCTTTCTGATTCTGATAAAAGTTATATGACTTTTGACTGCAGATCAATATGTTTTTTAATTTTCATTTTTTAGTTATGTTGGTAGACATTTAGATCAGTTGTTTAGTTTTTTTTTTTTTTGCTAGTGCAGTCTTTGCTAATCCGATTTGGTAATTGGAAACATTTAGTGAGAAACGTGATTCTGAACTTCTGTTCAAGAACGTCTCTATATGCTTATAGTTGGACATATAATTGATCTATGTTTACTATTTTGTAAGTGTATGTATGATAGAGATGATGTATAAATGTAATAAGATCTAACATAGTCAATCTAGTGAGAGGAGACTTTCAACATTAATTTGGTGGCTGCTACATGGGAAGTCACTGTGACTTTATGATTACTTCCTAATTTGCTCAAACATCTTTTAGGAGTGCTGAAGCATCACATTTATTTTACTTGCTATTTCTGTGTGGTAAACAGAAATGTTTTTTGCAAAAAGGTTTTCAGATGTTGTTGCAAAATTGGAGAAATAAGCATTGTACGGAATTTTTGTACAGGTCTAGTAAAACAGATTTATAGTATCATTATCATTTCTAATAGCACATTTGAAATAGAACATTTGCTAATGTTTAAAATTAAAACACACATTTTCTTTTTCCTTTAATTATAAAATTGATTTTTTTTTTAAAAGGGAACCATATACTCAGTCTTTCTTTAATAATTTAAGTTCCAGTTTTTACCTTTACCAACATACCTTCTGTTAGAAAAAAACCTGTTACTGTTTAAAAGATTCTTGCAAATAAAAGGAACCAATTATGTAAATAAACCAGTAACACTTTCTATAAAAAATAGTGTTAAATATATGAAAAGTGCCAGAAGATTATAAAAAAAAAAACCACCCACACCCCAGAACTTTTCTGTCTGACGGTGTTTAACAGTGTTTAGCATTTTACACTATTGAATTTTGTAATTATTAGGATTGCAACCTTAATTTGGTTAATATGAGTACATCACGTTGTTTGCATTTTACATTTCTTAGACTTTCTTTATTCTTTGTTTTGTAGCAAAGTACCAATATAGATGTAGTTCGTTTTCCATGCGTGGTTTACATAAATGAAGTACGTGTCATTCCTCCAGGGGTGAGAGCTCACACAAGTTTGCCTGACAATAGGGCTTATGGGTAAGTGAAAGATACTAGGTATCTCATTCAAGAACACCTTCCTGTTATTTTTTCTTGAACTTGTATATCTCAATAGAACCTCCTATATAAAAAGGTAAAATGCATTTATGTGTCTGCTGAACTTGTAATTATTTTGGGGAATTAGTTAAACAGTATAAATTAAAGGTTTTTTTTTTCCCCTTGTTAGTCATACTTACTCTGGTAAGGAGCTTGACAGATTTAATTTTTACTTTTGTTCTGTTTCCAGAGAGACATCCCCGCATACATTTCAACTGGACTTGTTCTTCAACAATGTCAGCAAGCCAAGTGCCCCTGTTTTTGATAGGCTGGGGAGGTAAGTACTTTCAAGATTAGTGCATGACTTCATTATCTACTTTTTCTTCCTGAGAATTTTTTAGTGCAGAAAATGCACGATAGAAAATCTGTATCTCCCATGATTTTCATGTTTGGTCTGGTTTTTGCTAGTTTGTGTTCTTGCCCTTTTCCTCCAATCTGTGTGGGAAGACCAGAGGTTCATGCTTAAAAGAAGTAAAGATTCTGTTATTTTTAAGTTTACAGAGCCCATATATATTAATGAAAAGTATTTTGTAGAAGTAAGTGATTTTGCACTCTTGTTTTTAAGAGCATGTATTTGTTCAGTGTTTATGTATTTAGTACTGCTGTGTTTTGTTTCTGTAAACATGCTTTGTATTAATGGAAGAATAACTTTGTATATTTTATTTAACAGCCTTGAATATGATGAAAACACTTCAATTATTTTCAGACCCAATGCAAAGGTAATGCAATGTGATTTAAACCTCTTCTTTTCTACGTGTCTGTCATTTAGGTATAAATATGGTTGCGTGTGGTGCGTTAGCACTGTGTAAACCATTTATTGTTTAAGATCTTATTCTAAAACCTGCCTGTAGTTCAGATACTCATTACTTTAGAGTCTGCATCTATAATGGCATGAGTTGTAGAAGATTTGATTGCTTGACAATTCCTATGGAGATTACCAACAGAACTATCCACTACTTACGAGTAAAGATGAATCTGAACGTTGTGGCTGCAGGCCACAGCTAAGCACATAATTTTCAGTTCTGTTTGGGTTTATTTCATTCAGATCAGTGTTTGTGTGACCCACGGTAATGGGGTTTTTTTCATTAATAGGCTGTAGTAGATTAGGCAATATATTGCAAGGAATTAAGTGCTTTTAGAGAAAGATTACTGATTTGTTGCAACGATTGACATATTTAAAGTTTTCTCAGTTTTCAAAACGTAGGGTAAAGAGATACTTTAATGTTTGCTTCTCCTTTCTTTTATGCATATACTGATACAGTGATATTAAAATAACTTTTCTGAAGTTGTCTTGTTGTTTTTAAGTGCTTTTTCTTTTTTAAAAAAACAGGTCAACACGGATGGATTGGTTCTAAGAGGGTGGTACAACTGTCTGACTTTGGCGATATATGGCTCAGTTGACAGGGTAATAAGTCATGAGAGAGAGTCACCTCCTCCGCCCCCACCTCCGCCCCCACCTCCCCAGCAACAGCCTGGTTTGAAAAGAAACCCAAAACATGGTAAGACTTGTGAGAAGGCATAGATTTTTTTTTTTTAAATCAACATTATAGTATCCCATCTTAAAAAAAACCCGATTCTTTCACATTTTAGATTTCAGTGGCTTTATTTTTCTAGCTTTAGGTCTTTGTCCTTTAGTTTTGTATTTTCGTTTAGATTTGTATTGAATGGTTTTAAGTAGATTCTTTTCTAGTGCTTTTCTGAGAGTGGGTTATTTGCATTGGTATTAGAATGGCCATGAATAGAGTCCATGAGCAAGTTTCTGCTTCAGTTTTGGTTTTAGATTTAAAATCAGAACTGTCTTGCTCTAGAACTGTCTGCAGCTACTAGGCTGCAAAATTTGAATACTCTGTGTAGTAAAAACAGTTGTAAACTGTAAAAACCAGTTGATTAAAATGTAAACTTTTTTTAAAGTAACTCAGATATTATTGGTAGAGTTACAGTATTGCTAGTGTCAAAGCCAAAAAATGGCAATTACCCATGTTAATTTTAACCCAGTATTATATTAAAAAAACCCATCAATAGTGTTAATAAGCTTGCTAATTGATGTAGTTCTTGTTTACACCAAAAGTCACTTCAGAAAACTGTCTCACATGCTGCAGATGCAGAATACAGATGAAATAACAGCTGGGAAATGCAGGTGTTCCCTAGTCAAAAGTAGCACTGAAAACCTAAAATTTCCTGCTTCTGTTCCTGTGATTCCATTAAATGCAAGTTTTTATTTTCACAATAAATATAGTCGATGGAGAGAAAGAAGACCAGTTCAATGGCAGCCCTCCAAGACCACAACCTAGGGGACCAAGGACACCTCCAGGGCCGCCGCCTCCTGATGATGATGAGGATGAACCTATGCCAGTGTCAGGTAGAATGAGAAAAGACTGTCTTTTATCTGCTGCACATCACTGCTTAGTGGAGGCAGAATTCGGTGTTCCTGCCTGGTGTGACGTTTCCTGTCTGCTGTTGTTCCTGCTGGACAGATTCAGTTTTAGGAAGGGGATTTGAAAGATAATCTGTTGGCTATGTTAAATTGTATCAATTTAAAAGTTAGTAGATTTGAGAACGTCAGCTGTTGACCAATACACTGCTTGAACACGCTGCTCGTATTTTATATAAATGTTCTGTTGACTCTGGTATTCATTGTCCTTCTCCTCCATCCCTCTGCAGCATCTGCCGAGTTCTCTGGTCTCCTTATGGGTTAAAAGTGCCAAGGACTCTTTACGTATTTCTTTATAGTCTTACTGAACTAAGTGATTGTTGCTTGTGTTCAGTCAAATCACCTGAAGATTTTCTTCACGATGCTCTTTTTTTGTATCTCCACTATGCGTAATGCAAAATTCTAAAACGTTATTGAGCATTGGATTTCAGAGAAGTACTCTTGTTTCTTAAACTTTGTATATATTTTTAGTGGTTGGGGAAAAAGAAGATGATGTGGACCATAGGGAAGATTACTTCGAGCCCATTTCTCCTGATCGAACATCCATTCATCAAGAAAGCCAGTATTCTGATGATGGAGAAGTGGAGGAAGATCAACCAGAAGAAGGAGAAGATGAAGATGATGTGGATGTTGAGGAGGATGAGGATGATGATGATGATGATGGGCATACAGTAGAGAGTATTGCTGATGAGGAAGAGGAAGAAGAGGAGGAAGATGAAGATGAAGAAGAGGGTGAAGAGGAGGAAGAAGGTGAAGGTAAGTGGAGTAGTAAAAAGTGAAGGAAAAAAAAATCATGTTTATGAAATTTTGATGGCAGTGCCATTATGATGACTAGGTGCAAAGAGAACTGGATCTTTTTGCTTTGGTCATTGCACCATTGCCTGCCTTATTTATGGTTCTGACATCTCTCGAGAACAGTGTTTTGCTGTGGAATATTTATTCCTTTATAGTAAATCTTCCTGTTACTTTCTATAAATAGAGGAAAATAGATACAGCTTTTGTAGGTGAGAATGAACATTTGATCTTGTTACCTGTTTTGTTTAAAAATGTAGGAAAGTGGTGAAAGAAATTATTTGTTAGTTAAAAATCAAGTAAAGTTGTTTATGTAATAATGTCAGTAGTCATCTTCTTGTATTACTTAAAGTTCCCACCCATGCCTGTACGAAATTTCAGGCTGGAAGTTTTATGATAGATGCAGTCATAGGAAGAAAATTGAACAATATTCTTGTAGTAACGTGTACCCTAGTTAAACTTTTTGCTTTATACGTTCTTTTAAATGTCTCCCTTATTACATAAAAAAAATCTGTCAACTGGGGCTTTCACTTATATCTGGAAAGAGAAAGCTTTCTGTGTGTTAGTGTATGATTGTTCTCTAACCAGTAATATTGGTATTAAGTAAATTATTACTTTATTTTGAGCAGATTCTCAGTGGTTACGAACTGGTTTATCTATAATTGATTTTATTTCATAACTGAATCTTTTTAGGAGATGATGGGTATGAGCAGATTTCAAGTGATGAAGATGGAATTGCTGATCTGGAACGTGAAACATTTAAGTATCCAAGCTTTGATATTGAATATACTCCTGAGGATCTGGCATCTGTGCCTCCTGTGACATACGAACCTTTTGAAAGGGAGCTTGGACCTCTTTTATACTTCAGCTGCCCTTACAAGACTGTATTTGAAAATGAAGTTGGTAAAATAAAGGACCAAGACCCAGAAAAAGAAAATTCAGGGGCAGTGGAAGCCTCAGTTAAATTAACTGAACTGTTGGAATTATATCAAGAGGAAAGGGGTGCAAAGTGGGTCACTGCATTAGAAGAAATTCCAAGTTTAATAGTAAAAGGATTGAGCTACCTGCAGGTGAAAGACACAAAGCAAGACTATATTACCCAACTAGTAGACTGGACCCTGCAAGCTTTAAACCTTCAGGTAGCTCTCAAACAGCCCATTGCTTTGAATGTCCGACAACTCAAAGCTGGGACAAAATTGGTATCGTCGTTAGGAGAATGTGGGACTCAAGGAATAACGGCACTCTTGCAGGCAGGAGTTATTAATGTGTTATTTGAACTGTTGTTTGCAGATCATGTGTCATCCTCCCTTAAACTTAATGCTTTTAAAGCTTTGGATAGTGTTATTAGTATGACTGAGGGAATGGAAATGTTTCTAAGGGGTGGCGTAGATGTACATGAAAAAAGTGGTTATCAGAAACTCCTGGAACTCATACTGCTAGATCAGACTGTGAGAGTAGTTACTGCTGGTTCTGCAATTCTCCAGAAATGTCACTTCTATGAGATTCTGTCAGATATTAAAAAGGTGGTTGATCAGTTAGCAGAGAACACTCCTTCTCTTCCTAATCACACGGAGCCAGAACAGGACCAGGACTTGGCAGGACTTGAAAGAACCAACCAAGAATATGAGAATGATGTGGAGGCTCCTATGGACATGGATCATCTTTTGGAATCTTCTAATATAAGCGAAGGAGAGATGGAAAAACTTGTTAGTCTTCTTGAAGAAATCTTCCATTTGATGGAAACTGCTCCTCATACAATGATTCAGCCGCCTGTGAAATCTTTCCCAACCATGGCACGCATTACAGGCCCTCCAGAAAGGGATGATCCTTACCCTGTCCTGTTTAGGTATGGCAGTTGCAAGTTCACTTTTTAGAGTATTTCCTCCAGCTTGATACACGTTTTTTAAGAATGACCTTGCTGACTAACACTTTTCTAGATGTTCACTTTGTACTTTATTGGAGGATTCTGGATTGTGCTTATAAAGTCTGAGAGAGTTTGATAGTTAATACACCTGTTACTTCGTTGGCTTTCAATCAACCTAGCATGCATATAACAAGAAGTTAACCTCTTGTTATTACTGGTACTGTGCTAGCACTTCAGTCACATTCATAGATCCTAATCAGTTGTGCTAGGTGCTGTACAAGTGCATATTTGAAAATTTTTATAGATCTAGAGTGTTTTCCCTTTGTCGTCTTGGAACACATCTGTGCATATGGATGAAACAAGTCTGGAATACCTCTGTCTGTATACCGAGCTGGCAAGACACAAGCCAGCCCTGGTTAGAAGTCATGCAGTTGTGTCACCATAGCTCACTGTTTCACAGCACAGGCAGAGGAGTTGAGGCCTGCCTGCCTTCAGCCATTTAGAGGATCCCATGGGTTATTTCTCTGTTAGCAAGTTTCTGTCTAGAAAGTATTTCTCTAAATGCTAACAGGTTTCTTTGATAGTAGCGGTGTATGTCATGGCTGAATATAAGTATCTACATGCAAAGAGTCTTCAAATCACCTCTCACATATGCTATAATGATTGATTTCTTAGCATATGTAAAACATTTAATGCAGCATTGATAATGATTCAGATACAGCAAACTTAATAAAGTATTACTTTATTTGTAGATAAGGTGAGGTTTTTTTGGTTTTGGGTTTTTTTGGGGTTTTTTTTTTTGAGATTTATTACTTAGTACTTATTTAAGTACATACTTTTAAGAATGACCTTGCTGACTAACACTTTGTTAGTACTACAAGATTAGTACTTAGGGATTTATTTCCTGTAAATATTATAGCAATTATGTTTAGTAAGATTAAAATTTTGTACTACTTCGTAATTAGTTATTATTTCCCATAGTCCACAGAGCAATAAGTACTGAAGCTAGGAGGCATGTAATTTTATATAATGTTATTATGCAGTGCTGACAGATGATTGCAATATTACTGATTATTTTCCTGTTTGTTTGTTTTTTTTTTTTCCAGATATCTTCATAGTCACCATTTCTTGGAATGCATTACTTTGCTACTGTCTATTCCAGTGACAGGTGCACATCCAGGTGTGCTTCAAGCTATACGAGATATATTGCGTTTCCTGGCACAGTCACAGAAGGGTCTTCTTTTCTTTATTTCTGAGTACGAAGCAACGAACTTGTTGATTAGAGCACTTTGCCAGTTTTCTGATCCGGATCAAGAGGAAGGTCTCCAGTCAGATGGTGCCAATGAGGATACTTTTGCCCTGTGGCTCCTGCATTCAACACAGACGTTACAGTGCATTTCAGAATTATTCTGCCACTTTCAGCGGTGCACAGCCAGTGAGGAGACTGACCATTCAGACCTCCTGGGAACGCTTCACAACCTTTACTTGATTACCTTTAACCCTGTGGGAAGATCTGCTGTGGCTCATGTATTCAGTCTGGAGAAAAATCTCCAAAGTCTTATTACTTTAATGGAGTACTATTCCAAAGAAGCTTTAGGGTAATTTAAGCATTTATTTATATTCTTTAGGTTTTTACATTTAAAAAGCATTCTATCTTTTATAAATAGTTCAGTAAATCTAAAATATTTTTTTCTTTTAGAAAAAAGATCATGATCTTTTTGTTTAAAAACAAAACAAAACAACTTTTAAGTAGAAGAACATAATAGAAAATCAGGCCTGTCAAGTACTTAACGCCCAGAATCTGTGTAGGTCATCCACAAAGGTGTTGTGATATAGGTCAGACTTTTGGCTATGTGAAAAAAAAAAAAATCAGTAAGTAGGCAGTTTTCATTCAAGCATAAAATTTGACTGTGAAATGAGCAAAAGATTTGAGTGGGGAAATGCCACTGGACACTTTCCTGGTGTGGGACTCTCTCAGTTCTGTAAGTTCTTATGGCTGTTAAAAACAGTTATTATTTTCTCTGGACAGGCAGTTTTACTACTTTAGGTAGCAGTGCTTTTAAAGCAAGATTTGTAGAAACAGACAAAGTTATGGAAAAATTCATTTGCTACTTGGGTCCGGTCAGTGCTTTCAGCTGTCATCTTTTGTGGATGCTGAAATAAATGGCAAGTAAATGTAAAAGAAAGCTTTCAGTTTTCAAAAAGCATAGGAAAACATTTTTTGGGTTTGTTGTTGGGTGTGGGTTTTTTTTTTTGGTTGATAATTATATGGAGCAAGCCTTGGTGAAGGTAAAAGTTCTGTAGGTAGATTTTTAGAGGTCAGGGAATGAAAATCTAACAATTACCCAGTTGCATTAGTTGAGATCTAAAGAAAATCCTTCGTGTTGTTTCAGAGACTCAAAGTCTAAGAAGTCAGTTGCTTATAATTATGCCTGCATCCTTGTTTTGCTGGTGGTTCAATCTTCCAGTGATGTCCAAATGCTGGAACAGCACTCGGCGCCTTTGCTGAAGCTTTGTAAGGCAGACGAAAATAACACCAAATTGCAAGGTACAGTATGTGTCATTATCAACTGAATTGTTTGAATGTATAGAAGAAACCTTTTATATGTGGGTAATTGGTGCTTCATGATCATCTGGTTTGGATAATGTATATAATGAAATTCCTTTTGCAGCTGGATCTGATTAGTTGAGTCACTGAGATAATGTGTAATTTTTTTTTTCTGTTAATGAGAGTTAAATAGGAAATTCTTTATAGTTAAATTATTTTCAAGTAATATTAACTACCATGAATTTTGGATAATTACAGGAAGTCTGAAATTATTTCTTTGTTGAAAATAGAGCAAATTTTAGTAAAAATGCACTAAACTAGTCAGTGAGCTGACCGTTACTTTTGTTGTTTCCTTTAGTGATGTAGCCTTATAGGGTCTGTCTATACTAATAAATAATCCTGGGACTGTTTTCTGGCACCTAGGCCAACTGGCATGGAGTAGTCCATGTTACCCTATGATGAAATCCTTTGAACTCCAAACTGTGTCTCAGGGTGTTCCCTGGCTTGTGTTGACTCACAGATCAGGCCCACGTCATTTGGAATGGAGCTGATGGGGGAAAAAGCCTGCTGAGGACTAGTCTGACAACTGAACGTTGAAGTTCTGATGTCCAGAGTTCTGCTCTGCACTGCTTAACTGACTCCTGTAGACATGCCAATAATCTCTTCCAAAACTTAAATACATTGAAAGAAATCAGAATTCTTCAGAATTTTAGTTTAATTCCCTTCTCTGCCTTGCTTTTATTTCTTTTCTCCTCACCTGATCATCAGGCAGTTTCATGAGAAGTGGGGCTAGCTTATTAAACCAAATCATGAAATCAGTTTGAGAATAGCTGTCAATTCGTATCCAGTTGACCTTTGAACCCCCACATTCTTTTAAATATTTTTAGGAACAGTGGGTTTTAAAACTTTAAATCTCTTTTCCCAAAAAATTGGGACTTTCAGGTTATTCTGGACTAAGAGAGACCGTTAATCTGTAAGGACTTCCAGAGAGAATACGTGTTACTGGTGCAGAGATTGGCTCCATTTGGGCATTTAATGAGAGTTTTGTATTCAGTTTGTAATAACCTGTTACGTACATTAAGGGGAATGTGCTTTGGTCCTTGCTCTTGATGGCTTTTTCTTTAGCTGACAGTGGGACCCCTAGTGTCTCTTATAAAATATGTTTAATTACAAATAATGCAAATAATAGGATGAAAATTATTTGAGTGTTTAGGTTGACTTGAGCCGAATTTTGTCCACGTACGTGAGGTGTATTACCTATTCTGAAGTCTTATTTTTGTTGAAGCTTTTCAGCTGGCTACAGCTGCAATGTATGCCACACAAATATCACACTTGGACTTAATACCTGTTGTGTAAATTAAGGACATTTTTATTGCAAATGTTTTATGTTCATAAACGCACTTACAAGTCACTTGATTAAGTCTTATTTTTTTTTCCCCCCCCCAGAGCTCAGCAAGTGGCTTGAACCTTTGAAAAATCTTAGATTTGAAATAAATTGTATTCCAAATCTCATTGAATATATCAAACAGGTTAGTAAAATACAGATAGTCGCTATCTTTCAGTTGTGCTCTATAAGCTTAGACCTTTCTGTAGTTTGATATTTTATCTTAGGTATGTACTAACATATAGTATTTAAAAATATATACTATTATCCAAAATAGACGTTTTTATTAAAGCTTATGATCTAGGCCAGTTCTTGCTCTCAGTTACATTTATTGAAACAAAATCTAAGGTAACTATGTGATGCAGAGATCCAACTATTTAAATCTTTTAGCCTACCATGAAACCACAATGTAAATGTTGACCCTCCTTTTTTTGCTTTTGCTGTGTTTGTTACTGCTTTCCAAAAGGTGAAATAATTGAACTTAAATTTTGCAGAATACTTACAGTAACTAAATACAGAATTTGAATACTAAGCTAGTGATACACTTGTTGTAAAGTCTTTCCTTGTAATATGGGATGGCATTTTTTGTTTGTTTGTTTGTTTTTAAGAATATTGACAGTTTGATGACCCCAGATGGAGTTGGTCTTCCTACTGCACTTCGTGTTCTTTGTCATGTTGCGTGTCCACCGCCTCTGGTAGAAGGTATGGTTGATGTATTTGTACTGCTTAACATAGAAATCTTAGTTTTCTGAGTCTCTTCTACTTAAACATGTCTCAAGTGTAACTGTGATTGCCCAGGAGAAATTAGACATACCAAAATGTTATTTCTTTTCCATACAGGTCAACAGAAAGACCTTAAATGGAATCTTGCAGTTATTCAGCTCTTTTCTTCTGAGGGAATGGACACCTTCATTCGGGTATTACAGAAGCTGAACAGCATACTTATTCAGCCTTGGCGACTCCATGTCAACATGGGCACCACGCTTCACAGAGTTACTACTATTTCTATGGCCCGCTGTACACTTACTCTACTTAAAACAATGCTAACAGAACTGCTGAGGGGTGGATCTTTTGAATTCAAAGACATGCGTGTTCCATCAGCACTTGTTTCTCTACACATGCTCCTGTGTTCTATTCCTCTCTCAGGCCGCTTAGATAGCGATGAACAAAAAATTCAGAATGACATTGTTGATATCTTACTGACTTTTACACAAGGTGTTAATGAAAAACTTACCATTTCAGAAGAAACTTTGGCAAACAATACTTGGTCTTTAATGCTGAAGGAAGTTCTCTCTTCGATTTTGAGAATACCTGAAGGCTTTTTCTCTGGACTTATACTGCTTTCAGAATTGTTGCCTCTTCCGCTGCCCATGCAGACAACTCAGGTATAATTTAGATTTATTTAGTTTTTAAAGAATTGTAATTATGTATAACCCTTAGACCATTTTTGTAGTTGTGGAAAAAACAGATGCGTGAAAGGATGAATTAAAGTTTCTGTAAAGCATTTGTGTTCATACAGATTCTTTGAAGAGACATCTTTTTCATCAGAAACAAAATTGATCTTATTTGCAGCATCTTTTTAAATTAGCAGTCACATGTTATTCTTTTGTCCCTTAGGAAATTATCTAGACTCCCATTCTATTACTTAAATGATTGGCTATGAAGCCTTTGGATTTAACCCTGAATGCCAAACTCTCGGTATATTAAGGCTCTCCTTTCTTTTGGCATGGATCTTGAATTTGTGATCTTTAATAAGTAAGCATAAAAGGTGTGTGACATCCCATGCTCCCGAAGACATACCTAATTTGCTGGAATCGTGCCCTGTCATTCAGTGATAATAATGAAAATGGCATTGCATGTTTTCGATGAGGAAAGTATTAGTACTTAGTCTTTGTTTATACCTTGTGGTAGAATTCAGGTTTTATGATAAAAGTTGAAAGGAAAAACCTCCTGTTCTTCTGTTCCTGCAGGTAATTGAACCACATGATATTTCAGTGGCACTCAACACCAGGAAGCTGTGGAGTATGCATCTTCATGTTCAAGCCAAACTGATACAAGAGATAGTTCGATCTTTCTCTGGTTCATCTTGCCAGCCTATTCAGCATATGTTGAGACGTATTTGCGTTCAGTTGTGTGACTTGGCTTCACCTACTGCTCTTCTTATCATGAGGACTGTATTGGATCTGATTGTAGAAGACCTACAAAGGTATCTTTGTTTTCTATTGCAAAGATTGCTTTAACGGACTATTAAATTCACCTTAGTTCTGTACAGTAGATTTAGCAGGAGGAAAATACTTTCAGAAATGTTACTTATCCATTATGAACTGAATGAATTCTCAGACAAGTGCTATATACTGTGTCCTGGTAATGCTTAATGTTTCCAAGGAACCATGTCATGCTTTTAAGTTTTGATGTAGACAGTTTCACATTGTATGTTTATGGTAAGCATTTTAGGAAGGTTTTCTTCAGGCTGTCCCTACAAAGCCTTACCTTGTCTGTGAACTGCTTCTAAAGGACCTATCTGATATAAATAACAAAAGTAGGCCCGTAAAGTTTGCTATACTGTGATTTGCGTGCTAACAGGAAAATGTGTAGATGTTTGTAAACTGGAGGAAGTTAAATACTACCATTTCAGAAGGTTTTGAAACAATGAGTACTGTTTATTTAAAAGCATAATTATCCACGTAGAATTAGATATTGTTGTATAAAAGCATATTTATCCGTATACGATTAGATGCCCTATAGTATGTCAAATGCATAGTAGATTAATTAATTATGCAACCAGAATTCATTTAGTGAAGTTGAGCAGTTTTCGAAAAGTAAATTAAACTGTAAGTTTAAGTACGTAAACTAGGTGCTTTTCTAAAAGCACAGTTATGTGACTCCTGTAATCGTTGCTTTTATAGTTTTTTAGCTCACTTTAAAACAGGTTTTTCAAAGTGCATTGATATCCTTTCAGCAACACAGAAGATAAAGAGAAGCAGTACACTGGACAGACTACTCGATTGCTTGCTTTATTGGATGCCCTGGCTTCACACAAAGCTTGTAAATTGGCTATTTTGCATCTTATCAATGGAACTACTAAAGGTGATGAAAAGTATGCAGAGGTTTTCCAGGAGCTCTTGGCTTTAATGCGATCGGCTGGGGACAATGTCACTCATCAACAGAGCGCTGAATATGTAACTTCCCTTTTGCAGTCCCTCTGTGATCAGGTATTTTATAAATTTAATGCATAATCATAGAATCATAGAATAGTTTGGGTTGGAAGGGACATTTAAAGGACATCTAGTCCAACCCCCCTGCCGTGGGCAGGGACATCTTCAACTAGATCAGGTTGCTCAGAGCCCCGTCCAACCTGACCTTGAATGGTTCCAGGGATGGGGCATCCACCACCTCTCTGGGAAACCTCTTCCAGTGTTTCACCACCATCAGCGTAAAAAATTTCTTCCTTCTATCTAGTCTAAATCTACCCCCCCTTTACTTTAAAGCCATTCCCCCTTGTCCTGTTGCAACAGGCCCTGCTAAAAAGTTTGCCGCCATCTTTTTTATAAGCCCCCTTTAAGTACTGATAGGCTGCAAGAAGGTCTCCCCGGAGCCTTCTCTTCTCTAGGCTGAACAGCCCCAACTCTCTCAGCCTTTCTTCATAGGAGAGGTGTTCCATCCCCCTGATGATTTTCGTGACCCTCCTCTGGACCCGCTCCAACAGGTCCGTGTCTTTCTTATGCTGAGGGCTCCAGAGCTGGACACAGAACTCCAGGTGGGGTCTCACCAGAGCAGAGTAGAGGGGCAGAATCCCCTCCCTCGACCTGCTGGCCACGCTTCTTTTGATGCAGCCCAGGAGACAAGCGGCCTTCTGGGCTGCGAGCGCACCTTGCTGGCTCATGTCTAGCTTTTCATCCACCAGTACCCCCAAGTCCTTCTTGGCAGGGCTGCTCTCAATCCCTTCATCCCCCAGCCTGGATTGATACCGGGGGTTGCCCCGACCCAGGTGCAGGACCTTGCCCTTGGCCTTGTTGAACCTCATGAGGTTCACACAGGCCCACTTCTCCAGCTTGTCCAGGTCCCTCTGGATGGCATCCCGTCCCTCTGGCGTGTCGACCGCACCACTCAGCTTGGTGTCATCTGCAAACTTGCTGAGGGTGCACTCGATCCCACTGTCCATGTCATTGATGAAGACATTAAACAGTACCGGTCCCAATACAGACCCCTGCAGGATGCCACTCGTCACCAGTCTCCATCTCGACATTGAGCTGTTGACCACTACCCTCTGGATGCGACCATCTAACCAATTCCTCACCCACCGGACAGTCCACCCATCAAATCCATACCTCTCCAGTTGAGAGAGAAGGATGTTGTGGGGGACCGTGTCAAAGGCCCTACAGAGGTCCAGAGAGATGACATCTGTAGCCCTTCCCATGTCCACTGATGTAGTCACTCCATCATAGAAGGCCACTGGGTTAGTCAGGCAGGACTTGCCCTTGGTGAAGCCATGCTGGCTGTCTCAAATCACCTCCCTGTCCTCCACGGGCCTTAGCATAGCTTCCAGGAGGATCTGTTCCATGGTCTTCCCAGGCACAGAGGTGAGACTGACTGGCCTGTAGTTCCCCGGGTCTTCCTTTTTCCCCTTTTTAAAAATGGAGGTTATGTTTCCCCTTTCCCAGTCAGTGGGAACTTCACCGGACTGCCACGACTTCTCAAATACGATGGATAGTGGCTTAGCAACTTCATCCGCCAGTTCCTTCAGGACCCGTGGATGGATCTCATTGGGTCCCATGGACTTGTGCACCTTCAGGTGCCTTAGCTGGTCTCGAACCTGATGTTCTCCCACAGTGGGTGGCTCTTCATTCTCCCAGTCCCCGCCTTTGCCTTCTGTGGCTTGGGCAGCGAGGCTCGAGCACTTGCCAGTGAAGACTGAGGCAAAAAAAAAAGTCTTTGAGTACCTCCACCTTCTCCGTGTCCCAGGTAACCAGGTCTCCCGTTTCGTTCTGGAGAGGGCCCACATTTTCCCTCGTCTTCCTTTTATCCCTGATATACCTATAGAATCTTTTCTTGTTGCCCTTGACATCCCTGGCCAGATTTAATTCTATCAGGGCTTTAGCTTTCCTAACCTGCTCCCTGGCTGCTCAGACAATCTCTCTGTATTCCTCCCAGGCTACCTGTCCTTGCTTCCACCCTCTGTAGTCTTCCTTTTTGTGTTTGAGTTTGTCCAGAGGCTCCTTGTTCATCCATGCAGGCCTCCTGGCGTTTTTGCCTGACTTCCTCTTTGCTGGGATGCATCGCTCCTGAGCTTGGAGGAGGTGATCCTTGGATATTACCCAGCTTTCTTGGGCCCCTCTTCCCTCCAGGGCTTTGTCCCATGGCACTCCACCAAGCAGATCCCTGAAGAGGCCAAAGTCTGCTCTCCTGGAGTCCAGGGTAGTGAGCTTGTTGTGCGCCCTCCTCGGTGCCCTAAGGATCTTGAACTCCACCATTTCATGGTCACTGCAGCCCAGGCTGCCCTTGAGCTTCTCATTCCCCATCAGCCCCTCCTTGTTGGTGAGAACAAGGTCCAGCATAGCACCTCTCCTCGTTGGCTTCTCTACCACTTGGAGAAGGAAGTTATCATCGACGCATTCCAGGAACCTTCCGGATTGCTTATGCCCTGCCGTGTTGTCCCTCCAACAGATGTCGGGGTGGTTGAAGTCCCCCATGAGGACCAGGGCTTGTGAGCGTGAGGCTGCTCCTATCTGTCTATAGGGGGCCTCATCCGCTTGGTCTTCCTGGTCGGGTGGCCTGTAGCAGACCCCCACCATAATGTCACCTGTCCCTGTCTTCCCTTTAATTCTGACCCAGAAGCTCTCGGTCAGCTCCTCATCCATCCCCAGGCAGAGCTCCGTTGCACTCCAGCTGGTCAGTGCTGTGTGTTGATAATTGTAGGAGACAAATTAAATGAGGTTATTCGTTAGGTGCCTGTTTTTTTTAAAAAAAATAAAAGATCAACATTGTTAAAACACAAAAAGAAAACGTGTATGGTTGGCTGCTTTGACAGACTTGCTGTCTTGTTGCTCTCGAATGTAAATCCTTTCATTTTATGATACCTCTTTTGCATTATGTGCACTATTCTGGTTGCTTGTTAGAGACCAAAAACTGAATGGCACAAAGATTGACTGTTGCCTCAGCTGAGAGAGGGATGTAATTTCTCCCTACAGGAAGATTTTTGGAACGTGGGCCACTGGCAAAACTTGAGTTGTCACTATTCACCTTTCACCCAGTTGAATAAATATGTGTCTCTCAGTTTTCTAACTGAAACCTCTTAAAAATGTATTCCAAGTACAAAGATACATATGATATGCTGCTACCGTAAAACTATACCATTAAAAAAAAGCATGTTACTAGAGCAAAGTAAGAAATGTTATCTGCAAACTGATTCATAGACTAGGCCCAGTAGTTTCTCGTTAGTTGCGTGCATAGATTTGTATGTCATTATTTGTCTTACTAGTTTTATGTATTTATTTGCTTTAGTGCTTAGCATTTATGCAAAAGACATCTGGGCGTTGTTGGTCAGCAGAGATCCGTTATCCATTTGCATATAAACGAGAGCTCTTTGCCCATGCAAATTCATTGTGAAAGTCAACCTTTTATGTAAAGTGTGGAGGGGGCAGTAGATCTTCAACTTCCTAGGTGGTGTCTGCAGCCTCTTAATTTTGATGAATGTTTTGAGATTAAGGGACAGTTTGACTACCTAGGCAAGAAACTGTGTGCAAGTGTGAGATACTATCCAGTGACTGATTGGCTTTTAGTTGTGGCTCTGGTATCACTTTTCACCCTTTGAAGCTTTTATGTTTTTAAAAATCAATAATGGTATGTAACCCTTAACAGAACCAACTTAAAAAACATACACTGGATTAGTATTTTACTGGTCAGTAATAACTGTGAAATACTGGAATAAGATGATAAAGGGGTAGTGAAAGAACCTAGTGTTTCTGACTTAATATATGGTTTATACTTACGGCTGCTATACAGAATGCATTTTTTACTATGTGTCTAATAATCACTTTTTACAGGATATCGCACTCATTTTACCAAGTTCATCAGAAGGCTCTGTGTCTGAATCGGAGCAGCTTTCCAACTCCTTACCAAGCAAAGAGCTGATGCCCTTAATTTGTGACTGCCTGATGGAAACATTAACTAATTCTGAGAGCAGTTACAGTTGTCTGCTGACATGTATCCGAACAATGATGTTCCTTACAGAGCACGACTATGGCTTCTATCACTTAAAGAGGTATGGTATTTTAAGATATCTCTGACAACTTAAAATTATTTAAAAAATTCTGCAATGTGAAATCATTTCCTACTCATCTAGTAGGAAATGTTGGGGATAAGGCACCTGAACTTCCATTTCTCTTTGGGGCTTCAGTGTTTTACTCAGTATTTTGGTCTTCCTTCACTTGAGATTTTACCTTTGAATCATTTCTGCAGTATGCTCACAGGAGCACTTTCTTTCAAGAAATAAACAAAGCATTGAAAAAGGGTTTGTACCCTCCATTTCCCTGCTCCAAGGCTGGAGGATTAGAATGAGATATAGTGCTCATGTCCTTCCCTTTTGAGTCACTCAGGGCTCTCATCTGGGGCATTGGAGAGCTGTCTGTCATTCCCTCTATTTTGAGGGGATTCAGTTTGCACTTCCCCAGAGCATTCTGACCTCCAGGCAATTAGGGCTTTTGAAATGAGGAGATAAAAATATATATATATATATAGGTATCTATATATTTTTTTAACTACTTCTGTTGACTCTGCTCCCTTTTGAACAGAATGTATACATGAATTGGACAGTATTGTGTTGTTTTGATGCTTAATTCCTTGTCCTGTATTCGGACCTCTTTCTGTCCACTGAAGGTGAGGTGCAGAGAGGCAAGAAAGTTGTGAGGTTCCTGAAGAGAAAGAGGTAGTACCTGGAGCCTTGTCAATAAAACACTCTTCTAAGCAGTGCTTACAGAACTGTGCTGCTCAGACTGCAAGAAGCTATACAACCCACAAATGAAAAATAAGTAGATTAAAGATGCTGTTGTTTCTATGGTCCCATGTGTCGAGCTGTTAGCTTCAGTGCATGGCCTTGCTATTTCTGTGTTGATGGTTACCTTTCTGGTTTGTTCCTGCAGTTAGGCATTGTGGGATGCAGTGAAATTGTAACAGCAAGCATGATCCTGCTTTATACATAAGGCCCTTGTGCAAGCAAAATTTCTGTTGTCCTATCCCTTTCCTCCCAAAGATGGAAATGTAATTTCTTGCAGGTTTTAGAGGTATTGCTACAGTACATATAGCTGTACATGCGCAGTCTGAAATATCTGCAGACAGCACTGGTGAGAATAACAGTCTAGTACAGAGAAAATAATGAAGCTCCAGCTTCATAATCAAACCTCAACTTGATAATTTTAAAATTTATCAAATTTATGTTGCATATATATTGTTTTCTTATAAGAAGTTACAGTGGAATGGTCACAATGAATGCACTAACAAAGTATTTTCTCTCTTTTCATTACAAAACCAGCTCTCTAAGAAAACACAGCAGTGCTCTGTACACTGTATTAAAACGAGTAATAACTAGTTTTAGCAAAGACACAGGTGAACTGGCCTCTTCTTTTTTGGATTTTATGCGACAGATTCTAAACTCTGATACGCTGGTAAGTGAATATGTATTGAATACTTAAACAAACTCAGCTGCGTTTCTCTAAAATCCGCAGTGTGAGACATGTTCAGGAACAATGATTTCAGAAAGCAGTTGACTATGCAGATGGCTGTGTAAGGCTTTTCCATCAGTAGTGTTGGTGCCATCTTTAGTTTTTAATGAAATCTGTGAAAGCTGAGCAGAATGTGTGTTTAGTAAATAAGAGGGTTTTTCAGTAGGAAGAACAGCATATTGATTCATATTGATTTCCTAAGTGAATAGCATGCCATTGTGTCCAGGTTTTAGATTCATGGCATCCTGTTTAATTTACAGGGTTGCTGTATTGATATGCAGTATAGAAAGGAATTGAAAATACTTGTGAATTCTGTGATACAAACCTCAGCTTATATAGGAAAGGGTTGCATTCATCTTGATGCAGCATCTAAACTTGCCTATTGAAGTGTACTTTATTAAAGTATTTTGCATAATATGTTTTTAAATCAAGAGATTACTCTTGTTTTGCTAGATTTGCTCTAATGTATGTTTGAATTCTAAGGGGTTTGCAGTCCAGAAGTATAGTAAGTAGTTACGTATACTTATTTCCCACTTGTCAAATATTTCAGGGATGTTGTGGAGATGATGGAAGCCTTATGGAAGCAGATGGATCTCATCCAGGTAGAACACTGGGTCTAACTACTGCAGAGTTAAAACATCTGCTGCAGAACAAAGAAGAAACCCCAGAAAACCTGCTGCTTGATCTGGAGAAACACGTTATGGTAAAAGAATTTAAATAATCAAGTTGATGTTGCGGTCTTGTATCGGAACATGTTTTTAAAACAATCTAGACTGTCCTTCCTTAATGAGAAGGGTGCGCAAATTCTGTGGCATACCTTGCAGAATTGGCAATAGCTGTTGCCATTGTTTTAATAGTGATGTCCAAAATCACCTATTCTGATGCAGGGTGGATTCTGACTTTATTGTTTGTATTGTGGTAATGCTAGGAAGTTTCAGGTAGGGTTGGGATCCCCTTGTGCTGAGAGTATTTGCACACCATAAGAGCATAGGCAGTTAACTGTGTGATGAAAGGCAGCAAATGCATACAACAGAGAGCACTGGATAGTGGTGAGCAGATTGTTAATGTAATCAGCAACAGGAACCACTGCTTAGCAGTGGCCTCATGTTACTGGTGACCAGTAACAAGTGGAATTTCCAGGAGTCAATAGTGGGCTGATATTGTTGGATGTTTTCATCAGAGACCTGAACGATGGATACATCTTCAGTGAATTTATGGATGACAGTAAGCTGGGGGAGTGACTAATACGACAAACAGCAAAACCTCAATCCAGAGGGACCTCAGTAAACTTTTTAGGATTGATTTAGCAGAAAGCTTGTGTGGGTCGTTAGGAAAAATGCAAAGTTCTGCAGTGAGAGCAGGATAACCCTATGCCTTGATGCAGGCTGGGCTGAAAAGGGCTGTGTGGTTATGGTGGATGTTAGGTTGAACATGGGCCAACAGTGCATGGTCACTACAAATGAGGCAGACTGTGTTCTGAGCTATCCTGGAAGGAGCATGGTCAGCAAATCAAGTGATCTTACTGTCTCCCTCCACGGGACGCTGGTCAGCTCTCATGTGGAGTGTGCTGTGTTCACCTTTGGCCAGCTTTGTCCTCTCGCCAGTTCTAGAGAGATCTAGGAAAATGGAAGAGGGTTCTACCAAGGTGGTCAGGGACCTAAAGCATGTGCTGTAGAGAGAGGAGGAAGCCGGGCTTGTTTAGCCTGGTGAAAAGGGCTAAGGAGCTCTCTCAGAGCTACCTACAGCTGTTTGGGGAATAGTAACAAAGGTGGTGGAATCAAACTCCTTTTGGTAATTCCAGATGATAAAATAAGGGGCAGTGGCCCCAGATTGTGGCTTCAGAGGTTCAGGTTGACATTAGGGGGGGGAGAAAAAAAAAATCACTGAGAAAAGTGCAGCACTGGAACAGGTTGCTCAGAGTGGCTGTGGGTTCTCTGTCACTGGAGCTTTTTTTAGATGTGGCTAGATAAAGTTATGGCTGACCTGATCTGGCTTTGATAGCCCTGCTTCAAGCAGGGGGGGGATTGGACTAGAGGACATGCAGAATTCAATGCATCCAACATTTCTGTGATTCTAATCGCAAACTTAAGTCTAATATTCAAATCTAATCCTACATCATTGATGGCAGCCATGCCATAGATGGCTGATTTAGAAGAGTCCATAAAACAGCTGCTCCACAGCCTGTTGGTCACAAATGCCTTTCCAGTGCTATACTCCCTCCTGCCCCTTTCCCTGGCCGCCTACATCTGTGGTAAAAGATTAAAGGCCACAACTGTGCTGAAGGAGAAACAGCAGACACTTAGGATGTTGGAATACTCTAGCAGAGAGCTTGTTAACTAAAACCTGGGGTGATGCCTTCTTTGGGACTGTGTTATGGAGGTTATTGCATCAACTGGAAATGAAGACTAGAATGTGCATGTGGTGACATGGTTTGTTTGATAGCATACTGAGGAGCTCTCTGCTGTTGTTTGTGTGCTTGGGTGTCTTAGTTTCACTATTTGTGGATGGATAGACTGTTTTGTGTAGTACCCCCCCTTTTTTTTTTTTTAATTAACAAAAGCACATTTCCTTCTCTGAGGAGGGGAAAAAGTTCTGACTTGTGCTGTGTTGGCTTAGGATCGTTCTAAGGAAGATGACGGCCTTGAATCCTTACTGGACAACATCGTTGGAGTGAGGCAGATGTTGGAATCGGCAGGTGATTCTTGTCCGCTGAGTGACCAAGATGTAGAGCCTATTCTTTCTGCACCAGACTCTCTTCAGAATTTGTTTAACAACAGGTAAGATGGTTAAGTATGTGAGCGCGTTACCTGTGATTTACTTAAGAAAATGCAATAATTTATGCATGAGTATATTACAAACAGGAGCTAAGCAGCACTGTTGTCACTATTACCTACTAGTCCCAGTGTATTTAATTTCATGCAAGTATCAAGGGTAAGGCAGCAACATTCACCCCAGGTTCTGTAATGCTGCGTATGCTTGCAGTTTGTTGTAGTTCATAATCAAACAGGCATTTGACATTGTTTTGTTACAGGACTACATACGTGTTGGCAGACGTGATGGATGACCAGCTGAAGTCCATGTGGTTCTCACCCTTTCAGGCTGAAGAAATAGACACTGATCTGGATATGGTAAAAGGCTTCATTAACATGACTGAAGGGGATTTAAAAATGGGGGTTAGCCTGAGCTAGCAGCATCAGAAATTCATATGGCCAAACAGTGTGTTCTCCTGAGCTCACCTTTGTAAATTGACCCAGACATAGGGGTTGGCATTTGTTAAAGGCTGTTATCAAATGCCTTCAGGTTCACCCAGAAGCAGCCACAAAATTGGCAGCTTCTGCAGTGCTCTAATGCAGAAGTAATCTCCTTTAGAGGAACAGTTGTTGTGTCAGTCCTAACCTGCTTTTGCATTGCTGCTGGGGCTTTTCAGCAGTTTGTGTTAAACATAGAGAAAGAATGTGATTTATTTTCTTTTCCTTGCTTGTCTTCTGTCATTGCAGTGATATCCAAAGAGCCTGATAGCTACACTTTTTTTTTTTTTCAAATCTTTGCTCTGATGTGACGAAAGTGGAGTAGTAGTATGAAGTAGTATGACGAAAGTGGCAGTAGTAAATGAAACTACTTGCACAAAAACTTTTCACAGTATTTGAAACTTGATTTTTATAATCTAAACTTTAAATGTCATTTTGAAAAATACACAGTAACATTTTTTTTTTTAAACTAAGCAATTGGCAGTGTCATAACTTCTTGTGTGAGAAATAATCGGTTTCTGTTGACTTCATTGCCTTAATTCTTTTTTAGTTTTACTCTTTTTTAATTTACATGCAAAGATACTTTGTGTTTTAATTTCTTAAGCAAAACCAAAACTGTTGATTCCTGTATAAAAGCAGCATTAATAAATCTATAGGACTGTAGCTTAAGCAAAAGAGTGCCTCACTGTAGGTCATTTAGTGACAAGACAGGTGTTCATACTTGAAGTACTCGACTTTGTTGAGATTCAGAACCATCAAGACAATTTTGCTGCAGCTCTGCTGCTTTTTTGTTTTGTGGCTGCTGCTTTTTGTTTTGAGCCACACTACTGCATTAAGAGGTAGAGGATGGAGCTTTTTTGCTCTAGTAGAAGGACCCTAGTTGAATCTCATCCGTCCTGGTGCAGCATGTTTTCTTCTTCAGAGGTGCTAGTAATGATTGTTGTGATAAAATGAAACTCTGTCGTTGCAGGTAAAAGTTGACTTAATTGAACTGTCAGAGAAAGGCTGCAGTGACTTTGACTTGCAAGCTGAATTGGAGAGGTCGTTTTTGTCAGAACCATCATCTCCTGGCCGCACAAAAACCACGAAAGGGTTCAAACTCGGCAAGCACAAGCATGAGACCTTCATAACTTCAAGGTAAGATGAGTTTAATGAGTAAACAGTGTGTTCAGCACTGTTTTGTGTATTCTCAAAATGTCAAACACCTTTCAAATTGCATCTCCAATATGGAGAATGCCTGACCTTCAGTATGAACGCATTTTTACGTTAACTAAATAAATCCTGGTTTGTCATGACAGTGGAAAATCTGAGTACATAGAGCCTGCAAAGAGAGCTCATGTTGTGCCACCACCAAGAGGACGAGGCAGGGGAGGATTTGGACAAGGAATTCGACCACACGATATCTTCCGTCAGAGGAAACAGAATACGAGCAGGCCACCCTCCATGCACGTGGATGATTTTGTTGCTGCAGAGAGCAAAGAAGTGGTTGCTCCAGATGGGATACCACCTGCCAAAAGGCCACCGAAAGTGTCACAGAAGATTTCTTCACGTGGTGGCTTCTCAGGGAATCGTGGAGGACGAGGAGCTTTTCACAGTCAGAACAGGTTCTTTACACCACCTGCTTCAAAAGGTATGTTGTCGCCTGTATTAGAATTGGAGTAAATGAATGCTAAAAATGCTTCAGTAATACTAGACCAATTTACTAGCAATTAATCATCCCTGGCATGAGATGCTCCTGAAGCAGTGTTGTTGAAATAAGTTGTTTGGCACTAGAAAAGGTTCTCTCGAGTGCTGTGGAATTGAACCAAGGCTGCGAGTTCCTGTGTTGCCTCTCCCTTGCAAAAGGAGTTAGCTGTTTTCTTTTAGCAACTGTTCTGACTGCATCTCTGAAGCACTCCAACAATCAAAAGCCCTCTCTACCGTTTGTGACATGGTAGTTCCTGAAATCAAGCATCACAATGGGTTTATATGAGGCTTTCGAATAAAAGGATGGAAGATCCTGACAGGAATAAGATGCAATTTTCAGTGAACCTGGAGATTCTAGCTACAGAGTGTTAAGTCTCTTTCATATATAGACAAGGTTGCATTTCTTTCCCTTCGATTCCATAATTAGGGCAAGTCCTTGCCTGGTAGAAACAGAAAATACTTCCATCTAGTAAAATTATAAATACTAGGATTTATTTTACAACAAAAACTTAAGGTATAGGAGTCTATCTTAATGCACTAGATAATGTAATTTTAAAAAAAAAAAAACTTGAGTTCATGTCTTAAAAATAGATTTTTTCCCCTGATTCTGCATACAATACAATCCAGTAACTTGTAGACTTTGATAAGTTAGAATACTGAGGCTGTGTTGATGCAGAGTAGCTTTATCTATTTGAATTATGTAAACATTATGTTTACCACCCTGACTATTGTGAAGATTGAAATGAAAAAAAAAAAAAGTGGTGTTTGCTCAACAGCGTGTGGGTTTTTCTCTCCCTATCTAGGAAATTACAGTCGTCGTGAAGGCGCTCGAGGCTCAAGTTGGAGTGCACAGAGTACGCCCAGGGGAACCTACAATGACAGTAGAGGTGGTCAAAGCAATTTTAACAGGGGTCCACTGCCACCATTGAGACCATTAAGTTCAGCAGGTACATGGTATTCATATGGGCATCGAACTATAGGAAATTCCTTGAATTTCATTTTCTCTTTACAAATGAAACCATGCAAGGATGCTGCAGACACCTTGAAATTCAGCAAATGTTTTAAGCATATATGAACAGTTGTCACTGAGACTGTGTCAAATACATGCTTTCATACGAACTGCCCTGTAATCCATAAAAGTTGCTGAATTGAACACTTGATCGCAGAATCTTAATTTTGCATTCAGATTTTTGCAATTCAGTTGTCTTCGTACCTACATGGTAATTATAGAGCCAATCAAAGCAAAAAGTGCTTGCCTAAAAGAAAAGTGAGAATTAAAAGGAGAAAACAGACCCCGTTTGTGTCTCATCTTGTTTTTGTTTCTTATGCTTTCACAGCAGCTACTACGCCTAGGGCTTTTTTTTTTTTTTTTTTTTTTCCAACTGAGTATACTTTTCTTTGCTTTAAGGCTACCGACCGAGTCCTCGCGATCGTGCTTCCAGAGGCCGGGGAGGAATTGGACCGTCTTGGACAAGTGCTAATAGTAGTAGCAGTGGTGGCTCAAGAGGAAAGTTTGTTAGTGGAGGCAGTGGAAGAGGTCGTCATGTACGTTCCTTCACACGATAAAATGAGGCCTAATGGAACAGCCCAACCATGCGGACTTCTGTGAAGATGATAAAGAGAGCGGCGGCACTAAAGGACCAATTCAGAGCTGCTGCTATCTGGAGGACACCCAGAGAATATTTTTGTCTGAAGAAAAGTTTTTGTTTGATACAAGACTTGAAATTTCAATAAAATTCAAGACTTTTTGTGTACAATTGTAAATTTTTTTTTTGTTCCTTTTGAAAGAATGTTTTAATTTTTTTGTGGACTTCAGTAGACAACACTCAGTAAAGAACCTCTTTGAGTTAAGACTTGAAGGACTTCTAAAATACTCATTGTGCCAAAAGAAAGGTACAGGTGTTTTGTGTGTGACTTATTACTGCAAGAAAATTAAAAAAATATATATATATGTAAGGCAATTTTAGTTTTTTCTCTCAGGTTTAGAGCCATTAGCCCTTTGTTCTTTTTTTTTTGTTGTTGTTGTTTTGGGTTTTTTTCAGCCAGTCTGAGTTATTAATGAGTGAGGTCCATCTGACAGCAGTTGAAGTAGCAGGTGATAGAAGATTGACTGAAATTAATTGATCTGTGAAAGAATACAAATGTAAACGCAATTTATGTAGGCTTTTGTTGTACATCTTCGGTAATGTGATTAGACGCTTAAATAAGATCCCACACCTGTTAAAATTAGTAGAAAATCTGTCATTGACTTCAGGGAGAATCAGATAACATTCTAGCATTTACTTTATAACTCCAGCTCATGCGTTAGGAGCCCAAGAGTTATTTCACTGGAAAACATGAGTATGCTTTGAAGTTAAAAGGCAAGATACCCGTACCCTTAGAGGGCCTGGAGTTAATTAGTTGCCTGCCTCTCCGCCGACTTACACAGTTGAGGAGAGGGCATAGAGACAGATGTATAAACTGAACAACCACATAGTGAAGCAGTAATATTAAACCTTCCCTTGAATAGATGGTTTGGATTTTTCTGTCATTAGACTGAGATATAGTGCGAAAAGAAAAAGTTTGAGAAGTAGGAATTCATAAAGAAACGTTACCACTAGATTCACCTCTAAATTTATTTTCATATTAAATTCAGTGATTGAAGTAAGCTTTTTACATGTTTGCATTCCTTTGGGCTCCATGGATTTCATAGAATTAACTGACTCCCGATGGCCTTTTATTGCATTTTTGGATGGGGTGAGGAGTGGTAGCTTTTTCTAAAGGCCACGTGCAATTTTTACAAATGAGCTCCACTGTCAGACACAGCCGAGCTCGATTTTTCACTTACGCTTTGGTCTTTTGACATTACAAAAGTGCTATAAAGGGGTCTTCGTCTACTTAAATAAAGCCTAGTTGTAATGTTCTTGTTTTACATAATCTTAACGTACTTTGGACAGCTCGTCTGCCTAGAATCATAAACTTTAACACCCTATTTTAAGTGTTTAAATTGGAGGGGTTTTTTTAGCTTTATGCTGCCTGGCTCAATTAAGTAGGTTTTTATTTGAACCACAGAAGGCCCCTGTTGTGTGTGCTTTCTCTGGAGACTCTGGGACAGTGTCCCACTGTTGGAGAGGTGCTTGGTTTGTACAAAGTCAATTGACATAACCTATGAAAGCAGTAAACTACTTCTAATTGAGTGGGTGCAGTTAAAGGGAATAGTACCGATTCACAAAGGTACGCGTTTTAACATTGTTTAAAATAACATGGACAAAAATTTGGATTGGAAGCCAAACAACTGTCTGAATGGTAAAATAACAGGAAGATGTAATTTTACTAATACTGCGATTGTAATGACTAAAATGGGTGGAGCTCTCACAGGCATTACAGGTATTAATGTGGTTTTTTTTTTTTTAAGGAGCACTGCATAAATATTTTTAAAGCTGACTAGCTCCTCTAGACCATGCGTTTAAGGTGGTTTTATTTCTTCAGAAACTTAACTGTGTTGGAAACTAGCAGGGAATGAATCATTTGTTTTCTGTCAGGGAATTTGAAAACTGAAGTGTCAAGCGTGAATCATTTGTTTTCTGTCAGGGAATTTGAAATGAAAACTAAAGTGTCAAGCATGGAATAAATATGTAAATATTCAGTACTGGTTCTTGAAAGATCAAAATATACGGTATGTCACACTAGTCATTTTCAAACTAGGAGGAAATAAAGGGTTCGTTAAATTGATGTATGGAAGCTCTGTAAATTTAGTTAAACTTGAAAAAGAAGTATACGTCTATCATGTTTTCTTTGGGTTTTTTTTTTTAAATTAATTTAGTTCTGTGACTAAATTTAGTTCAATGCAAAGTGGTTCCTTTCTTGGATAAATTCAACTTGAAATAACGCTGTTTAAAACTTGGAGTTATTTGGTTTGCTCTTTTAAACTGGATTCCTGCCATGAGTAAATGACACTTTAAGCATTAAATTTTGCTTTTTATACTCTGCCCAAAAAGGAACTTTCAGGTTTTGTTTCCTGGCTGGAGCACCAGAACACTGGAAGCGTCTAATGCCAATGTCAAAATACTGCTTAGTGAATCACACGCTTACCCAATGAGCACAACACTTGGGAGGCGCGAGTAGGGTAGAACAGACCCACAGTGCGCCACGGTTCTTCCTCCTGAAGTCCTGTGGCCGAGTACACAGACCGTACGTCTGCACCGGTGTGTGGTAAGAAAAGGAGACAATCTTAACAAAGGCTGCGCTTCTGGCTGAAACGTGTAAGAATTGCCTTGAATGTCCTCGTTAACAGACAGACAAATGCAGTTTGCGTGTGGGATAACGGTGAGACAAGTTGTGTGCGCTTCTTTTTTACGTCCAAAATCTTTAGCAGCTCTGCAGTCCTTATTCTTCTATACTGGCTGAAGGCCAGATGCAGATGGATGGGTATAAGCAGATAAACAGGTTATCTGCAAGCTATGTGCTGCGCTCTATAGTGGTGACGTGTGAGCTTTCAGCCTTTTTTCCCCCCCACTGAGTAACTCCTCCCATCAGGTAAGAGAATATGCTCGAGACAGTTAATGCAGAGTACTGTGTGCAGCAAATTCACGCTCTAGTGTGCCCCACGTCCAGATTGTTCATGTTTAAGCAAATGCATCCCTCGATTACAACTCTGGAAGTACAAAACTCTGAACAGCTCGTTTTCCCTGTTCTTACACGTTCATGTCCCACGTGGGCTCTTGCAGTGTATATGAAAAACCTGCGTTAGGGATGAGATTCCCCTTAGTTGATGGACAGGGAATTCCACCCCCCCACCCCCCCCCTTCTTGCCAGTTTATTATCCTGCTGTCTGCGCAGGACTGGACTGCCATCCTCTTGTAGCAGTTTTCAACTTACACCAGCTCTTCTCTCCCTCAAAGCGGCTGCTCACGCCACTCACAACCTCCCGTCTGTGAGGCAGGAGAAAAAACCCTTGAGAAGGGATGCTGTTCGATCACATGCCTGCCTTGTTTATGGCTACCTGTTCCCTCTATTTGGCAAAACGCTGTGCGACAAGTACACAGCCTTACCTGCTCCCGCGCACTGACCCTATAGTGTAGTTTATGCGTGACTTCCTGCGCTGAGCGGCCAGCGTACCTGAAGTACACTATTTCATCTGATACAGAGGATACTCCGGCCTCGCAACAGAAAGAAGTGAACCCAACTGCATTAACTACGGTATAGACCCTTTATTAGTTCAACTTTTATACAAAGTGTACTTCAAAGTGATACAAATAACATTACTGTTTCTTTTACAGACTAGAGATTAAGGTCTGTTAAGCCCTGGTTTCTCCTTGTGTATATAAAGATAGAAAATGTAAATAGATCGGCAGTGAACCATAATGCTGGAAGACAGTTCAATGTTTATTTGTTAATAGAAAGTTGCATAGAATTGTAGGTCTTTATAAAGGCATCTATCTATGTGGTAAAATCTCCCTGACCTACCATACTTCATCCCATCAGCAGTACGGGAGAAAGGCAAGGCTAGTACTGCTCCTTTTAAATACCATCCGGCGCTCCTAAGTACAACGGCTGTAGAAAAGCACCATGCCAGAAGCATCCGAGAGGACAGCACACGGAAAATTTAATTTGCAAGGCTACCCATTTCTATATCTCTTAGGAACTGCTTGCCACCTGGGATCTATTAATGCATTAAACTTCTTAAAAACACCTAAGAACATTTGAGATCTAAAACCACTTTTGGCCAGCCAAGATACTTCACTGTATTAGGTATTTCCCTTGACTATGTAATTCCATTCCCTTCCGTGCTGACAAGAAACTCTTGTATATATGTGCTGTTAAATTAATTTATCATCTCAGATGAGACTGTTAATCTAGTACTAGAATCATACTAATTAAAAACTGCCACCTTAATTAGGAAGTCCAGCAAAATTCTTCCTTGCCACTCCTGCACCTGACTTGGGTGCGTGGTTCTCAGCTCCACGCCTTTCGTTGAATCTCATCTGAACCTACCGGAAGCTCTCCCCAGGATTACTGTTCCTGTTCCAAATAAGTAACCCGAGCAGCAATGGTCCATACTGGCCGAGGCCACCGACGATTTTCTGCTTCAGGAGGAGTGCAGGAGAACAGGGAACGCAGCTTTAATGCTGAAGGAAACAGAGGAAACTATTTTTGTCTTGAATTTGACTTCTTAAGTGGAGAAGTCAGTTGAAGGAACTAGTTTGAATGTATTTGTAATTGGCCTCTTGGGTCTTCAGAATAAATACATAAATGTTGATTTTCTTTCAAAGACAAACGTACCACTCACTTAAATTAGAAAAATATTGATTTCTCCTAATACATCCTTAGTGTTATTCTTTTTCACCCAATTTAATGCAGGATAAGGATTTGCTCAACTCCTTGTAATCTCACATACGTTACTTAACAGCCTGCTCTCTCCGAGTTTTGTTTGCGTATCTCCCAGTTTTGGTACGATTACATTTAGTACCCACTTACTTGTGGCTAAAGACTTAATCTGCTTTTAATTCTAACGCTATCTTAATTGTAGCCGTTTACACTGGTAAGCTAGCTGGTACACAGGCTGGTGCAGCTGCATCATTGCTCTCGGGCTGAGGGAAGACAGTCGGACCGCACTTACTCTTTCTCTCCACTCTCCCTGCTCCACAGCCTCTGCTCTCCCTTTTCTAGCTGCAAAGTGCTAGTAGAAGCAACTAAAAATACAACAACTGCTTGCACGGTTACTGGTCCACCTGAGTAACGGTTCAACTTGCACTCAGCACAGTTCCACCTGTGAGGAAATGGAATCGATCGAAGTGTGATTTACTATGAGAATACTAATACCAGTAATTCAATGCTGGAACCCTCCCGTAATGCCCTTTTAGCAGTATCTCTCATATAATCCCAAGATATGATCGTGACTAGGGAAGTAGCATTTCCAAGTGAATGTCTTCTCTTACACCAAGCCTATTACAATATTTGGACCCTTAGTTTTTATAAAAAGGATTAACAGACTGTTTGAAAGAAAGAAAAAAAATTCCTTGCTTCTGCCAGCTGTTATTAAGAGCTGTGTAATGCATGAGACTGGAAAAGCTAAAACTAGATAAAATATTAACATAATGGACTATTTAATTTCAGCCTAGTTAATTTTAAGACAGGTAAAATGATGACCATACTTAAGCATACGCCACCCTGTGAGTGGTTCATTAGCAAAGGAAAATCTTAAGAGCAGAACAGTTACCAATACTGAGGAACAGGATTAAGCTTAAAGTAACTGGATGGATCTGATGCTATCAGCTAGTAGGTGCCCATTTAAAATACCTCTGCAAGTGCTGCTTCGCTGCTAAAGGAAACCCAAGCTGACAGGTCATTCCAGCAGCAGGCGGGCCCAAAGGGTTGCCACATTTCAACACTGGAAGTTCAGGCTCTCCAGAGCTGCCAACTAGAAGCTACATAGGTCGCACAGCAGAAAGGCCTTCCTTACCACCTAGGACGCGTTTTCTCACACAGTTTCATGTCTGTCACTTAGGGGACAGACAGCAGACCAAATGCTAAGTAAATATAAAATAAACCCCATTTCCTATACTAGAAGGAATTTAGTCATAAATAAGTGGGTGAAATTCCTAAAACAAACGAATGCAGAGATCCCATTACGGAGAAAGCACAGAGCTAATAACTTGCTTTTTTCCGTGGTCAGAACAGAAAAGATTGGGTGACCATTACTGCCCTCCAACTTGGGAAAGATGATCCAGCCCATCTGAGTTCTAAAGGATTTTGAAGGAATTTTCTTCTTTCATGTTAAGCAAAGTAGATAAAGTCACATCACAGAACCACACAGTTACAGTACACAGAAAAGCACATCCTGAAAGTATATTGATTCTAATAGCATGAAATCTGGCGTTGCCAAGAAGCTTCAAAATTAGTGTGAATGCTGAAATAGACACAGACCACAGACACTAACAGCTTGCTTATTTAGAACACAGGATAATAAAAGCATTCTTACTTTCTACCTACAGCTTTAATATGCACACTGATGTACGTGAGTTGACCACTGAATGTTTAGTGTGAATGAAGGTCTTCCCAAATTATAGCTACTGTTTTACTGTTTCAGATTGTTAAATATGGCTGCTTAAGAGATGTGCTATGTCATGAGTTGGTGAGACTGCTATAGTGACCTAAGTACTGTCAATGATTGTAATTTAATCTAGAATATAAGGACTGAAAACAAGTAAATATTTGGACATAACTCTTCCTACGAATGTTTTCTTTCAGAAAAAAAACCCAACCAACTTTTACAGAAGAGTTATTTCTGTCAGTTTTTAAATGCACAAGCCCTGAACATGTGCGCATCTGCTTCAGCGGTACTAAAGGAACAGCAAGTCAGAAGGATTTATTAATGCCTGAAATTAATACAGCTCTGACCACAAGTCTTCATAATGTAGTGTATGTGCTAAAGAAGGTTGCTGCCTCTCTCTTTGGTTATGCTGTTAGCCATAAAAGCATTGCTCTGAGTGACAGCAAGGCATGCACTGTAAGGTAGTTGCTTTCTAAACTACAAAATTAGCTTATTCAGATTTTTGCACCTGCACACATTTTCCTGAAAGTTCAAAAGTGATTTAGCACATTCAGTAAACAGGAAGACAGGTTCTCCCCTAGTTACTCCACTGAAGAGCTGCAACAGAGGACAGAATATGGCTTAGTTATAGCACTGAAAACAACATGAACAGGCTGTGTGAGAAGTTTAGAGAAAAGTCTTTGAACTGTACAGATTTCTTATGCAGTCCTTACAGATAAATGCCCCCTTGATTCAGTATTTGTGGGTCTGTTAAAAAATGCTAGCTCTTACACCGTTGCAAACTTGAGTACTAATAAAGACGTCCGAAGTCCAAGTGACTGTGCAAATACTCGTCTGTTGTGGATATTAATGTTCAAGTAGCCTTAAACCTGCCAAAAGAAAATTAAGGATACTCAAGGTATTTACATATGCTTTAAAGATATTGAGTACCAAATGAGCTGGTCTTAAGCTTAAAGGACCCTGTAGAAATAGTTGATACTTTCACATATAAAAGCTTCAAATTTTTAAATAAAATGCAGATCCCTCCCACAAACTCCAAGTTACTCACACATCTATTTAAAAGGTTTTAGATGACCTTGGGCTTTGGTATTAGTCTCTTCAGTATGTATCAGCCTGGGAAACTAAAGAAGCTCTAAAGTAAAAGTCAACCTCACCTGAAGCTCTTACATAGCAGTAGAATTACAATTTAAAGTGCTTTCTTTCCACCTCTGAAATAGCCCTTCTACAGACTATAAACAAACAAAATCTATTAATTTCTGACTTACTAATTCCATTACTGACTTTTCCCAAAATTAAGTACATCCCAAATGTCATTACCGATGATCACATTTTCTTTCTGTTTCAAGTATAAGCGTAAACTAGACTTAAATGTACTATAATGGACCAGGAAGGAAACAACCTTTGAGTATCTTTGACTTTGAAAGGCTCTAGCTTTCAGGCTTGAAAGACTCCTGTAACGATGCACTGAAGAGATAACAAATCAAGTCTCCTTCCCCCTTTTTATAAAAACATTAGCTAAAAAGATATTTGCCAATTACTGGTTTTAATGCCCAGTGTTCCCTAAGAGAAAATTCCCCCATTTGTTTTTATGCCCCAAGAGGAAATAAAGTAGTAATCTAGATTTAAAAAGAAAACAAGTAAATCAGAAATGATATACAGTTTACCCATCATTCATAGAAAGTAGAAAAGTTTGCCAGACGGTCACAGAAATTAGAAGAAAATGCTTTTTGAGCTTACTTCTGTTTAGATAACTGTAACTTCCCTAGGTTTTCGTTTTACACTCTCTAGTCGTGCTAGAGGGCGGAAATTTGTTGACTTCCTGCTTCCTTCTGTAGTAGTTAATCGGCAGTCCTTCTGCAGCCCCCTCAGCAGCTCCATTAATTCCCGTTTTTCCAGCTCTGCCTGCTCCAGTTCTTGACGGTGCTGTCTCTCTGCAGCCATCAGAGAGCGTACATCTGACATCATTCGTGACATCTGACTCTGAAATGCAAATACAAATTTACTGCAAGAAACAAACTCTTTTCTAATGATAGTGGTATGACGTTGAATTGGCCATGCATATAGGGTGACGGATTATAAAGAATAAGCCACACTGAAACAACTTTTTGATAGCGGAACAAATGTAAACAATTTGAGACACAATCCAGCATTCACTCTCTGAGATGGTCTTGTTTCAAAGATTCCAATACAGTTTTCCTAAAAGTGCAAAAAGTTTCTTATAAAGTATAATAAGAAACAGTGGATTTATCCAGTTGCTGCTTAAATTTTGTATTTCAAGACCCCAACCAAAATAAGGTTTTGGTTATGTTCAGATATATTGTTCAAGGATTTAACATCAAATCCAGTAAAAATAAAAATGTAAACTATAAAGCACATAAATTTCTGTGATACAGGAAGAACTGGATAAATGAAAAGACAAGACGGCCTTGCTCGTTACTTGATTAAGTTCACAGTGCAACTTTCCAACCTTTTGACCACAGCTGAACCACAGTGTAAATACCACTGTCTGCTCTGTGTCAGCACTGGATTAAGCCACTTTGGACAGCACTAAAAAAGGAGCTGGATATTTAATTACATCTGATTTGTGATGTATGCCCTATGTTTAGACACTGAAAAATGAGTTTCAGACTGATTTGCCAACATGTTACGTACACACAGAACAATGCAGCCCTGGTACAGGTTAGCTCCAGAAGAATTTGAAGCAGAAAAACCACACGAATACAGCACTTAGCCTGCTTCTCAACAGAGCTGGTAAGCCTAGGCAAAGCATGGTGCAAACACCTGTTTTGCTTCCCATACTTAATGTAATTCTCATCTGTATGAGACTACATTTGCAAAATAAGAGACTACTACTGGGAAAAGCAAAAAGCTAGACTGTTAAGAGAGGGAAAAAAAAGAAAACAAAACAATCATATTTACCTTTAGTTCTTCAATTTCATTTTGCAGAATGCTCTCTTTTTGGACCATATGCCTTCTCTGTGAATCTAACCTTGACTCCATCTCATGTTTTGCCTCCTCCACTCTGCAGATCATTTCTGACCTAAAACGTTTATTCCTGCTTGTTAGGTCTTGTAGCACGGAAAAAAACGATTTTCAAATTCCAGAAAGCCTGCTTGCAGCCAAACAGCCCAATCCGATTCCCATCATATTCTACAGGACACCTCTCTAGAGGCATGATAGTACTATTCATTAATTTAAATAAAACTAGCATAAAGAAGTGCATTGTGTCCAGGGGGCACTAAAGTGACCACAGACAGACTGTATAGGGAAAAACTGTATCATATTCCTGAAATAATTCTATGAGCTCAAGATCATGTATTTATGACATTAAATGATTTACTGCCTTTTACTTATAGTATGTGCTTGCTTAGTATTACTAAGCACAGGTAGTCAAGATAAAAAGTGTGAATACTATAGTATTGCTAAACATGTACTTTTATGGTGGACACTAAATGATAGTATGCAGTAAATTATTATAACCTGATCACTCACACAGATTCACAGCCAAAACCTAGCTGTTACTACGTTAGCCTTTTGAGTTCAGAAACTAGGTAGCAGAATCTCTTGTGTCTCAATGCATTTAAAACAGATTTGAGCCTGACTTCACAGCAACGTTCAACACAAGACTTAGACACTGAGTTGAAAGACAGAAACAGGAAGGAGCATGGGAAAAAAACAGTCCAGCTGGAACACCATGGAAAGGGAAAGCTACAGAAACATACATAAGAGGAAAAAGAGGATGCCGGTAAGAAGAGTCATATTCACCAACTGTTATTAATCTGCCAGGATTTTAATAAAAATTGAAAATTAGATCCTCAGAGGTTTAATCTACCAGTCTGTACCTGCCAAAATAATGAGAGATTTTTATCTTCAGAATTTGTAAAAAAAAAAAAAAAAACTAAACATAATTATTAAATAACGTGATTTTGGGTCTATGTCAGGCCAATGGAAAAATGAAATTGCCAACTTCATTCCAGTTCTTGTTAGGTATTTTGTCATTTTATATAGTCAGCTTGCAGTTCAACTGCAAGCGATGGGATTTTAGGATTTATGATAACTTGGACAAAAAAAATAACAGCAAAAAAATCAAAACAGTAAGAATTTAAAGTCTATGCTGACACATAATAACACTCTGGCCCATTAGTATCAAGTAATTAACAGACTATTTAACACATACCGGAATCCAGTGCTAGTATTTGAAGTGCTTTATGCAGGGATTTTAAAGCCCAGACTTAACACAAACATCAAAGAAACAGAAGATTTGTACCGAAGGAGTTCTAGCTCGGTTCTTAGCTCTGCTACACAATTATGCTGTGTGTCTTCTGCACTGAGAATGGTGTAACCACAACCGTTGGGGCATTCACGGCTCCGATATTCACACACTGCCAGGTGACCATCTAAGTTACGTCGTTCAATCTGAACTGTACAACCTGAACAGGGAACAGTAAGGTCAGTCAGTCATTTAACAACTAACAAAAGCATTTTAATTAATTCCAAACAAAAACACTCAAGCAAGCTGCAATATCCTGAGCTAAGCAACTGTCAGTCTGTTAAAGCAATGAAAAAAGTGATTTATTTAGAACGTGGAATGTGATAGTTATAACATACATAACTAGTAATAAAACACTTTTAAAAAGCCTTATTAAAATATTTATCATTTAACTGAAAATACTGAAAAACTGAAAGTAGGGATTTTCTGTAGTATTCTACCACCGGTCTGGCATTAAAGCAACTTCAGTAATGACAACACTGATGCCAAGCTAAGACTCTAGCAGCTTGCCTGCGCTTTCACCACAGATTGCAGTGACTGGAATTGAAGAAGAATGCACATGTGTAAAAAAAAAAAAATCAGGTTATCAAATTTAGGAAAAAAGGTCCAAAGACACATAGTAAGAGAGATGTGGGTGAGATGGAATGTAACCTTGTTTTCCTGACCATTGGTTGGTCTTGTGTGTAACATACTAGACCACATAAATAAACAAGAACATTTATTTATGAACATTTAATAACTGATGCAAAAATAGAAACCTTTCCGCATAAGTTCTAGGATACAAACTTTACAAATCTGTAGTGATTAAAAGTAAATTGTAGAGAACCAAAAATGAACACTATATATATAAATTATTGCTACATTTTACCCTCTAAATTTGAAGTTTGTAGTCTTAACTTTTAATCTTTGAGGCGCTGTTTGCTGTAATACATACTATAGCTCCTTACATTTAATTTGAAGATAAAATTGATGTGAGAAAACTGAAACAACAGAGCAATGAAACTTGCCAACAAATCACACCAGAAAATTACAAAAGACAGCCCTCTAGGAGAGCTTTACTAATAAACAGAATGATTTGTAATTGAGGTACTCAAAATACACTCCGATGTATTCTTGAGGAAGAGTTCAAGAGATGTAAAAGCCCTCACACCCTGAACACCAGATATCAGAGATAAGGTGTGGTAACTCTATAAATGCTATTGTTTCTGTAGAAAGTAAAACAGGTGAATCTGAAGAAGCTGCAGGAGTCACTTACTGCTGAGAGAAATTATAACTTCCAGTGGAGCAATTCTAGCACCTGAATCTTCTTACTATTAATTACAATAGTAATTAATTACAATTAGCTTATTTAGCTTACAATGGCAGACTTGACTATGCCCTTAGCATCATTAATTAGAAATTAACTTTGTCTAGGAACATATGACATCTTGAATAAAAGCTATTGGGAAGTTTTAACAGTATGTTTCTCTTTAGCAGTTACGTTTCTTCCTCAGGAGGTGTAGGTTTGTTTTAAATAAAGATCTTAACATGAACACAACAATTCTAACCAGAATTTAGCTTAAAACAATTCTCATTTCCAAGACGCATTTTTATTAAAACCACAAGACAGTGAGCAGCTGCACATGCACCAGGCAACCAGCTGTTTTCTAAATAAATTGTGATCCCTAAGTGTTCTGTAGGTGCTATTGCAAACATCAAAACAAACAGTCAAAATTGAAATACAAACTCATAACTTGACAGAAAGCAAAGCAAATGCACTATTATATTTTCATAAATTTGAAGTCCATCATTCTCATTCATTTTGCTTAGTTCTCGGATAAGAAATTGTTGCTAATGATCATGATTGATTGCCATAAATTGGTAACAAATTTTGTTCAAAAAGTGCTGTAAAGAGTAGATCACGCTAAAGCTTTGAATTTCTGTTTGGAAACAATGGCCATTATTGCCATTCTGTTGACAGAAAGATGACAAACACATGTTTTCTGAATATAAAGGATTCAACTTCTTTGAATGTTACTCACCGGCATTGGAGCAAGCTATCTGACTGTATTCGCACTCTCTTTCATGCCTGTCTATAGACTCCAGTGAACAAACCATTTCACAGCCATACTCTCTGTTTTTGCAATGTAGCTGAAGACGGTTTAAATCATTTCTCATATATCTACGTGCAAAAAAGAAAAAAAAATTGGAAAACATTATTGAAAAATTTGTATTTTCAACTTTCGGGAAAAGAAAGTAAGATTCTAATTTCCATTAGGAAAACTTGTGAATAATCAGTTTAATTCTTTTTTATTAGAATTCAAGTGACCGTATGGGAAAAGAACAGGCTTAAAAGAAAAAGTGTTAGAGGAAAATTCAGTCTCCAAAATTAAATATGCAAATGAATTCTTTATTTCTGAATAAATTTTTAACTTTGAATTTGAATAAATCTTTCACTAGCTCAGCAGATATTACCAATAACAAACACTTAGGCTACTCATTGATCATTTAAGTTTTAATTTGTGTTTCTAACCATGCCAAATCAAACTGACTACAGTGAGTACAGACAAAACAATCTATAAATTAAACTCCAGGGCTCTGTCTACACTATACTTCAATTTTCCATACAGTAAAATCTCCTTAGTGACAAAAATACTGAGAGTACTAATGGAGTTAATTTAACACCTGTGGCTGAAGGTTTTAAACACAACATAACTGTTAATCTGAGCAAGATTAGACAGTGCAGGGGTTAAACAGCAAGCAGTGTCTACTGATGAAACTCTAAGTGTGCTGGCAATAGCAGGAATGAATAGAATAGAATAGAACAGAATAGTTCAGTTGGAAAGGATCTACAACGATCATCTAGTCCAACTGCCTGACCAATTATGGAAGACACTTGTGAAAACAGCCTGCTTTACATGACAAGGTGGCTCAAGACAGGTATTCTTATGGGTAAAGACCGTTTTGAAAAAGGATTGGAAGGTGAGAAGTTTGGTTCATATCTACAGGAATTATTAATTACAAACCCCACTACAGTATCTAGGTAAGACTGAAAAGAAAAACAAAAGATAAAGTGTTTAGTGACTGCTGTTGTCAAGACTTGCCTTGCCTGCTTTCTCTAAAAAGGTATGGGAAAGTTTTGGTGCTGTAGAAGACATTCAGAGTAAAATCCAGACAGATATCTAGAATCAGCATGTGGAGAATAAACTGTTATTTCCACTTTGAAATGTTAATACCTAGAAAGTTAGTTATAATAAACAGAAAATGCTAATGCTTTCATGCAAGTGATCAGTTTCTGCCATAGGCATATTGAGTTAAGGCAATTTGAGTGACAGAAAATGAGAAGAGATGAAGCTGTGCAAGCAAAGGTGAGAAATCCTAAATTCATGTAATTTCAACATACAGCAAGATTATTGTATACCTGTAGAGAGGTCGTAGCAAAGATACGTCAATCATTTGTCTGTCTTCAGGGCAGTTACTGTGATGAACAAGCCATCCATGTATACAAGCAGTACAGAAAGCGTGTTCACAAGGAGCCTGTAATGGATCTTCTAACACATCGCGGCAGATGGAGCATAATAGCCCTTCATTAACGTAGCCAACGAAACGCTCAATATCATAACCCATGCTCTCCACACAGTTTCAACCTATTAAAACAACACAGAGAAATAAAGCAATCTTTGTCCTGAATCCATATGGCTAGATCCACAAAAAGGCCTGGAAGCAATTCTAGAAATATGGAGAACTTAACATGAATACAGAACTTTACAGGTGAGAATGCAAACACTTACATACTTTGGAGACTTTAAGAATTTGAGGATTGTACTGCTGGATGTCAGAAGCCCAATTTTGTATCAAGATTCTCCGAATTTTGAAAGCAAAGACTTAAGCAGATATGTGAGCCACGCTTGTTCTGAACTCTGTTATTGAACATAGTTCTATCAGCCACTGTGAAACCTATAGTTTCTATTTACTTGAATTCTACCTGAAGCAGAAACATCATAGAAGTTCAAATGCAAATGTTTGCTTTCCACTTTAATGCCTTTTACATAATGCCTAACAAACTTACAAAACAGTGTCCTTACAGACAATAGCTGTACTGGTACTTTCAGCCAGCAGATTTTGTATTTATGAACTGCACATCACTTAATGTGTTGCTTTCATACTGAAAAAAAAAAGGTTAAGATTCTCTACTCACTATAGACTTCCATTCCAGAGGAACAGCATGAAATCTCCACATGTCTAGAGAAATACTTAATATTTGGGAGCCACCACAGCAGCTAACCCTGAAATCATGAAGAGCTACTGTCTTCTCCTACAGGGTCTATTTTATAAAACTGAGTACCCTTTAGATGGATTTGGAAGTTTTTTGAAGAACTAACAGGCAACCTGCCCTCACCAAAATCCTACCATGAAAAGCCTAGTAGAATTTGGCAAGACTCCACAGAACTCACTTAAAGAAAATGTTTTAGACTTTGCATTCCTCCTTAGCATACTTTTGTAACCCCACTGGGACTCATGAAAGAGTTTTTCATTAGTTATGAGGTTTTCTAAATAAAACAGAAAAGGAAGATATCCTACCTTTTTAGATTTTACTACATATGTATGTAGTTTGTCCAAATAATTCAGAAACAGCTTTCTGATCAGTAAGACGTAATACTTCCTTCAGTTTCTCTTCACTGCTTTGTTATGCCTATGAGAAAAATTAGAAAGAAAAAGGCTCAGTAGTGTTTCCTAAGTTACTGAGTCCTGTGTCTAACAGCCAGCTGCTGAATAGATGCTCTCCTAACAGCCCACTAAAACAAAGCTTTCCAAAACAAGCCACTGTAAAACCTACAATTCAACACAAGAGAACTGACCAGACGGGGGGGGGGGGGGGGGGGGGGGGGGCGGGCGGGAATCATCAGTCTCTCTTTCAATTATTACTGATGCAGATACTTATCACAAAACTGAACACCCTGCTGCCATTTAATTTTGAAGCCTTACAGATTTGTTTGCAAGATTGAAGATGACAGAATTCAATATTATTGAAAAGTAGCAACTGAAATCTGGTAAAATTATACTCCTTAAAAAGAGGAAAGTGTCTTGTCTAACCTGTTTTTATCCAGGCGTGATATGCCGGTTCATTTTTAAAACAAAACTATTACAGTCAAGTTCATTATATCAACAAGTAACATTGCTCTGATGTGTAGCATAACTAAGGTTGCTCACTCAAAACAAAAAATTAAGAAGGATGTCATCACTTAAATCCCTTAAGTTGATATCTAGCAATTGCAATATGACATTCAAAGAGAATCTCAATCTGAATTAGAACTGTGTAAGAACAATAAGGATCTCTAAGGACTAATGTCAAATTTCACTCTAAAGGGAAAAAAGAACTTCGCAATTCCTTTTCATGAATACAACATAAATCTGGAATTTAGAAGATCTTATATCTGACTATCAAAGCATATCTTCACTGATTATGAAAGGTGCTTGTGTTAAAAGGGTATTTGCTAAGATTAAGGTTAATAAAACCTGTAATGAAAGCATACATAACACAGGCAAGCATGTGTATTACCCAAATACAAAACACATCATCTGCTACGCAGTTTCCATATTGTGTTTTGTTTCTACCGGCATGTTTACCCAACACCATGGCTTGCAGAGATGCTTGAACTAGCGTTAGATTAGCTGGGACACCTACTAGCCGGGTGATCTCATGACAGCGTTGCCACAGCAGCAGGGAGTGCAATCCACATAGACTCCTGACAAGGTCCCAGGCAGATTTCACAGACTGCATTTAGCTCTGTGCTTCTGTGGCTACACTGTCACCAACAACACAGGCAAACTAAATTTACAGTATCTGGGATATGCTATTCCTTCAGCCACAGCATGGACATTCTATGTCCTAGAAGAGTCTGCTCAAGAAAATACCATATTATGAATATGATAAAGAATTCTTTTTATACTGTTGTTTCCCTGTATGTTTTTACAGGTCTCCTGCAAAGACAGGAAATTTGGGACTTTGCTAGTTCAGCGTTAACAAAATGAGCGTTATGTTTGCACAAAGCTGCGATTGTAAAGACAGCAAGGACCACAATGGAAAGTTAAGAAAGTGGAGAACAATGCTAATTATCAGCAGCAGAATGTGAAGTCAAGTACTAGTTCCCAATACTGATGACAGCATTGAAACATGGTATGTTTATGCTGGAGGACTGTTAAACAGCATATATACATTCTAGAATTTGAATTGTGAGCCTAAAATTTTGATTTGGCTTGGTGGATCCCAGAGGATTCAACTTTTAAAAAACTTTCATAGAGATATAAGATATGTCAACAGAACTGTGAGCATTTTTGCTGTCCTAGGGTTTCTGCTCTACTGGAATTGTGGATGCTGTAAGCTACATTTGGCGCACACGTTGCTGATCCCTGAGCACTAAGACACTCTTTGGCATATTTTAGCAAGTTTGAAGTCTATCAGAATGCAGGAAAGAGTATTTTCATCAAGTGGGAAACAAAATATTTATTTGTGCTTGACAGAAAAATGAAGTGCAACAAATATACATACATACATACATACATATATATATATATAAAGCCCCAACCAAAACCAGAGTTCAAATGGAGAGTGGATGGGAACTTTGAAGCAAAAAATACAATCAAGGGGGTTTCTGATGAGAACTTCAGTATGTTTTCAAGACTGATGTTGGAGAAGCACCATCCCACACAGTGCCAGAATCCTTCTGGCTTTGAGTCTGAGACCTATGACAACAGCTGTAACTGAAGTCCCAGATCTCCTCCAGTAGAAATTTCCTGATCTGAAGAACCAGAGATGTTTTATCTTCTGCCAACTTCAAGAGATGCACTTTAGTCAACAGATAAGCAGAGAGAGAGCATCAGATAAATGCCATGCACTCTAGCAGTACAGATCACTTTACTCAGTACTTCCACCACAAAATGACATAATTTTCAACTTCTGCTCTTCCCCAGAAACTTCTCTCTTCTTGATGTGGCCTCAAAACCTCTTCTATTTCTATTACAATTCACCGATTGTCACACTCCTTTTTTGTTTGCACCTAGAAACTACATTATTTATCACTGCCTTCCCGCACTCCACTAACATTTCCAAACCTTGCCTTGTCTTTGGTTTCTCTGGTCCAGAATTTTGCCCATCACCTGGCCATTACCAGTGACACTGTCCACAAGGATATCTGGAATTTGCAGGTGCCAAATCTGGAAGGCAGAAAAAACCCAAACTATTTCCTGCTATTTTACTTCCATTGTTTCATGTATACTTTATTTCTCCCCATAGTTTTTGAAATGCAAAATTTTCCCCCAGACTCCACAGATACGAAGTCCTTTTAGTAGCTGTCATCCCATGTTGTTTGCCAGGCAGATGCACACCTAAAACCAGCCTCGAGCTACGGCCTGCACTGCCTTCAAACAGAAATCTTTGTGTGGCTATTAATAGCAGGGAGAATACAGATGGGATGTAGTTCTCAACAACATAATGGCACAGCTTGCTAAACGTCTGGCACTAATCAAAGCTATTCCATTGTCAAAATCAGGACAGTAAGATCAGATTAGTGACTTGCGTTTTCACTTCTACACTACTTTCTGATTTTTAAAAACTGTTTCTTTTCCATGTGACAGAACAAAGCAGGGCTGGAGTGAATCACGACAGAACTACAGATGTGCATCACTAAGACGGCATTTCCAGAAGTGTCGTGTGGCTGGAAGAACAATCAACCTATGCGGGGCCCAGGGATGAGGTGACATTAAAACAAGGTATTGCTTCAGCTTCTATTTTCACAAAGACACACTGTGCTTTAAATCCTGCTATATAGAAACAATGTTTTAGGGTGTCATGCCATTCTGCCACAGTCACTGTAAGCCAGTTTAAGTCAGCATTAATGCCCAAAGAGGCAGACTCACCCCTTCAACTCTGACAGCACAAGCTGATTCTACAGCCACTTGATGTATCATACTGGGTAACTGACCTGTAACTGACTGAACTGGAAAAAAAAAAAGTTTTAACTTTGACAGTTGTCCTACGGTAGCCCAAGCCAATCTATCCACTAATTAATGTCCTACTAGTCTTTTTCTACTTCCTCCCTTGAATCTGTTAAAACGTTTAATTTGGCCCTTTCCTGAATTGGCTCAGACAACTAACCATACAGAAAACTACTCAGTGATTTACTAGGCTAGATTTCCTTGTAGATGGCTCAGCAAAAGCTCCAATGACTGTGGAAGTGGGGCAAGACAGGGGACAAGAAACCACAGCTGGGGTAGAAAGGAAAGTAAGACAGCAGCAGTGTCTATGACTAAGGCTGCTGTAGAGCTACACCCTCAGCTCAGCTCCCCACACTGGTACATCGTGGAGTCTCATCAACATTTGTGTACGAGAAAGGGAGCAGAAGAGGATAAGAATGAATGGACAGCAATACCAGCTTACAGCAATGTAAAAAACTGACTTAATCAACAACAAAAGCTTCTATAATAACCGGTACGAGGTATACAATTAATTTAAGGCCTATGCCTCTACCAGGAACTACCTAAGAAACCAGAACTACTTTGACAAAGAACATTTTTACGTAATGCTTCTACTTGCTGTCCTGCTGCAAGACCTACCCAAAACAGAGCAATACAAGATACGGATCTCACAGACCACCTTTTAGGCTTTGAAGGGCTGGACTCTGCTGCAGAGAGGCCAGACCAAGGACAGAAGAGCTCTCCTCAGAGGCTCTGTTGGGGGGGAGGGGGGCTTTGCACAGGTAGGAGGAAGGCCTCCGGGTCATGCCTGGGTAGGCTCTTCGGGAACGGTCCATGATCTTGGTCATAGAGAACAAAACTGGCCTGGAAACACCTGGAGCAGCAACGCAACACCAAGCAACCGCACCTAAGCGGACTTAAACAACGAACACACACTTACGATTACCTTCTCAACAGGACGGCAAAGCCTCCACCAGCCCGGCACAGGGGCCGAAGGTGCAAGCGCCAGGCCTGCCGGCGGCGAGTAACCCCAGACAAACGCCAAGGTCCCCGCGCAACACCTCCCGCCCCACGGCCCGGCTCCACACAGCCATCCGTTTCGGTCCCGCTGCCCCCCGCGGCGCAGCTGCCCCACAGCCCGCGGGCGGCCCTCACGGCGGCCGCAGCCGCCCACTCACCCCTCCCGCCGCCGCCTCGCCCCGCCGACACTCGCTGTCGCGAGATGGAGGTTCCTTTTGCGGCCGCTCTTGCTCGACGGCCGCGCGGCACGCCCCGGGGAACGGGGCCGCTCCGCCATGCTGTGTGTGGCACGACGGCCCCGCGCATGCGCCGCTTCCGACAGCGCCCGCGCCGAGCGCCGCCCCACAGGTTGGCACTACGCACGCGCACCTCAATGTTACCTAGGCGGCAGGGGTCGGGCACGCGCAGTTGAGGTCACCCCGCGCACGGCCCCGGAGCATGCGCGCTTGGCGGGAAGCGCCGCACTCGGCGGGGGGGGGGGGGGGGGCTGTGCAGGGCGCATGCGCGGCGCGGCCAGCGGGCTGACGGGAGCCGGCGGCGGGACAATTGAGTGCTGAGGTTGGCGGCGGCGGGGCCGGCGGCTGAGGTACGGCCGGGGGCGGGCGGTGCCGGGTGGCGCTGGCTGCGGGTCACCGGGCGGAAGGGCTGCTGGCTTTTCCTCGCGGGGGCGGCGGGCGGGGGAGCTGGCTGGGCGCTCCCAGCCCCTGTACTTGCCCGCAGGGAGACGTGTCCGTCCGTCCGTCCCTCCCCCCCCCCCCCCCCCCCCCCCCCCCAACCTCCCCGCGGCCGTTACCGGGCAGCTGAGGCGGGCTGGGCTGGGGGCCGGGCGCCGGGCTAATAGCGATTTGAATAGCATTGCTTTTTTGACCTGCTCCAAATCCTTACAGTTATTACTCATTTGAGGTGATTTTTAACTAATGCTGATATCTAAGGCGATGCACTCGCTGCCTGCAGTTTAACTGAGTAAAAGTTAATCCTGTGTCGCATCTTTGTAGTTGCCCATTATGATGACCATTTAGCCTGGTCATCTATGCCGGGAACGTCTCTTCAAATGTTCAGGAGAGCAGCCGGTAAATTTGTGCTAAAATGGCTAATGTAACTGCCTTTAACAGGACTCCGTGCATACTGTGTTGAGTTGCATGTGTAAAATTTTGAAATATTCTTTGTATATGTGTTTTGTTTTAATGCAGCTGTTAAGATACCTTTAAGGAGAAAAATTCAATGCTTGCAAAAACAGATGCATTCATGAGACGTTTTAGGATGTGGTTTCATGGTACGTTTAATTTGGTCAAGCTAGGTTGCTACTAAAAGGCAGGAGCAGTGCTTTTCTCATTACCTCCAGCTGTTTCCCTGCAGCCATATCTAACGGTATTGCAAGTACAGTGTGATTCAATGTATCGGTGGCTGTCTCAGAGGAAAGGGCATATTTGCTTGTCAGTTGATTTAGTTGTAATGTGGAGCTATTCCTTGCCCTAGCTACACCTACTCCGATCCCATGTAAAAGATCTAGCATCCATCAGTTGTTGCACATCCATAATGGCCTTTTTTCCTGTATAGTACTGTAAAGATACAAAATATAAACCTTTTATTTATTATTTTTTGTATTTTATATTTTTATTGTATTTTATAAAAGCTTATATTTTGAAGACAGAGAGATGTATTGCTGGAAGCAATATTACATTTTAAAAAACACAAACCCCTAATGGTTTTTGTAGTTGCAAGTAGGTAATACTGGTAATATTCTTACATGTTCTTAAATTTAATGGGAGTGAAGTTACTGAGTTATCAAGGGTCATATCTTTAAATTTCTTAATAATTTGCAAACCTCTTAATGAGTCTGTTTTTGTGGTGTAAGACCAAATGACGGTGCAAAGTCCAAATGGATTTGGAACCCAAAACACTTTAATCAGAGATACATGCAATTTATGAATTGCACAACTCCCCTGTTCCACGGGAGATGTAACAAGCTCTAGAAGTGAAGCGGGCAGAGTTAGTGTAGCAGTTCAGCCATGCTATGCATAGTCCTCATGTAGAGTTGTGGGGCGCCCTGGGTTTTCTTCCCAAGTGTCACCATGCATTATAGGATTGGGTAGAGAACTTGTTCAAATGCGTATGGCACCTGAAGCTGGCTGTGGTCAGTGCTGGCACTTGTAGTCTGCTCCTCTGGAAGGTTCTTGACACCTTTGCAGCTGTCACAGTGACTATCAGTTGTTTACACTGCAGGTACTCCTGTTATAATAACCAAGCTACTCCCTTATTGCATAGGGTTAACTAAAGTTCATATGTTAACGCTGTTGTTGAGTAGGCCTAACTTACGTGAACTGCTGTTGACCAGTTAAGAAACCTCTTTCCTTGTATTTTTAATAACTGCCACCATGGAAGCGACAACAGTTCAGGCCATTTTGCCATTAAGGCTTATGTCTAGTAACAGCATCATATATATGCTAATTGTTCAGATATGAAGGAGATAGCAGTACTCGCATTAGTGTCTGCATATTTGCAAAGTATTCTAACAGTACTCCGTTACTACTTCTGTGCAAATCTTGGAAAGAAAGGTGGTTGTGCCCTAGTAAGCCACTGGAGTGCGGAGTAGCGTCAAAAAAGTGCAGAAACACACCGGCTGTTGCAACAGGATGCAAACATGCTTTCAAGATGGTAGAGAGGTAGAGAAGTTTGTGTCTGCAATCTCTATTATGGTTTATTTTTACCTAATAGTTGGGGGGATCCATTAAAATAAACAGTCCATGTACGGATGGAGAATCAAACCACAGTATGTTCCATAAATTGCTGTACCGTGCTTGTCTTCATCATTCCAGCTGCTGGGTTATTCTATTGGAATTTTCTTTTCTTGTTTTGTTTCTACTACTTTGAGGTATTAAGATCATAACTTGTTATTCCAGTGGTTGCAAGTATGCTTTGTCATATTAACATTAGTGTATGTTTGGTTTTGTCCTGAGGTTGTATAGGGGAATAACGGTCTTATATTTTGAGGAAAAAACTGTAATATGTTCCTTCCACTGTTCAAGTGGACATAACATGGAGGGATAATCTCCACTGTAATTTTGAGATAATTTTCTGCTGAATTCTAATCTTATTATAGTGAATCTGGATGACCAATATAATTGACTGTTTAATGCAAAATACTGCTCCCAGATATGAAACGTAGCTTCAACATTTGTTGTTCATTGTGCACTAATAATGGGCTTTTCAAAATTATGTTTTAAGCGTTTAGAAGTTAGTTCTGTTTCAAATTGTCTTTCTTTTTATAAACTGGTGTAAGTTCGTTAAGCAGCCCTACATTGCGCATTTCTTGCTATTGAGAACTGCATTATTGGCTTTTCAAATGAAAAAGAAAGTGTTCAACTGCAGAATTTGCTGTAGTGGATCTTTCTTAGTACTTAAACAATGCATTGCAACGATACTACTTTTTCTTAAGTTGTATTATGCTTGTGAATTAAGATTGTTATTTGAAAATCTTTTATGCTATCTTTTGTTTTAAAATAGTGCTTATATTGTTATCTATGGATATATTTTTATATTTAAAGTCTATTCTGACTACAGTTGTCTTTATCTGCTTCCTTTCTTCTTCTCCACCCCCCAGAGCAGTACAACTAAATATGAGGCGATCAGCAGCTCCGAGTCAAGTGTTAGGAAATGTAGCCAAAAAGCCAAGGTTTATACCACCAGGAAAAAGTATCACAGTTTGTCTCAAGAACGAAACTAAGGAGATGGACCAAGAAATGAAATTAAAGGAGGTAAACTGAACAGTGCACTAAAAAGCATATTTGTTTGCACGTTGTTGTTACTAAAAGATAGCATCTGAGCTCATCACAAACAATCTCTGCTTAAATAATCAGTCTGTTCAGAATAGATTTTGATACCTTTGCTCTTACTACATTTGATCTTGCATCTCAGGTAGGTTTCTCTTACCCTTGCAAAGCACATGCAGAAAAATGTTTTTCAAGTAAATAAAAGTAATCAGTATTGAGCCCAGATACAATTCTCAGTGTACCTGAGGTATGGATTGCATCTTGGTGTGGGCTTTGTTGGATTCAAATGTTCGGAGTGCTTTGGCAAATGCAGTTAAAAAACCAAGATACTTAGTAATGAAATGCCAGTACATCAAGTTGCAGTTTTGCTGCAAAGAACTTTCTCTGAAACCTTTAATATCAACCAAAAAAAGCATCACAATTTTTAGTGATTTTTATCTACAGAAGACTTCCTTTAAATTCAATTCATAAACTACTTGTACAAGTGGTGTTTGGTACTGTGTGCACGTGCTTTTTGTTGTGAACACCGGGATGCATATATTTGTGTAGGGATGTCTATATTTACGTAGATAGTTTGATAATGAGGATTAGCATCTATTAAGATCCCTTCTCATTGCTCTTTTCTCCATTTCTCTGCAACTGCATGAAGGAAATGCTGTTGTGAACTTGTTTCTCTTTTGCAGATAGATGAGAAAGAGGGAAGCGCTTCATTGCTTTCTAAAATATATGGCCAGAATCAAAATGCAAATTTTACACAGTCTGTGGAGTCAGCTGGAAAAGTAAAGACTATAAACACATGTTTCAGCGTTAATAAGTGTAGCAAGGTGGAAATGAAAACACTAAATACGGCCAAAGCTGGTAAGATGCTCTTTCTTATTTACTGCCGTGTATCATAAGAGAATTTTAAAGTTTGAGTGATACGCTACTTACTAAACTTCTAGGAGATACTAATATGAGTCATGCAATGGTGGCATTATTTGGTGTTCTGTTGGGTAGAGAGTGAAAGAAACAAACATTAACTGATTTTTTTTAAATAGAAAAGGAAAAAAGTTGACATTTTAGAAGCCAGTTGGTAGTGCCGCTATTCAGGTGTGTCTTCCATAAGACTATTATAGTCAATTCACTCTAATCCAGAGTAGTATCAAGACGAGAGTCAGGATACCCTAAATAGTGGAAAAGCATTGTAATTTGGAGACCTTGTTGGCCTCGTGCAGAGCATGCTAACCGCTCTGAGCGGATTCACGTTTTTCAGAATTCATGAGGGTTTCTTTTCTTCAGTGCAAGATCTGAGCTGTTTTCTTCAGTGTCTCCAGTGGGCACTCAAGGTTCAAGCATGGGCTGCTAACTAGTGTAGCATCAGAGCAGAACTGGCTTTGTTCATTCATGTCTGTGCACTTACTCATTTATTATCCTCAGTAATGAATATTGCTCCGAAAAGCTAGGTAGTAAGCACTGCAAACTGAAGTGTCTTAACTGTAGCAAATGCACTTTGATGGACCTGAACGACTCTGTGGGGTTGAGTGTCTTCATTTCCCAATCCTCATGCGCCCTGACCGCAGATACAGTGCAGGGATGTTCTGTGTTGTGTGAATGCAGGTGTACAACCTCAGGAGCTGAGTGCATCTTGAAAGCGTTGCACTTGAACTGGGTTACTAACATTGCTGGATGAAAATCACTCCTCTTGGAGCCAGCTCAGGCATTTCAACATGTCTTACAGTTAATTCACTGTTGTTTCCTCATAATTAATTACATTGATAATGATCTTTCTCTTTGTTTTAGGGTTCATTTAATTGATAATACTTTTTTAAAACTCCAGACTCATTACACAGAGTGTTTCATGACTGCTTATTGCCTTGATTCCATAGTGATTGGAACTATAATTCAGAAGGCTTTAACACAGTTATATTTCATTTTGTTTGTGGTAAGAGCTGCTAAATCTGGAAGCCCGATGGTAGCTAGACTGACCTGTAGCCAACCCCGAGATGTCCTAGTCTCTCCAGTAACTTGCTTGGACTTTGTGGTCCCTCCAGTAGCCAAATCTCAGACCTTCTGGTCTCTTCAGTATCTGGCCCAGACTCATGGCTGCTCCAATACTTGGCTCCCAAGCTTCTTACCCTACTTGTCAGCTAGTCCAGCTTGGTGTTTGCCAGCGATCACACGCTGTCATATGTACCCAGGCAATATGCAATGGGCTCTGGCCTCTTTGCTTGCTGGCACATCAGGTACCTAGGCCCTATGACCTGTGTGTGGTCCAGCTCCAGCTGCTGGCATGTACACTTCCATACACGCTTATGCATGCAGAATAGCCTCTTCACCCAGGAAAATATTTAGAAGTGTAGCTTAATAAGGGACAGAGTGTGGCAATAGGGTGCAGAGCATTGCTGGACAAGCGTACTCACCAGTCACCTGTTTAAACTGGCCCTTTTGCCCTGTATTTTCCTATGCTTCTTCCTTCCCGAACCACCTTCGTCCATTCCCTTTGCCTGTCTCTGTTTTTTTCCTTTAAAAAAATCTCATTATAAGCCTTATTATATCTCCAAATAATCCTCTAGCACCTTGAGTTCCAGGCCCCAGTAGGCAGCAACGCCCTTCATTCTGTAAGGTAGTCTGGAGAGCCCCTCCCATTGACTCTTCCTGTTGGGTTTCACACCCAGAAAATGGGGGTTGATTGGTCCCCTGTGATAGCCCTGAGAGCATGCTGCTATTGTCATGTTCTGTGACCCAGAGCATATGCACTCTGTTGGGCAGATCTAATGTGGGAAAATTCAGCCTCCTTGTACACTTTAAGTCCTGGTCTTACGGATTTTGTGTTTATCTGCTGCATGCTGTAACTTCCAGTTCTTATGATAATGCACATACTTGCAGAAAATTTTCAGTGTGTATGGGACAAGTTGTTTGAGTGGTCCTCCTTCCCTGTAGGTGCATCTGCAAAAACTCTTGTCTGCTTGTTCTGTCTAGCAGTGCACTTGAAAGATAACTAGTGAATTTATTTCCAAAATAATCTTCCTGTGGCCTGGAGGGGAAATCAGCAGTCTTCCTAACAAAAAATGTGAAGTGGAAAAGATACTAAATGCTTTTTCAGTATCATGAATTCTGGGAGCAGCTGGTATGGGTTCTCTGTGATGACTTTAGAAAAATAACCAAAAAGTTGTGGAGTGAGACTGGGTGAACTGTTTCTGTTGATGCTGTGTTGCTACCTTTCTGAGTGACTGAACAACCCATTTTGTGCCACAGCCTTTCTATGTCTATAGAATGGGGCTAACCCTGCAAGTCTTTGTAAAGCTATGATGAAATGTGGTATAAAATAAGGATATCTAATGTCAATGTTAGTTATGGTCATCAGGTTCACTGGTGATTGCAAGCACTGTACTGTGAAAACAATCCTGCATCGAGGCTCCATTAAATCTCAAGTAATTTCTTAATAACTTAGATTTTTCCAAGACAGTTTCTGCCCTTTACATCACTTTTGTCTGCTATTCATTACAGCTAATGTAGCAATTACATAGATTGTGTAAACTATAACCTCCTTTGTAGTGTGAAATGAAATTGTTTTGTCAAAGCTGTTTTGGTATGAAATTCAGAAGTAATGGAAACCAGTTTTGAAAGCCAGAGTCAGTTTGGGTTTTTTATTATTATTAATATTGTAATGGAATTATATCTGACTGCCAGTCTCTTCAGCCAAAGAAGAATTCTCTGTTAATGAGGCATTAAAATAATTTAAAAAGTCTGTGTGTATGCATTATTTTGTTTTATTGTCTCCATATCATTTAATGCAGATGATAAACTGTTTGTTAGCTTTATATCATGCTCAAAGCTGCTGTGTTTGGGTTTCCAGTGCAGCAGTGGAATGTGTAAATAAATACCCCAGTTTCCATTGAAATTCTTGTGAAACACCTGTGGACCACTGGACAACTGCACTGTTGATAGAGCTAATCTTTCTGAAACCCAGCCCCGAAAATGCTGCGCATTCCTTCAGAAAAACTTGTTCTCTGACACATGGTGTCCATTTCCTGGAGTAGACGAGTAAGGATTTGATTTAGATAGCATCAATCTAAAAATTACAGCATATCTGGCTTAAAAAAATACTTGCTTTTCTAGGCTCCTTTTCAAAATAAACTACTTCCTAAAATTTCACTAATAAAAGTAAAGTGTAAGGGACTCTGAAATTCTATGAGATGAGATATTTCTAAAGGTGTTTTAATAGGATTGTAGCAACTGTTGTTGAGTGAAACCTACCTATGTGTTGTAATTTTTAAGACAGATTTGGTAATATCAGGGTTTGAACTGTAAGATACTGAACATGCTGTTCAACAGCCAGTTTACTAATCGTGATTGAGTTGTGAATACTGGAAAAGGATGTATTTCCATAAATACATATCTTTGTAGGAAAACGAGCTTTACTACTGCTTTATGAATCAGTGTTTGCTTGTTTTTAAGAGGCAAAGAGCATGGCAATCTCTTTGGTACCTTTGTTTTGTATTCAGAATATAGTACTTGTTGACACTGACAATGGATGTGTGGAGGGGAGGTAATCTATTTGACATTCTCATTGGTGCTTTTTCTTGCATGCCTCCAGAGAATTCTATCAGATAAGTCTGCACACTTTCTAAAAATGAAAGTTACTTTAACATTCCTAAATTATTTAACAGTAATTAAAAACAAAATCATAGATGTGTTTGGAAGGATATTACTGAAGCTCTTAAGTGCTTGATTTCTACTTGTCCTCGTTACATTCTGAGGACCTATAAGCAATAACAAAAAAATACACATAATTTGAAGAAACAATGGACAAGCAGATTTCTGAACTATACTTAATATCTCCTTAGTGTTGCTAGTTAAGTGGGACTGGCCAGAACTGAGGTTTTTACCTACATTGCCTTCAACTTAACATTTTCTATATATATATTTTTATTTATATAAACCATACATAATTTAATTTATGCTTATTATTTGAGTTTACAGCTTGCTTTCTGTTGGTATTTTTGATCTAGGAGAATGTTGCTCTTTTTTTCTTTGGACTTACTATATCGTGTGTGAAATGAATAGCTCTTTCACCTGCATACTTAGACACAAGATTCTAGTTGGACTGAGATTTCATTGTTTGAACCTGATGTAGGTGAACAGAAAAGCTGGATATAGAGTCTCATTCTGTTACAGCTCACCTGTTGTTTGGTTTTTGGTTCAGGAGAACTTTTGTCTTTCATCCATCGCTAACACCTGTTAATGCATCTTCCAAGAGGAACTTTGTCAGAAGTCATACTCAAATACTATCTTTGAGCTAACAATGCAGACAGATTGTAACTGTATTTCATAACAGGGTTAATGTGTTCACCCTATGTTTCTTGACAGATGTTTTTGAATGTTTTTCATGCCTGTGATATTAACTGTATTTATTATTTGCATATAGCTTTGAATATATTTTCTCTATCTTCTCTGGAATATTAATGTTTACTGAGTACATTGGTCTATAAGGTTTAGACTCTTTGCTCATTGAAGTCAGTTTTATTTTCGTAATAGGAATGTTTGTTGGCTCCTTCAGCTTTCTGGAACATTGTTACAGGTTAGTCTGATACCTCCTGTCACTTGATATGAATAAAAACCCTCTTAGCCAATTAATTTGAATATTATAAGAGAAAATTCACTTTTCATTCAGGTATGACAGTAGCAATTAATTGCCTATCACTTTTAATCAGAGGATTAAAAAATGTTATTTTTGGGATTTGTCATATTGTCTGATTTCAGTCTAACTGCCTACTTTTGGTTTCTAGATAACACAACTAAAAACATTCAGGCCTGACATCTCATAATGAAGCATATTATTGCTAGAATTCCTTGGATATCTGCAAAAGTAGACATATTAATTGTGATTTCTGTTATTGCATTCATTTCTATTATTGCACTTCATAGATTGAACTGGAAAAGACATTCCAGTCAGGAGTATTTTTACCGTCTGTCTATTTTAGTGGTGGAGTTGCACGTATAGCTGCAGTTCAGTGGGCCCCTCAAATGTTTTTATAAACAGTTGGTAAAGCAGTTAAGTCTTTGGGTAAAAGCTACTGCATAAACATCTGTAGCTCTTAATAATAACAACTAAGTACACCTTAGTACAACTAAGGTGTTACTGGATGCCTGACTGCAAATAATTTTACAGCACTGTTTGCAAGTTAGATTTTACAAGTTTGCAAATTTTGTTAGCATTTCTTATTCGAAATAGTAGCAAATTACTTTGCTAGCTCTTTATGATTTAAAATGACCTCCTTCTCCTTGCAGTGCTATAGACAGAATATAGTCTATAATAGCGAACAGACAAATAGACAAGCTCTTTCTAAATTCAGGATAGTTTCTTTACTGTTTAGGTGTCATCTGTATCTGTTTGATCAGTTCATTTCAGGAGATGGCGATTGGTTAAGAAAACTAGATTGATATAAGTGTATTGGAAGAGAAATTGTCTGTATCTCTGATCTGACACTGGTTCCAGAACTGTACATTTATACATCAACCATGATAGGTATACATGCAAATTGTCATCTATTGGCCCAGTAACCCACTGCACAGCAGTCAATGTGTTGCAGGTAGACTTCTCACTGAGAATTCCATGATTATTTAGTCCTAGATAGCTTGTGTTTTCTGGTCTGCAGCTTTGGGACTCTCTGGCATCTCCTCAGGACAACACGTTTTGCTTGGTGCTCTTCCTTGGGATGTGAGATGATGTATTCTACTTTGCTGCTGGCATAAGACCTTCCCTAGCATTTCCCCAGCTGATTATGCACACTCAGGTTTCCCCTTGGCTGTGGTCATGCATTGTTTTCAGTTATGCATGGAGATGGTATGATAGCAAAGCAGGGAACGGCATTTTAGCAAAGTAACTTTGCTACTGTAATCTTAAAGTGTTCAAAACTCTCAGGACTGAAGGAAAAAAAAAAAAAGAGAGGTTCGTTAGTCTGCCATTGCTTGTTCTCGTGACTCTTCAGGGGTTTTCAGGGTGGTTTTTGTTTTGGTTTTTTTTTTTTTTTTTTTTTCCTGCTTTCCTCTTCCTATAGATTCATCACCTTCTGTGTGGTAGTGACCAGAACTATGTACTGAACAGAACACTGTCCTCAAGGGCTTCTATTTCTGTGCTCAGAAGCACCAAATGCAGCAGCCATGACTTCCCGACTATTTTAGTTTTAATGCCTGTCAGGGGAGAAACCCTTACTGGATTGTAGCAATAGTCAGATAACTTGGAGTCAGTTGCCATAGGCTGAAACCAAGCTAAAGAATATTGTAAGCTTAGATGATACGCTAGCCTGTTGAAGAAGTTCACATCCCTAACCAGTGTTACCCATTTTGAATTTGGGCTGCCCACCAGCTGAGCGGTAAGATACACTGTGGTAGCAGAATTAGCAACCAAGGGTGAGATAGGAAGAAGGAACTTACACCAGCTTCACCACCAAAGGCAAGATCATATAACATTCAGCGACTGCAAAGCTGCTTTCCTGGACGGGGTAGCCATCTGCAATGCAGTATAATAGGCTGCAGTAAAACAAATCCAGACTTGCGTAATTCTAGTGTGATATTTCCACATTTAGTACAACATAATTTATAATTTGATATGATCATATCTTGCTGTCATGTGAATAACTAGGCTTTATGTAATGACAGATGATATAACCAGGATATTTACACATTTTAGAAAAGGGTAGTAAATTGACAGTGAAATATACTTTTCATTTTTCCTAGTTAAGTGTGCTCTGATATGTGTATTTGAACTAATGGAGATAATGAAGGAGAGAGGAAGGAAACCAGAAACCAGAAGAGTATTACATGGTCAGAAAATAAAGAAAAACAGAGTTATATTAGATGTAAGATATTCAACACTTTCCAAAAAGTTGGAGGGATTAAAGTGAAAGTTTTGCAGTAGTAACTTGCCTATTGAACAGAACTGTCATTGCTTCTTTACAATGAAAAAAATATAAATTGCTAGGTTCTTTACTTTTAAGTAGTGATATATCCGCTATTGAAGAGAGCTGTGCTGCGTGTAAAGATAATAATCTTTTATGGATTTTTCTTTAACTTGTTATTGAAAATTAAAATTTGTAAACAAGAAAAAAAGACTTAAATACACTTTCTTGTGGAGAGACAGAGACCGAGACCTAATGTTGAAACTGCAGATATAAAGGAAACTCCCCTTTCCAAGGGGCGTCAGGGGATGTGTTGGGAAGTGCACTTACTATCCCAATATATTTATTATAATTTAGCTCCTGGGAGTTGCATGCAAATGCATGGCATATAGTCTGCAATATATAGAAAATGAAATTATCTAATTACCGTAACTTTAAAAATGAGGAACTTGGGAAATACTCCATATAGAGACTATTTTCAAGGATTCAGGTTTAGCAGTAATAATTCTTTCAGTTTCCTCATTCATTCTGAGGGAAGTTGTAGTAGGAGACTCTTTTCTGAGAGGTAGGGAGGCATCCATTTGCTGACCGGACGCACTCTCTAGAGAGGTGTGCTGCTTACTGGGGGCTTGCATCAGGGATGTCACCGAGAGGCTACGAAGCCTCATACAGTCCACTGACTATTATCTGCTGCTGCTGTTTTATGTGGGCACCAGTGACACAGCCAGCAGCAGTCTGAAGACTATCAAGAAGGACTACAGAGCCCTGGGAGTGGCGGTAAGGGACTCAGGAGCACAGGTAGTTTCTTCATCAATCCTGCCGGTCAAAGGGAAGGGGTTTGAAAGGGCCAGTTAAATCTGGCGAGTCAACAAATGGTTGCAGGACTGGTGCCACAGCCAGGGATTCGGCTACTTAGACCATGGGACTCGCTTTGAGAAACCTGGTCTACTGGGGGCTGATGGGGTCCATCTGTCAGAGAAGGGGAAGAGCATCTTTGGTCATAGGCTTGCCAAGCTGGTGAAGAGGGCTTTAAACTAGAGATGCCGGGGGAGGGGAACTTCATCCCACTCCTACCAGTTTGATGCCAGGGCCAGCAACAGATGCCCAGAGCCTGGAGAAGGATCACAGGTCAAGCAGGAGAGCACCTGAAGAGCAGCACAAAGGAACTTCAGCCAGTAAGACAGCTTCATCGGGGGCCCAACTTAAATGCCTCTATGCAAACTCACATAGCATGGGGAATAAACAAGAGGAGTTGGAAACGTGCACACGCCTGCAGGGCTACGACCTTATTGGCATCACGGAGATGTGGTGGGATGGCTCCTATGACTGGAGTGTTGGGATGGAGGGATACAGGCTCTTTCGGAAGGACAGGCAGGGGAGATGAGGGGAGGGAGCGTTGCCCTCTTATGTCAATGACCAGCTGGAGTGCATGGAGCTCTGCCTGGGGATGGATGAGGAGCTGACCAAGAGCTTATGGGTCAGAATTAAAGGGAAGACAGGTGACAATACGGTGGGGGTCAGCTACAGGCCACCTGACCAGGAAGGCTGACCAGAGTGCCATGTGACAAAGCCCTGGAGGGAAGAGGGGCCCAAGAAAGCTGGGTAATATCCAAGGATCACCTCCTCCAAGCTCAGGAGCGATGCATCCCAACAAAGAGGAAGTCAGGCAAAAACGCCAGGAGGCCTGCATGGATGAACAAGGAGCCTCTGGACAAACTCAAAACACAAAAAGGAAGCCTACAGAGGGTGGAAGCAAGGACAGGTAGCCTGGGAGGAATACAGAGAAATTGTCTGAGCAGCCAGGGAGTAGGTTAGGAAAGCTAAAGCCCTGATAGAATTAAATCTGGCCAGGGATGTCAAGGGCAACAAGAAAAGATTCTATAGGTACGTAGGGGATAAAAGGAAGACGAGGGAAAATGTGGGCCCTCTCCAGAACGCAACGGGAGACCTGGTTACCTGGGACATGGAGAAGGCGGAGGTACTTAATGACTTTTTTGCCTCGGTCTTCATTGGCAAGTGCTTGAGCCTCGCTGCCCAAGCCACAGAAGGCAAAGGCTGGGACTGGGAGAATGAAGAGCCGCCCACTGTGGGAGAAGATCAGGTTCGAGACCATCTAAGGCACCTGAAGGTGCACAAGTCCATGGGACCCAATGAGATCCATCTGCAGGTCCTGAAGGAACTGGCGGATGAAGTTGCTAAGCCACTATCCATCGTATTTGAGAAGTCGTGGCAGTCCGGTGAAGTTCCCACTGACTGGGAAAGGGGAAACATAACCTCCATTTTTAAAAAGGGGAAAAAGGAAGACCTGGGGAACTACAGGCCAGTCAGTCTCACCTCTGTGCCTGGGGAGACCATGGAACAGATCCTCCTGGAAGCTATGCTAAGGCCCGTGGAGGACAGGGAGGTGATTTGAGACAGCCAGCATGGCTTCACCAAGGGCAAGTCCTGCCTGACTAACCTAGTGGCCTTCTATGATGGAGTGACTACATCAGTGGATATGGGAAGGGCTACAGATGTCATCTCTCTGGACCTCTGTAGGGCCTTTGACACGGTCCCCCACAACATCCTTCTCTCTCAACTGGAGAAGTATGGATTTGATGGGTGGACTGTCCGGTGGGTGAGGAATTGGTTAGATGGTCGCATCCAGAGGGTAGTGGTCAACGGCTCAATGTCCAGATGGAGACTGGTGACGAGTGGCATCCTGCAGGGGTCCGTATTGGGACCGGTACTGTTTAATGTCTTCATCAGTGACATGGACAGTGGGATCGAGTGCACCCTCAGCAAGTTTGCAGATGACACCAAGCTGAGTGGTGCGGTCGACACGCCAGAGGGACGGGATGCCATCCAGAGGGACCTGGACAAGCTGGAGAAGTGGGCCTGTGTGAACCTCATGAGGTTCAACAAGGCCAAGGGCAAGGTCCTGCACCTGGGTCGGGGCAACCCCTGGTATCAATCCAGGCTGAGGGATGAAGGGATTGAGAGCAGCCCTGCCGAGAAGGACTTGGGGGTACTGGTGGATGAAAAGCCGGCCATGAGCCAGCAAGGTGCGCTCGCAGCCCAGAAGGCCAGTCGTCTCCTGGGCTGCATCAAAAGAAGCGTGGCCAGCAGGTCGAGGGAGGGGATTCTGCCCCTCTACTCTGCTCTGGTGAGACCCCACCTGGAGTTCTGTGTCCAGCTCTGGAGCCCTCAGCATAAGAACAACACGGACCTGTTGGAGCGGGTCCAGAGGAGGGTCACGAAAATCATCAGGGGGATGGAACACCTCTCCTATGAAGAAAGGCTGAGAGAGTTGGGGCTGTTCAGCCTAGAGAAGAGAAGGCTCCAGGGAGACCTTCTTGCAGCCTATCAGTCCTTAAAGGAGGCTTATAAAAAAGATGGCGGCAAACTTTTTAGCAGGGCCTTTTGCGACGGGACAAGGGGGAATGGCTTTAAACTAAAGGGGGTAAATATAGACTAGATATAAGGAAGAAATTTTTTACGCTGAGGGTGGTGAAACACTGGCACAGGTTGCCCAGAGCGGTGGTGGATGCCCCATCCCTGGAACCATTCAAGGTCAGGTTGGACGGGGCTCTGAGCAACCTGATCTAGTTGAAGATGTTCCTGCCCACGGCAGGGGGATTGGACGAGATGGCCTTTAGAGGTCCCTTCCAACCCAAACTATTCTATGATTCTATTCTATGATTTGCAGAAGTTCTATACATAGTTTCTTCTTATTTTCTTCTTGATTATCAAAATTTATTATCAGGCTGTGTGTGTGTAAGGAGTGAAGATAGGCAAAAGAGAAATACATGGCTATTCTAAATTTCTCAGCTGTTCTTCTTTTCTGCTCTCCCACCCTTTGGAAAGTCCTAGTTTGGGGTGTGGGGGTTGGTTTTTTTCCCTCCCCAACCCTCCTGTCTCCAATAGATATGAAGGTGGATTAAAGGGAAGATGGGGAGAATGTAGCTATTGGGTGGAGGGACAAGAAATGCCTTATTGAAAGGAACTGGAAGGGGTTTTTTTTTGAGCTATCATGAGTATTATTACAGACTTGGCCTGGATCCATTCAAAGATAGTTGCCAAATCTTTCTGTGGCTATGCTTATCATTTGGATCCCCTTTGTTGCCATGCCAGCATAACTAGAGTTCAGTCCCAGCTTTTGGCTTTGGGCCTTAAGTCTTTCCCTGAAACAGAAGCTTTGTCACAATATGACTTTCCCAAAATCAACAAGACAGTGGTAAGATGGTTGTCTCGCTGCCCTCAAAAATATCTGCTGAGCAAAATTAGAAGAATGGAGAAAGCTGCTCCTATGTCAAATGCAGGGAATAGTGCATGGGGAAGTATTTTGAGATTAGTATTTAAAAGCATAATCTCCAAATTTTCATCTCTCTATGAAAAGATGGGAGAATTGCAGAAACTTGGCTTCTCTTACACTGTTTCTTTTTCTAGAGGCTATCTTGCTAATGGGGATTTAAGAATTTAAGCAAAATATTCTGAGAAAATCATAATTTTAAATCTTTCTGTATTTCTCAGCTGCTTCTGATGAGTCATCAAAAAGCTTGTTGGAAGAGAGGATCAGAGAAGATACAAGCATGTATTAGGAACTGAACACACTTGTAAAGAAGGGTGCTCTTAGCTTTTCTTTTTTTAAGAACATGACTTAAAGTAAATAGCTAATTCATGGTGCTGTATAGTCACTTAGTATTACAATTTGAGTCCCGTAGCTTTAAGCCAAACTTAGTTTGAAGGATGGTTACAGATCTGAATGTGTGGGCCCTGGAATGTCAGACTGAGATGAAGATAAATTCTTTAAAATTTGGCATGGGGTGCATTTTAAGTGTCTAATTTGAATATTTCCCATTTCAGTGGGCTAAATGTTGAGAGAATGCCTTACATCAGCAGAGGGGACAGAAGTGTAGTTAGCTTTTATGCTTGGAATTTTAGCTGATAAGAGCCCTGGAGTAGGCCATGTGTAATTCAGGCTAGTTTCAGTGAGTGGTATAAAGGTAATAATTACATCATTAACTTCTGTGTTTTTTGTGCTTGTCATGAGATACATGCACCCTTGTTCTTGCAGCAGCTGTAAGAACTGTTAGATGTTAGAAGTTAATACATGCTAGATGGTGATCGCAGAAATAGATGCAGAAAAAAAAGAGGTGAAGCTTCCCCTTGTTCTCCCTGCCCCCAATGCAGGACAGAGGTTTAGCAATGCTTAGAAATAATTGTGCAGGAGAAAGGAAAGGAGTGGTCTGAGAGGTTCAGGTATAGCAAGGATAAGAACAAGAAAGTGCAAAATTGATGGTAAAAGCGTTGATGAAGACGAGAAAAAAAAAATCAAGTTAAATAAGAAAGCTATTTGAAACACAACTTAATGATCTAAAAGTATTTCTAAAAAGCCTGGAGAAAATGTATTTAAGCACTGTAACTTCCAGGTGACGTTGTCTTGCAACTTTTGGCTCACAAAACTTTGTCATCCTCAATCCTCTCCATAATGAATAATGCCTGCAACCCTTAGTTTTGGAAATTACCCATGAAACAACTGTCCCTATGAGAGACCTTTGGAGTTGAAAACTTTCTCACCCACCCTTTGCTGCAGCAGGCTCTTAAGACAGGCATATCGAATGACTTGGCACTATCTTGCTGTTGTGTCAGTAAAGAGGACTATATGATGACCTAATGGAACTTTTGCAGTCCTTGCTACCTATAGACACTCTCAAGTCATCTTATGCAGCTGCCAAATTCATTTGCAAGAGTGAGCAACTGCCTCAATACTTGCCAAATGTTTCCACTGCCAGTATACCCCATATTCAGTGATGTGTAACATAGCCCATCCTAGCTGCTGAGTCTTCTTACAGTTTCTCATAAGCACAGGGGGATCAGGGTTTCACTTCAGCTTTGATTCAAATCTTGCAATCATCCTCTTGTTCTTATGATTTTCAGGCTCCTAGGCGATTGCAAATGCTAAACGCAGGTCTCTGCAGAGCTAGTTTGCTTGCACATTATTAAATAAGAACAGATGTCCTTCAGACTTATTCTGGGGCTACCACTTTGTGGGCAGAGCACTTTCACAGAGTTTAGCAATCCTTTATCTGTTGATTTGATTTTTTTTTTTTGCACTAGAAGGTCCCAGCCTGAATCACTTAAGCTGGTGTCATTCCCTTCAACATTCAAGTTTGCTGTCTGATCCAAACTACATCTTTCAAGATATGTTCTTTCTTACGGCATCCTTAATTACTGTAGATGTTTTTTGTCTTTGAATCATGTACCTTATAGTGATTTTTTTTTTTTTTAAGTCTGTCATGGAGGGATTCTTCCTCAGTTCTGTATGACAAAGGATCCTTCCTCTCCATCCAAGATATGCTCCCCTGATTTAAGACATTCTCCTTTACAGGGTGTTTTGTCTCATAATGTGCCTAAATTTACATGGGCCACTTGATGCAGTTATTGGCCATGATACAAATCTGTCACTTGTAAAATTTGGGCCCATTGAGCTTTTTCAGCAATTCATAGTCATTTGGCTACTGTATTATAGCTGTGATTCATTCATCTCTTGATAGCTCTCCAGGATGCAGTATTTGTATCATTTTTTTGGTATTAATTCTAGACTTTTCCACAGCAAAAACCTGAACTTACCTGTTAGCTGTAGTTTTGAGTCTTATTTCCCAACTGTTGAAGTTCTCCAACCTTAGCAAGGGGCTGTTGCTTGGTTTTTTAATAGTCATGCTAATTTTCCTTTCCCTAGAAGAATACTCTGATCTACTCTCACAGCTCCCATTTTTCATGAACTTCCGAATACGAAGATTTCATCCACTTGAAAACTGGGTTTTTAATTATTAACATTTAAATTGGGAAACATCTGGGTTTTTTTTAAAGGAAAGAAGCAAATGAAAAAAAAAAAGCTGAATCCAAGACTTTTTTCTTTCCAGAATTCTGAGTAGATTAGTGAATTCCGCCTTGAAAATATGAAGGAAAAATGAGCTCTGCCTTGCGCATAGGATTAAAACAGGAGGTATAGAAGGCAGTGAAGTGATGTGATGGGTGCATGTATGACTGTTCTTCAGCAGTGGCCAGAATCTCCTCCCTGTGGTTTGCTGTCCCCTCAGTTATGCTAATACTAGTTTTTGTAGGGTGCATTGCAAGCCATATTCTTAAAATGATCCAGATAGAGGCTGAAGAAACTTTTTCAATGGATTTCTTTTGTGCAAGTTATTTGTCCTGTGGCATACTGGATCAGGGAACTGCTGGTGGTTAGAACTAACCCAGCTCAGAAAAAATGATTAATTTGCAGACAAATCAGTTCCCTGATCTGACTTGCTCAGAAGATTTGTGAGTGCTTATATCAGCACAGTAAAGGGGCAGGAACATGACAGGGTTGGGGGGACGCAGAAATTCCTGTTTTGGCAATGTCCCACATTTATGTTGACGTTAATTATTAAACTCTGTGCTTGCCCCAAAAAAATAAAAAAATTGATTAGTCTGTAGCTGGATCATCTCCCTGAACTGGCTGTGCACTGTGTTGCATAAGTGCTAGTGTTGGTGGAAGGCGTAGGATGAAGGGTGGACTGTGGCAACATTTCTTTTTTTGTAATCGTCTTGGAACTACACCTATTGTTTTAGCTCAAAGAAGTCTATATGTAACATTAATATCCAGGCTTCTCACCTTCTGTGATTTCTCATCCAGGTACTGATATGACCTTAGGTTGATGAGCAGAGCTATTTTAAAAAGGGAAAAAAAGAAAAGGGAAAATATCTTGGTTGGCAGCCAGCTTCATTTTTACAAGGGTTATTTTACACTCCTGCAGAACAATATGTAATTCAGACTGATTCCTTCAGGCACTTGCTCAAAAGAAATCTTTGTAGCGGTATTTTGCTGTAATTGCATTAGTCTGGAAACTTGGCCTCTCTAGCAACATTAAGCAGTAAGGTGATAAAGTAATACAAGTCTAAATAGGTCTACATTAGGAGTTGCTGCATCTGGTAGCCCAGTATAGAGGAAGGCTGCTGCAGCTCCTTGCGGCCAGGTCCAGCCCGCAGTGAGGCTGAGGATGTATTCCCAAGAGGCACATGCACACGTATACACTCTGTATGTATATATACGGCCAGCCATACGGAAAACGCAAGCACTCATGCACACACAAGCAGCATCAATGGCCTCATTCTTTCCCTTCACTGGCTGACTAGGATGGCAGCCTGTTTGTGGAAAATACATACGTATACAATATGGATCCCTCCAGCAAGTGGCCTTAGACTCTTATTCTGCTCAGTAGCTGGTCCCTGGATCCCCTGGTCTCCCAGTTGCCCCACAAACCTGCACTGGGTCTCCCTGGCAGCTGGTCCGGATTTATGACCTTACCAGTGGCCAGTCCCCAGGTATCCTCGTCCCTCCAGTAGCCAAATCTCAGACCTTGTGGTGTCTCCAGTATCTGGCCCAGACTCACGGTTGCTCCAATTCTTGGCTCCCAAGCGTCTTAGCCAACTTGCTGGCTAGTCCGGCTTGGTGTTTGCCAGCAATTGCACACTGACATAGGTACCCAGGCAGCATGCATGGGCTCTGGCCTCTCTGCTTGCTGGCGCCCCAAGCACCTGGGCCTCTGTGACCCGTGGTACAACTCCAGTTGCTGGCATGTACACATCCATGCAGTCATGCACGCAGAGTAGAGATTCCTTTCACCCAGGAAAATAGTTACAAGTGTAGTTTAACAAGAAGATAGGACAAACTGCAGTGATAAGGCGCAGGGCATGGCTGGACAACCATACTGAGCAGCCATCTGTTCACATGCACCTGGCCTCTTTTACCCCGTTCTTCCCCAGTATTTTCCTATGCTTGTTCTGTCCCAAACCACTTTCATCTCTTCCTTTTCTTGCCTTTGGTTCTTCCTCTAAATATCCTGTACTATGCCTTCTGCAATCCCAAAATACTCTTCTTGGCATCTCATCATGAGTCCCATATCCCAGTGGGCAGTAACCCCCCTCCTTCAGTCTGCAAGGTGATCTACAGAGAGCCTCTCCTGTGGACTCATCGGCCTGGGTCTCACCCCCGGCCCACTGGGCTGCTCGTGTTTCTGACAGCCCTGGGAGCAGCTGGACTGAGGGCTCAGTTTCTTTCATTTGGCTTTTTGGGGTTCCTCTGCCTGACACTGTTCATCTGTGCTCTTTGTGTCTGCAGGGAGGCACCTTCAGTCGCACAACCTAACAGTGACTTCTTTCTTTTTGTCACTAAAAAGTCAAGAGACTGGGCACTGCACAACGGCTTCAACATCAGAGGCTCACCAGTTCAACACAGGCTCACCTGTGACTCAATTCTGATACTGCCAGTGGCCTAAAGTACCTGAGGCATATTCCTTTTTTTTTTTGACAGTTACTGAAGAATAACCAAGTGCATCAATTTTAAAAAACAAAGATAACCACCAGCTTTCTACTCTTAATATTAGTAAAGAGCAAAGTGTGAGAAAATAGGGAAGGATTAGGTGTTTAAAAGTGATGGTTTTCATACAGTGCTTCTAACCACATGACTGTTTTGTTTCTCAAATTCTAGTGTAATGGGCTTCAGACTAAAAAATGCTTTATTTAATCTTGGCTTGAAAGCAATTCCAGCAAAGTGGACTGGTCGCAATTTTGTTAGCTGGTACAGACGAACTGAGTCTCAGAAATGGTTCCAAACGTGCTCGTTATTCTAAATGCTAATTGATTTTTAGCAGTTAAAAGTCTCCCTTTGTTTAGTTTGAATTTCTTGTTTTGAATACGGCTTGTGTCTGCTTTGGGTTTTTTCTCCTTAGAGCAAACAAGTTTATACCTAGATCTTTGTAGCCTTAAGATACTTCAAACTATAATTAGATTTCTTTCCTTCACCCCCCTTCCAGGCTCCCTTGTTTTCAAGGCTGAACATGTTAAGCTTGAAGCTGTTGCCACTATCTCAAACGGTGTTTGTTTCCACCCTCCGGACTCTTTCAGTCGCGTACGTCGTTTTTCAAACTTAGTTTTTGCTTTTTATATTTGAGAGCACCTTCCCTGACACCTGCAGGTTTTTCTCTTTCTCCGATTTGTTGATTTAGTTTAGACCATGGGAATTTAGAGCCTTGCGTGCATTTTTATGTGAAGACTTGGTTTAAGTGACACGTTTTCGAGCAAACATTAGAAATGCACGTGCGTAGCATGCACATCTTGTTAATAAAAATCAGATTTTTTTTACCCTGAAAGAATGCCTGGAAATATTATTATTATAAGTGGGTTGTTTCCTGGTGGATATTATGAAAATCCCGGTATCCGCACGCTACGATGCGCTCAGTCAATCTGTCACGACTGACGGTAGGCTCTATTGCGTGCAGCCCCAGCGTTAGCTCATGCCACTTCCCAGTCCCGGCGGACCGAAGGGCGATGACACAGGCGCTAAAAGGCAGGCGTGTTTTCGCAGGGCACAGCTGCGGGCCGAAGTTACAAAAAAAAAAAAAAAAAAAGCCGATTCAGTGCTGGCGCGGCGGCGTTCGGGGCTTGCTCGCTGGCATTTTGCTGCCGTTCCCGCTCGCGTCGGCGGCTCGGCCGCCGAGAGAAGCGGCCTCTTTAAGAAGCCCCTGTGTAGGTAGCTGGAGCGGGCTGCCAAGTGCAGGAGAAGCTCAGCTTTACTGCGAAGCCCGCGCCTGAGTGTAACCTAACCGGCTGGAGGATATGCCGCCCCTGATTGACAGCAGGACCAGCATTATGCAAATGGCGCAGGGGAGCGCGGCGGCGGCCGGGGGCTCTGCCAGGGAGCTCTCTACACACGCCGCCCTCGCCCGCCGCCGTTGCCGTTCGCCTCCCGCTCCCTGTAACGCTCAGTGCGTTTCACAAAGCAATTGTTGCTTTTTTGGGGGACATCGTTACACGTAAAATCACCTCGAGCGCGGTTTCAGTTTGAGATACGTGCGAGAGAGCTAGGGAGATGTGTCAGAGCTTGTTACTCAAGCTAAATTAGGTAATTTTTAGCTGGGTAACGTGCTAATCTTTAAACCTTTATGTTTTTAAATCCTGCGTATGTCTGGTCTCTTCATACAAAAGTGTATTTTGCTTGTTTCTTCTCGTCTTCTTCAGTCTGAAGCCTTATGTAGGTCAGGCTTGGCTTAAGCAGATTTCCTGAACCTGCGTCAGCTTAAGCTGAAGGAATTTTAATAAACCCTCCCTTGTAGGCGTGGGCCTAAATGAGACTAGCCTAGTTAAGCCTGATCTTTTTCTGTTTGTGAAAAAGAGCTGAGCAGAGCTAGGGACTGCATGGTGGCTTCAGAAACGGCTTCCTTAATTCAAAGATAACAATGGTTGGGAAGGCCAGATCTTCTAATTTTACCTTATCTGAAAAGCTCGATTTGCTAAAACTCGTGAAGCCGTACGTTAAAATTCTCGAGGAACATACCAATAAGCATTCTGTAATAGTGGAAAAAAACAAATGCTGGGATATTATAGCTGATAACTACAATGCCATCGGAGTAGATCGCCCTCCTCGCACTGCACAGGGCCTGCGCACGCTGTACAAGAGGCTCAAAGAATATGCCAAACAGGAGCTATTGCAGCAAAAGGAGACTCACTCAGATTGTAAAAGCAGCATTTCCGAGCCAACCAAGAAAGTTGTGGAGATGATTCCACAGATTTCCAATGTGTGTTTAAGAGACAGGAGCGGTGTTCAAAGGTGAGACGATTCTTTTTATTTTGTTACTGAATGAAAATGATGGCGCCTCCTATCTACTCTGTAACGCTTTGCTTGTGTTCAGGCTCCTAAAGGAAATGTTTATCAGATAAAATCCCCAAATGGGGAGCAATGACAAAATAATATTGCTTTTGTTTTATGGGAAGCTTTATGGTGACTTAGCACTGTATTCATTTTTTCAGTTCTCTTTCAAAGCCTGTTTCAGAGTCTTTGTCATACTCTGGAAAGTGAGGGTTAAGAGAGAATCAAAGAGAAATAGTAGCTCCAACCTCTACCCCTCCCCTACCTTTTAATAGGCAGATTATTCAAACGCTGGCAAAGTGATGGCTATTCTCCTCCATTTAAGGTAATACTGCAGTCATTTTGCAACATATGGAACTATTACCAGTTTATAGAAGATTTTTAATAAAGTTAGTTCACAGAGCTAAGAAACCTTACTCATACACCTTTTTTCTCTCATTTACTCTGGTATTTGCATGTTACGTTTTTAACTGATCCCAGTCCTTTAAAAAAAAAAATTGACTCCCCACAACACAGTGCCTTTGTGAGTGCAAATGTTTTTTTAAATTATACTTTTCTTGCATTGATGGTGGTTCCCTGAAACTGGAGCAAATCTAATTGCAGTCTAAACTCCAAGCAGTTCTATATCGTATGTTAGGTAGTTTAAATACAGAGAGAAACTGAGAGGTACAGCACTAGAAGTTTTATTTTTTTGTAGCCTTTTTTTTTTTTTAACTGCTCAGTAAAGTGAGACACACTGTCTAGATTTGAGCCAGACATAATACAGGCAGGCAGCATGCAGGCTTTCTCCCACAGCTGGCTAATGCCCCTCATATCTGACTTGCAACACTCTGCTGGTTCTGTATTGGTCCTTGAGGGATCAAAAAATGCCTGGGTCAGGTTTTGGTTCCTCCAGATACAAAAACTAAGCTAGGGAGGAGGGAAAAAAGGGTCAAATAACTCCCCAGCAACCTTGAGAAAGCTCTGATTTTTCTTATTTTCCCAAGCAGATTAATGGGAAGCGAACTTTCCGTATTTTAATCAGATATACTGATAGTCGGTGCAGCAGCATAACACTCTAAGAAAAGCTGGCATGCGCACACACGCTGAATTGGATTCATGGTGCCACTGGTTGAACTGAATGGTAACAATTGTCTAAATCCCAACATGCCAGATGCTCTAAAAATATGCTGTTGTGGGTCCTTTGCGTAAAGAAGTCTGAAGCAACTGGGCTGCACTGCTGCTCCTGGTGAATGCCCCTGGAGGAACCGTTCCAAAGAATTCTCTGGAACAAAACAAGGCTTTTAATTGCGCTAATAAAGGTTGCAGTGTCTTGACTACTAACTTTTGTAAGGAGGAAAAAAAAAATAGTGTGAGAACTTTGGTTTGTAGATCGGCTTATAAAAAGCACTGACGCTTTTTGTGAATGATTAAGAGCTAATGATCTCCATAGTTTGTCTCCTATAATTTAAAGATTTTTTGCAGTCCCTTATGGCTCTGGGAACATTGACTTGATTACTGTTTACCCAAAATGGTTGTTCCTAGGAACAGCCAATACACTGTGTGCTGAAGGAAAAGAATATAATTTAGATGATTCTTTTCCCTGCCCAAATACAACATTATTTTATAGTTCTAATTTTAACTCTGAGTTGCATTGTACCCTAATTTTCAAAACCCTGTATTGGGTTTTAACTCACCAGGATATGGCTTAGGTTTTGTAGGATGGAAATACAATGAATCCAAATTCTTAATCGCACCTTTAAGCAATTTCTAGCTCACTGTGATTAAACAAAACCTGGTGAATCATGGGTGCCTGCAGGGTTATAAACACCATCCCCCAATTGTGGTAACTGTTTGTCTTTCTTTCAGTCAAGTTGTCAGAAACAACATTAGTAACCACCATACAGGCGGCTCTTTTGTTTCTCAATTCCTTCTTTCTCTCTTTGCTGTCTAATTGTTTTCCTCTTAAGAGACTGACTCTAAGGAAAAAAAAAAAACCTCGTCAGAGTTACCTGAAGATTTGGTAATCTTTCTAGTTCTGTGTGGTTTACACTTCGAGATGGATTTTTCACTGTTTGGAGGCTCTAGTCTATGTTAGACTAAATCTTACCTATCTTCTCTTTAACCTCTCTCACTTTCTCTTTCTGCTCTCTCTCTGTTTCCTTTTGTCAGAATGACCTGCTTCTCCTGCTGGTTGTTTCCACTTTTCTCAGGCTAGAAGCTGGCCAGGAGCCAGCGAATAAGAAGGAGGGAAGCTGTATTAGAAGCTGCGGTTGTGAAGAGGGGGAAGCCCAGAATTACAGTCAGCACTGGGGAAAACAAGTGAAAATTTGTGTGCAGGATAATACTTCCGATGCTCAATGAGAGGAGGAAAAGGAATGTGAGAAAGAGGTATATAGGAAAAGGTGAAGCTTTGTGGCATGAGGAGGAGGGAGTAAGGTGATATGATTGATACTCTATAGGCAGCTCAGGTAACAGTCGATAGAATTAAGATTATCCTGGCATTTTCTTTGGGGAATAAATGGAAGGTCTATTTTCAATACCTGCCTCAGATGGACTCTTCTTTTTTTTTTTTTTTTTTTAATCTTTATTTAAAATAGTTTGGGGTCATTGACAGGATTAATTTTTGGAAAATACATTGCTCTGACCCTGTTGAACATTTTTATAATTGAGTATTGAGAAGCTTTCATGCTTTTATTCTAGAAATTGCACTTTCATGGTAATGGATGGCAAACTAGATCAGGGTCCTTTGGAAATTGCAACCATGACTGCCTATTTCTTTTAAACCAAGAGTTTTGAAGACCATGGGAGACGCAGAAGAGATGATCGTGCCACCTTTTGATTAAGGAGTTAGTGCATTTACACGAGAAGTAGGATGTACAAATTAAATTTCTCCTTTGCTTCTGGGAATTTGAACCCACCTCTACTGCTAACCAGGACAGTGTTTTAATAATCAGATAGTGTTTCTTAATTTGTGGATTGTAGGGCTCACAAGGAGTTTAAAACGTATAAACAAACATCTCCCACCCCCCAATTTAATAGACGGCAATTCAGGTCCTCCAGGATTGGGGAGCATCCATGAATGTTACATTAATCATGGATCCACTCGCTGCCTTTAGCTGCAAGCAGCAGCTCAGTTCTTCACGGTTTGGGGAATGTCTCATATCTGCAACCACCAGTTACAGGCTCTGTTTTAGAGAGTCATGGCCATGATGATCCACTGTCTTCGGTATCGGTACCAGGTTAATATATTCCTGTTCCCATGTTACACTATATTGCTTTCCCACTCATGCTGAAAGTATTCTTTGTAGATCTGTACTGTTAAATAGATCAAGAAGCTGATCTGGCTTAAAAAAACATTACCTGAATAAAGGAGTGATATGAAGAAGTGTAGGGTTTCAAACACAACTGATGGTAGAGAAGTAGGCAGGAAGAGCTTGAGCCATTATTATCATCAAAGCCAATGTAATGTCAAATCATGATTTGAGGTGCTGCTGACTCAGGGGTTTACACAAAGACAGATGAGTCAAGCGGGCGTTGTACTTCTGAAAAGAAATGCATAGAAGTATAGGCTGTTCTTAATGGAAAAATTTCTGTGTCTTCTCTTGAAGCTTCAGAAAAATATTGAGATCAGCAATTAAAAGAGAAGGAGCAAGGATTAGCTTGATTCCCTAATCTACTGGCAGGGTCATCATTTGGGCTCTGGTTTCTTCTCCCAAGGCTCTTTGTGTAATTTTATTCAGTGATTGTTTTACATTTAAAAAAACCAAACAAATACTTGGGTGCATGAATCAGAAACAGGGAACACATTAGAACAGGAGGAGATGAGTAAGTTTGGGAGATGGAAATGTTTCTGCCACAGTCCACTCAGTCTAAATTTATGCCCTTTTGAAATCACATTATATATTACATAAACTCTTTCCTCTGTCACTTGCATCACTTGCTGCTGCTTTGTTTTTATACCCATTTGTCACTAACAGCCCTTCTTGCTTCTCCAGTGTCAGAAGAAGGGATTACCAGGATAGTTCTGTTGGCTATACTGCCTTTATAGCGATAGAATCTGAATAAGACAGGGCTGTATATGCGTGGTGGAAAGAAGGAGGGGTACAGGTGGTGTTCATGTAATGAAGTAGAGTCCCAGGCATAGATAGCAGAATAGTATTTCAAATGAAGCTTTGGTTACTTACAGCTACGCCTTTTAAAAATAGTTTTTAATGGATTATTTAAATATGATTTTGTGTGTTCTAGTGCTAGTATCGATAAAGAAACAATTGCTGGTACCAGTTCACCACAGGCAATGTTGGATCACCATCCCGCGACAGTCATGATGGAGTTGCAATCGGAAGAGGATGTCAAACCTCCTCCTTCTTTGATTATAGACTCACAGCAAAATGAGAACTTAGAACAAGAGGAAGAACACCAGCTGGTGCACATTATGGAAAGGTCTCCTTCAACATCAGTGTCTTCAGTTGATATGAGAGTGATGATGTCTCCTTCTCCTGTACCAAGAAGAGATGAGTTTTTTAGGCTTGAGGTTGGAGAACGCTTTAGACCAATGTGTGGGTATGACCCACAGATGTTACAAATGCTGAAAGAAGAGCATCAAATAATATTAGAAAATCAAAGAAAAATTGGTCTTTATGTCCAAGAAAAAAGGGATGGTTTGAAAAGAAAGCAGCAACTGGAAGAAGAACTGTTGCGAACAAAAATCAAAGTAGAGAAGCTGAAGGCAATACGACTACGCCGTGATCTGCCGGAATACAGCAATATCTAAATATTTTATTACTTCTGTCATATTCTTTGAAATACTTAATAATAAATGCTTTTGCCCTAGCAAAATTGTTCCTTATGTTAATATGGATGGATCAAAATCTGGGCTTGAGAGATGAAAGCATATTTTCCATGTTGTTTATGTACCTTAGAAAAATACCTTGTATGGGTTTGAATGCACCAACTCTTCTGGTCTGAAGTATAATCAAATCCTGTATATTTAAGTGTTTAGGTTGATAAAAATCCAAACTTTTAAAATATTTCCACTTATCTCTGATAGAGTTGTGATGAGCTAATGGAAATGTAGCTCAGCTCTTTTTAAAAATTTTGATCATATGCATTATTTTTTCAAATAATTACCTATCCTTTAATATCTTTTTGAAGTTACAGGTTAATAAATACATATAAAGAGGAGGAATAAGAGACTATCTTTAAGTGTCTTATTCTTTTCAAGTTGGTAAATCTTATGACGGTGAGATTTTGCTGATATATCAGCTTGGAAAACAAAATTACTGGATTGTTATATTTTTTTAATGTTCAGTAGACAGTTGAATAAATATACATCTTTTAAAAAGTTAACACTTTTTATTGTTTTCAGCGGAGGAGTGTTTCCATAGGACATTATCAAAATAGAGACAATGAATGCAACGCTTGGTTTTTAAAACTGCATGCATGTGTAATTTGTGTGTACAGTTACCATGATCGTATATTCAGTTATAGTAATTATAGTGGTGATCAACCACAAAAATGTCTCATTTCCTCATTTGCATGCATAATTACTACAGTGCATGTGCAACCAAGACAGTTGCAGGTGCCTTTGATCAGTATCACTATGACTATAAGCTACTGAAATGAAATACTTTCTGTATGTAAGTAACATGTGACTTGAAATCAACAGAAGATTCTTTGTTATTCTGGGTACCTTTTATAAATGCTGCGGTTCTGGTCTTTCGATTAGTTTCAAATAAAATGCCCAAAATGAAAAAGAAATTGATTCTTCTGTCTGTCCTAGTAGCAGCCGTTTCCTCTGCAGTTACAATGAACGTTCACAACTGGAAGAAAAATACCTGGAAAGCATAAGTCCCAGATGATTCATTTCTTCATAATTAGTCTCCTGCCTGTTATGAATGGACCCACAACTGCCTTAGACCTCTGGCTTCTTATTCCCTGTAACAATACGTTCTCCTTGCTCTAACCTTTAGCACAAGAAAAGGACATGAAGCACAGCATCAAGGAAAAAGAGCAAAGGAGATGTAATACCTCCTGTGCCTCCCATCTTGGAGAGCCCCAACAACAGAAAGAACCAAAGCAATAGGAAGGAGAATATTTCTTCCTGCAGCTGCTTGTAACTGTTGCTCCTGTCACCACTTTTCCCAAATTTGCTTCTTTCTCCATTCCCACAGAGCCTCAGCATGCGAGCATGGGGCACTGGTCTGCATCAGCAGACTCTGAATGAGGTAAGCTTCGCACCTCCTTGTTGGTCTTCTGAGTGAATCAGGTTACTTTTGTGGCCACAAGCAATAAATGCTTATTAAAAACTGAAGGCTGGAAGCATGTAAGTTTAATTGAGGGGCTAGTGGAGCTTAAAGAATTGTAGTTAAAATTTTATGATAGTGATACGAGAGAAATAATCTTGACTGTCGGTGCCTGCGATAACTTTAACAGGTTACAAGTGGAAAGAGTAGAGGAAGCAAGTCTTCTGTTTACAAACTGAGGAAAAATACAAACAGTGAAAACGGACGTTGTCAATACGGAGTTCCCCAGTACTTTTCCTCTTCCAGTTGCTTTCTAGAGAAGAGAGCACTGTAAGCGTTTGTTCTGTTGGGAATTTTTGCGTGCGCTGAAAGTGATGATGCCTGAATAAGTGGCCTCTGTTTCTGTACAGTCCTTGGCTTTATGCTGTATTTTTCAGTTCAAGGATATCGATCTGTGTTTGTATAGCTGGAAACACTTCAGTGAGATACTCACTTCCCTGAGTTTACAAGAGTCAAAATATTGGCTTTAATAAATAAATAAGGATTTTATTTGTTCTACTTTGCCATCTGAAATGTGGCTTCTCAGAAAGGGGAAACAGCACTAAATTCTCTGCACTTGTCTTAATTTGGAAATGCCTGATCTTATCCTTTCAGTTGAAAATCAGAATTCTGGTTTCCAGTGGTAAGGAGTTAATTTCTATTTGTTGTTTCTGTCCTTACATATTATGCAAATGAACAGGTTTTTAATAGTTCAGAAAATAATTCCCATACGGCTCATCATCTTGCAGTGGTTTTGAATTATAGCTACTCTTACGTTGGCCACCAAAACGCTCTAGAGACTTTAGAATATTTTCTGTTGAATTCTTCATTCTCCTTGAGCTAGATGAAGAGGTGACCTCCAGTGTTTCTATTGGCATGGTATTTTTATTTCGAGGACTAGAGCCAGAGGAATTTCCAGCATTTGAAAGCTTGCAGTCCTTTCTGAACTGAAAGACAAAGTAGATGCAAAAATAGAACTCTGGGTAGAGCACAGTCTCCCTTGTATTCTTGATATTGGAAGGGAAAGGATGCAAATAAGTAAAGAAATAATAAAATACACCAGCCTGGTCAGAACTGTCTCCCTATGAGCAGCGTTCTCCCACGTTTGGTTGTTCTGTTGTTGTTTCATTTCTTAGTGGAAGGCCTTTCATTCTTATCTGCAGGCAGCACCTCTAGTTCAGAGATCTCTCATGCTTCTCATTTCTGTTGTTCTTGGTTGTGTTTCTTTTGGTTTTTGGGGGAGCTTGGGGTGGGGGGAGAAATCTCTTGAGTCCCTGTGTAGCTCACTCGTTTTTATACTAGTGACATGACATTTATCTCCTTTCACTACAGAAATGTTTCCTCCTTCAGTGACATTATATTGCTCCGTCGGTGCAATATGGTGCTGACTATATATCATACCTCTCCATGATGGTGGATCTGCATTTCTTTCTCACCCCACATCTGCTTTACAGTATCGGGTTATCTGTCTGAGTCAGACTTCTCACTTCTCAGTGCCTGTTCCTGTTTTTTTTTCCATGTATTCCTACATGCATCACAGCTGTGGCTAGTCCTTCTGGACCTTGAAGTGCTATGAATTTTTACTGTTCCAGCAAATGATATTTTGTTAGCATGTGTGAAAGGGGTGTTAGGAAGCCTTTCCCTCCTTCACCCCTGTTCTTGTCCTCTTATTCCCTTCATTACATCTGGCAGTGCCATTCCCTGTCTGCATGTTTATAATGTACATAGTACGAGCAGAGTAATTTTAGGCAAGGACAAATTTCTACCATATGTTCATGTCCTTCTACTAAGATAACTGAAATAAACAGGCTTCAGGAGTAATTTAATTCCCAACATCTAATGGACTTATGTTTAGGATTAGAGTAAAAACTGTAACTGTGATAACTTTGTGATAATTGTGATAGCATCTTGTGTAACTTCATCTATCTGAGTAATTGTCTAATAATCAGTCTATAATTTTGTCGGCTGCTCCCTAATTATCTTGCTTTTTTTTGTCCCTCCCCGCTTACCTCGCTTTTGACTCCTGTGGAATCATCTCAGTTGATGTGCTTGCCTTAGATCAGAATTCTTATCAGGTAGAAGTGGTAGGAGAGAGATGTACTCCAAGACCAGGAGAGATTACTTATAGCTAATCTTGCTTGTCATGCTCCTGTTTTCTAACATCTTCCACATCACTAGCTTCAATTCCTTTATTTCATTTATATTTCTACACATTTTCTGGCTTGGCATTTTTTTCCCCCCATACAATGAAAACGCATAGACTAGAACTTGCATATGATCTTCTTTGGGCAGACTTTGTGTCCACTGGATTTCCAATAGGCAAGTTGCTTATAATTATGAGAGAGTTGTTTCTGAGTGGGAGGAGCAAATGGGGAACTGTGGGGAACTGTGGTACCCAGGCTGGCTGGCTAAGCTGTCTTTTAAAATTTCTTGTGTCTTATTTTAAAGTGCTTTAGGATGGTTCCATATGAATTTTAACTTTGGTAAAATCATAAAAAGGTTACTCATGAAGATGATAAAGTGTTGTTTTCCTAGCATGTTGATTACTTTTCCATTTTGCACATGAAAATAAAGAGAAGCCTTTAGAAAGAATGCCTTTTAGCATTTTTCAAGGTTTTAAAATACATGAAATGTAGCTTCTTAGTGTGTATTCCTAACAAGTCATGCCTGTATTCTGTTTTTAAATATCTAGGTCTTAAATAATTTGAAAAATCTCATTGTCTAAGTCTTAGATTTAAAAAAAAAAAAAAAAAAAGGTGCTGTTTGCAGTAGTTAAAATAATAGTCTGTTAGCTGGGTGTGTAACACATGACTAAATTTCAGTCATTCTGTGACCTATGTTTCTGTGTTTTATCTCTGCTAAAAATGAAAGCGTTCACCTTGATGTCAGCCAAGTTGCCTCTGTAGTGATGGTTGCTCTTAATGGCATTCACTTAGTCTGGGCAAAGTTTCCTCCATAATAAAGATACAATTTCCTGAAGTTTTATTGAAGACTAGCTAACAAAATTAGTCTCTGTGAATTCTTTCTTGTAAAACCTGCAGTTCTTTGGTGCTAAAGTAGTTGAAAACCTCGTCTGTGACTTGTGTGTAAGAGGGGGTGGTAAGGTCAGAGAACCCAAGGAAAGCTCAGCCGTCTGCAGGCATTGGCATTCCCCACTGTCCCTGCCTTTCTTCCGTGCTATGGGATTTCACACTATTTTATCGTAGTGATTACACAGAACGGTTTGTTGATGTATCCAAACACCTCTGAGTGAACGTAACACCTTGTTTGACTCTGTATTATTCACACAAGAAGAATATAATATAATTTTCATTGAATACTTAATCAGCAGTTACTCCACATGATTTATGACTTCTATTTGCTGTTTAGCAAAACTGCAGACTTGAAAAATCCTACTTAAGATTTTGTATTTTATGTATGCAAATAGAGTTTTTAAAAAAAAATAAGTCATTGTTTCCTGGCCATTTCCTGTTTGCTCTCGATTGTCATCTATAGTTAGTATAATCACAATAATTAGCATAATTTAACATGAATGTCAGCTAAAAAATAATTCCTCTGGATTATGGTGCCCCTCCATACTCAGCTGATGTCAGGATCCAGTTTGGTTAAGGCTCAATCATTTTATTTACAGTATTCTGTATGTTGCCATTTGCTTACTTGGTATGTCTTTATATGATCCTTGTCTATATTGCTAATGCTTTCTCAAAAATGTCTATTTTTAAAGCTTAGAACTTTCTGCATGCTTGAAATAAGTAAATCAATTTATAAATTACCAAATTTTTTTTTCTTTAATTTAACAGTGAAACAATAGGACAAAATGTTTATCTAGTTTGGGGATGTCGAGGAGGGATTTTGGACTGCCTGTGGTTAGTTACTACAACGTTATTTGTTTCCTCTATCACATAAAATCTGTTGCAGTAGTCTGAAGTTGTATCTATTATTTATCACTGAAGAGGGCATGTGAAAGAGAGTAATTTATTATAACTCTGCAGCAGTTTGCAGGTAAATTTTACTTAGCCCACTTGTTGATACTATTAAGAATACCATTCTGTGAAGTCTAGAAATGTTTGTGTGGCACGTACCAGAAAGACCGAAGTAAAAGTCGGTATGTATAACATTACTATTACTGTTGATACATTCTCATGTCATAATATGGCATTCACTTAGGGGTGCACATGTAAGCCAAAAAACATTATTTTGACTTGTAAACTCTGCAAGTTTCACCCAGGTGATGTTTGCATTATTTTGCATTGTAAGGAAGCTTTGGCAGTAGGTTGTACATCATGATGGACTTCCAGGTGACATGGAAGTCACTTTATGCTGGGTTGCCTCCTCTCAGGCTATAATGTGTATGTTCTAGATATGTATTTGTGTGTGTTTGTCTTTTTGAAGTAGCTCAGCTTTTTTCTGTGAACCAGACTGAGAGGAGAATACGCTGGTTTGTATGTATTGAATTTTTATGATCTTCCCTTTGTAGTGTTATAGTTTCTCTGTGCTTTTGAAAAAGTACTTGAAATTTGGCACCAAGCTGGTCTTTGGCCATTCCTATAAAACCTCGCTCAAGTTTGTATAATTCTTAAGTCATTGGCAAACACAGAATTTGGTCATTTTCAGTACAAGTTTGTTATACTTCAGATATAGCCCCTAATTGAATTTTTAGGAGAGTCTGTCCAAACCTGGGCACACTGCACTGTTGAGAGGAGAACAGTGATTTCTCAGCTGTGAACACCTTGAATGAAAGCAAGAAAATGTGTCCCGAGTTTTGCTGCTAGCAGGCCAAGGCAGCCGCAGTGAGGAAGCCACTTTGTTTAGATCCAGAGAGGGTGACAGATGACAGCAAGGATCTCGAGCACAACTGCCCTTCTTTCGGGGCGGTAAGGATTTCAAAGCTCTTGGACTATACAGCTGGATAGGTAATGGCCTAGCTCTTCTGCGAAAAGTTTGAGACCAGCAATAGCCTGGAAAATACGGCTCGTAGCTCTGTGATTCAGAGTACTGCATAGTGTGTGCACAGGTGAGGGCTGAATTAAGCTTACTTAGGGAATTTTGCCATTGTTGTTAGTTATAATTATTTCTGCTCGACAAAATTTGTTCGTTTCTGAAGAGGTTTTGTTAGATAGCTGTATGTGCTAATTTGCTGTAGTTGACTTTTGAAAATACGCTATTCCTAAGTCAAATTCCAAGATGGTACTAAAGATGTTTTTCGACAGTCAGAAGTTAAATCTATTTTGAGAGTTTCAGGTACTTTAGCTCTGAATATATAGTGGGCATCTGTAAAGATTGTTCTCAGATGAAATATAGTAGAGATAAATTTGATCTTTTTTTGAATCTCATCCTTCTCTGATGAGTATGCACATGTACATATGTACGTACACACACATACTCAATGAGATATGCATACGGTAAGTTGATAAGATGAGCTGCGCGTGCTGCAGAGGCATCAAGGGTCAAAGCAATCCCTTGGGAATAGCAAATGGACCCAGTCTGCTGATGGAAAGCTGCCATGTCTCCATGTCCTCTAGCATTTTCTTATATAAGTGGTCAGCTCAGGACCAAAAATAGGCAGGGCTGACACATAGTAGACTCTGTTAAAAGCATCCTGAATTTACAGCTGCCTGCATGGAATCATCTTATTAATTTGCATTGGAATTTCTATGCAATTTAAGTTGTATTCAGTTTTCTTACATACAGAACCAGCAAAGGCAGCACAGTAAGCATCGCTTACCTCCACAAGGATGAATTTTTCCTCTTCCCTCCTCCCTCATCTTCCCTGTTCCAGTTTTGCTTTCCTAGTAAGAATTATAACTAGAGCTCTAGGTTTTTGTGCTTGGGCCATAAATATTCCTTTTCTGCTTGGACTACTGAATGGATTAAATTTATGTACATCAAAGTTATGTAACTTGATTTGGAAAGATTATTCTTTCCCTTTCCAAATATTTCGTCAGCCACTCTGCAAGTAATCATTGCTGCATAACACATGAAAATTGTCAAAAATATGACTCATCCTTTGTGTGCCTCTTTCTAGGGTAATGGCATAAATTTTAAACAGTCCTGTTTAAATAATTTAGGTTAGGAATATATTGTGTTTCATACTTATCACACTGGGCATAAGTTTTATATTTTTATTTTAAGGACTCTTTATTATAATCCAGGGAAATCAAAGATGGCCATTAACAAACACAAACAGTACGTTAAAAATGTTTTTCCTTCCAATATGTGCTAAAACAGATGTTAATACAAAGGATACGTAATCTTAAGAAATCCCTTTCTGCCTGCTTGCTTTTTGTTACAGATCTAAAAGTCTTTGCATTTTAGGAACCAAGATTTTGTGCAGCACAGAAATATAGTTCTAATTGTAATAAAAAACAGTAAAAGTAATAGCAAATGCTTAAGAGAATGCCAAACTATATATTTTCAAAGTACCACATATGGATTTAGCTGTGTACCTTCCATTAACATTTAAACACAAAAGGATGCATACTTATATCGCTGCAAGCTGCTTCAAAAATTGACTGCTTTTTGAGATGGCTACAATTAGCCTGTGATTGTGTAACAGTCTAATAACTATTTCTTAGTAATTTGGATTTTTTGGTAATTTAAATGTTTGGAATTTTTCCACTTATATCCCATTTAGACTATCATTTATTGCAATAACATTCAATATTTACAGAACCCACGTATAGATGTTGCTTCCTGACATGACTTTTGCATTTATTTTTTGAAGTAAAAGAGCCTTTACTTGACAAATTAATCAAAACAACTTTCGGTATGGATGGCAACATTAAGAAGTGTAGTAAACAGTCAACTTGGATAGCATTTGACTGGTTCCAATGTTTTACTGAGCTGACCTGGCTCACTGCACCAAATGATGCCTGCAGCCTTTCAGAATTCTCAATGATGCTGCTTTTTCCTTTGATAATAGGACTTGCACATCTATTTCTGTGGACTTGACAGAAGCTTTCAGCTTAGTTCATTAAATTTTTACAGTGGAAGCTGGAGTCAGTTGGATTTTTAGACAGTTGAGGTTTAGGAAGAACAGTTTTCTACCATGGAGCTATAATTTTGAAAGTATGTGCTCTCCATCCTCCCTTCTCTGCAGTTGATACCCTTAAAAGGTAAATGTTTCATTAAACGGTGATGAGAGGATTGTTCCTACTTGTTCAAATTAAGTACATGTACCATCTCTATTATTGTATATAGAAGGCTCCTATTTGAAAAGAAAATTAAGGTTATACACTCAAGTACCCAAAAACTTGCAAATACGTGCAACCTGAATCCAGCCTTCTCATGCTGTTGGGTGTAGTCATTAATTACATGATTATGGATTATATTTCTGTAGCCTTCCTTGCCAATTTCAGTTCACAGAATGGACTGTGTCCACTTAGTGAGCCACTATTCAGTATTTTCTTGCCACCTCTTTGTTCAGTTATGGACTTATGCCTTGTTTTCAGCACACTATTCAAACCGTTTTGAATTAATTAGCTAATGTTTTTTTTTTCCTCTGGTGCCCATCATGATAGTATCTGAGTGCTTCATAGATGTAATTACGTTTCACAACATCCTTGTGAGATAAGAGGTTGGTATAATCTCCACTTTCTAGGAGATAATGAAGGAGTTGAGGCACAGAGAGAATAAAAACAAAAAGCCTTGTTATTACTGAAGGTGCAGACTGAATCAGCCAGGACTGCATTATCTCAGTGCTTTAGTATACCATACAGTTGATGTTTCCAAGCCACAACTTCCATTTGCACCCATGAGTGTTCACTATTACTACAAATGAGACTGAAGTCAGGCGCTCAGGCAAACATTTACTGCTGAAAAGTTGGGATTAAATGACCACAGAGGAACTCTAGAAGACATGCAAGTAAAATCCAGTTCTCTAAGGGACTATTCAGCTTATCTAACCACAAGAGTGGACTTTCTGTCCTTGCAGTCTCAGCCTCCTTCATCACACACCTTTTGCAGTTTGCAACAAGGCAGCTGAGGGATCGCGTAGGCAGCAGCAGCCTCTTTTTTCCTGCCGCTGCTGAGCAGTTCAGTTCTCTCCACTGAATGAGCAAGAGGTCCCGCAGCAATGTAGTGCAGGATGTTTTCTGTAAAGACTTTGTCATTAATGTGTACGCACAATGGGGCAGATCAGGTCTGTCAGGACCAGTCTTATTTTTGACATCTCCAAACTTTGCTCAACTTCCCAACCTTAAAACTATTCACTTAGTGGAAGCTGGGGTTTGGGGGATGGGGTGGGGGTGTGATGTAGTTTTGTACCACGGGGTTGTAGATATTAATCTTTTGGCTTTTAGAGCAAATTAACATTTCTAAACAGATTATTCCATATAATTTGATGTTTTCGTCTATGTAAGACAGGCAAGGTTGAAACTCTTATCTTTACCCTTTGGGATAATAAAGTGAATGACTGCATTAGGAGGTCACCGAATTCAGTGTAGACTGTTAATATGGTGACATGCAGCGTTTTGCCCAGTGAGTTTTGCATGTGTTTGCTGACGGCAAAGAAACTGAAAGAGTGAAAATTTTTCAGTTCAAGAGCAGAAAGTACCAAAGGAACTTGGGGGAAAACGATACGGTGATCCAAGCTTTAGCTCTTGCTTTGCCTTCACTGACTTGTCCACTAGAAATTATTTGCCCGATTCTGGGTTCTTTACCAGTCCTAAACTCAGAATTGATTTGGGTTTGTCTTGCAGGGTACGATCAGTCAAATGGATCCAGTTCAAAAGCTTAATTGCCTCCATCTCATTATGTTGCACCTAAATCTCCCCTTGCTCTCCTCCCCCAGCCCTACCCACATGGAAAGTAGCTGCTGAATCCCGTTCTGTAAAATTATATGGAACAGAATAACAATTATAGTAGTTTTATGTTGACTACCTTTAAGACTACCTTGGTAGCCTTAAAATTTGAATTAGGGAAAAAGTTAAACTAGAAGGATGGGGGAAGAGGAGTGGGCCCTGTTTACCAGGAGGTTGGGTTGCTCTGAGTGCCCTTCTGGGCTGACCTGCTTGACATCTTTTATGTTGCAATGCCATGTTGTCCTTAGCTGGTTTCTTCCACTGTCACTTTTCACTTTATTTTCCCTGTCACTGTCCAGTCAGCTCCTGTTCTAATTTCCTCCTCCCAAGTCTTCCCTTGATTTCCCTTGATGGCTTCCAGCCATATGTTTTTTAGTGAACCTTGAATTTTGAGGGACAGAGATGAGGGGCAGTAAGTTTTTCTTGCTCCAGTTCCTGCTCAGAAAATCCCAACACTCTGCTGCTTGACTCTTACACTGGACTCCAGTCCTAGTCTGCCCTAGTTATTTTCCCCATCCCTTCTCCTAAAACAATCTGTTGTCTTCCTACTCTTTTTACTCCATGCTTGGTTTCTAGCCTTTCTCTGGCGCGCTCTGCTTCCAGCTCTGACGGTCTTTTACCCAGTTGTCAGTTTTCTACTGGTTTAACATCAGCCTTCCTTTCCAGCGGTAGTCTTTCTTTTCACGCTGCTTCTCCCAAATTGCTCTTCCTTGTAGCTGGTCCTTGTCCCCTCTGCCATCTTTCCCTGGTTGGTGTCAGGAGGGGAGATGAGGTCTCCGAAGGAGAGGGACCACGAGAAATTCCCTGCTGGCATGCTTGGAAGAGACCCAGCTTTGGTCTGAGCAGTGGGAGCTGTGACTACAGAGAAAGCTATTCTTGGCCTCAGTTAGAGCATGTCCAGTGTGTAATCCTCAGGAAATTAAGCTGCAGAGAATGTGCAAACTGCATTTATTTCCAAGAGCTTTTAGCTTTCAGGAATGGAAAAAGTTTTACCCCAGCCAAAAGAAAAAAGAAGCGCTATCTTCTCCCCAGATTTTTAGATTCTTCTCCAGGGTATTGAGTTATTAGAACTTCTACAAGGAATAATAGTTTATTGTGACTAACACTGCATTAACCTGTGATTTTTGTTCTCATAAACAGTGGTTTTTCTTTCACTGAAAGTTTTTATGGACATCGTGCATGTGTGTGAATATGTATGCTTAAACTGAGAGAGCTAGCATGGAAGACGTCGTATGGACTGATGAAGGCCTGGCAAAGTTACCAGCTATGTAAGATCTACTAATGGACATCTGCATAGTAATGCATGTTCAGCAATCTAGGGGCTAGTTTGATTGGAATTTCAGATGAAAAATATGCATATAAAGTGACTGACACAGATGTTTAAAAATATTAAAAAATTGTGATCATTTGCATTTTTGTTTAAAAATAATTTTGGATGTAAAACAATGATGTGTTTCAGTATTCTTGAAGTGTTCCTGCTTGAAATAGCAGTCTTTAGGTGAGTTTGCTGACGATGTTGATATATGCGAGATGAATTACATATACATTTTGTGTTTGAAGGAGGGGTACAAAGCACTGGGTTGTAATCAAGCGACTCTGAGATGTAATCCCAGCTGTCATTGATTCCTATGGTTTTAAGGCAAGTCAGCTCGACTCTTGCTGGTTGCACTCCTCATAAAAGTCTCATAGAAGTGCTGTGAGAAGAGTTATTACATATTTTTCCTCTTTGAGGCACACTAGTATACATTTACATGTTGGCTTAGTATTAAGTTTATCATTAGACTGAAACAGCTTTGCAAATGAAGGATGATGCTATCTCTCTCCTATTTCTTTAAATATTCCTGGGATATCTTAGGAGTGTTTAACGTACAGATCTTTCATATGGAACAAGACATTTAACTACTATGTAAATATCTGTTCTCTAAATGTTATGAATTAATTTGATTAAAGAATTTTTTGATTACTTCCTCTGCTCAGAAGCTGGAGATGACACTGGCTCTGCGGAGCAGATCGATGGCACGCATGCAGAGGGGCTGCAGAGGCTGCAGCAGAGTGCTGCCATCGAGTTTCGGCTGTGATTCATTCAGAGCCCAAATCTCCTTTTACCTCAGTCCAGATTTTTTGCTCTGCCTCCCTCTCTTTTTTTAATTATTCCTTAGCGCCATACAGCACAACTTGAATCAAAGTTGTCTTCTTTAAATTGTAATTTTTGCATTGTGACAGCGCTTTTTATTTAGAAGATTCAGAGCAGTTGAGGGGAAAACTCCCCATCGTTCCATACACGCTTACAACGTGGAAGTTCAGGTACAGAGGTATTGGGTAACTTGGCAGGTCCCATGGTTTCAAAATCACCCCAACCTAACAGTAGCTGCCACAAAAAAAGGGGCAGCCTCCCAGTCTCCTTGTTCCAAACCGCATATATCCCTTCCCTGTATTGACCGTAGTTGCTGATGGGATTCATTGAGCTGGTTTGCCTGCAGCTGGTGGATGGGAAGCAGAGGGGGAGAGGGAAGGAAAGGTGAGCTCATGGGCTTTGGCAGCAGCCTGCAGTTGGATGGGATTAAGCCATCCATTAAACCACACCTCAGGCCGAGGTGTCTAGTGCCCTGCTCGCTGGAGCATGCCGCACTCCTTACGGTAACCTATACTTACAGTGCTGCAAGCTACAGTGTATAGTCTACTGAAAATGCACGTTTGAGTTACCTTTTGTAGTCTTTCATAATGCAGCTGCTTTCTTGGTGCATTGGGAGTAACCTAACGTACTTAATCGATGCATTTGCTCTAAATCTTGCTCATCAGAAACTGGTTAAACTAGTTTGCCATTGGAATGTTCCCCCATCCCCTCTCCTGGATCCTGGCCCGCTTTCTGTAAATCATCACCTTCCTGAGGCTGCTGAAACTTTTCCTCATATCAACTAGGCTATCGTTTATATCTTGAAACTTAAGCCCTTGCTTTCTCAACCAGAGAGAGAAAGCTTTTTTTATTTGTGGAAGCTTTTCAAAGCGTTATTAGCCATGTCTTTAAAGTTCCCAAGCCCTTCATTCTGCAAGGAAAGACATGCCACTTGCTAGAGTTTCTTCATGGTTAAGAAAACCGCGCTCCCAGGCTGGGCGGTTTGCTGTTTGGGAGAGAAATGAGTGGGCATGATTTCCTGATCCTTCTCATACTGTGGTGTGCACATAGTTCCTGTTACTTATTATTTTCAGTCCAAACTGATTAACAGCAGAGCTCAGAATTTACAATTGCAGTTTACCTTCCAGGGTCTCAGCAAACCCAGCTCTATTTAAGATACTATCTACGGTCAGTGAGCAGCAAGGGTTTTACTGTTGAAAGCGTGGCTTTCTGTACCCCTGTATCAAACACTGAACTTAGTCCCTGTGCATAACATACCACTCTCATTTCAATTCCTGAAAAGTTTCTGACACTGTATTTGTTGAATTTGGATATTCTGTTGCACTGGAATAAATCTTTGAAGTTAAATAGGTGTGATGCTGAATACAAACAAAAATGATAAGATAAAAAGAAGGTTGAATGCAAATACCTAATCAGCATTGTTAGTGAACAGGTTTACGTTTTCTTTTCAAGGGAATTCTATGGAAGATAATTTTGAGATGATGTAATTATTTTTACATAAAAAATGTTTAATTTAAAAAAAAAGAAAAATACCTTAACACTTTTATCTGAAACTATACTGTAGTTATAGGTAAAAGGAGAATACTTTATGTAGCATAAAACCAAATCGTTATTGGATATTTTTATAAGCAGAAATTGTGATAATTCAGAAGACAAATTGAGGGAAGAAATCTGAGCACTGCAGAGGCTGTTATTTTTCAGTTTTCCCATAGGAACATGGTAGCATTGTATAGAATATTGGTGCCCAGTTTGCTTCTCACTGGGGGCAGGTTGCTTTGGAAATCCTTTTCGGCAAAAGTCGCTATTACAAAACGCTAGCGATTTCCAGCTCTGTTTCTAAATTATTGGTTTTCTTATTATTTTAAATGAAGTAGGGATAAGAAGAGTTTGAAGAATTGTTATTGACCTGAAAGTTAATCTACTGGTGATTCAGATAACATCACGCAGGACTCCCTGAGTAAAAGAGCAATGACCATAAAACAGATCTCAGGGGTCACCAAACGCATGTGGGAGGTCCGTGGAGGAGGCAAGGAGGTGGTCATTTGTTTATGGATGGCCATCCAAGAGAGAGAAGAAAGTTCTGCAATGAAATCTCCAGTTCTTGCAGTAACAGTTACTTAAAATCTTAATACGAGGAAAGAAGTTGCTGATTAAGAGAATCAGTTTGAAAAGCAAAGAGAAAAACAATCTTGTATTTATCTTGTTGAATCAGTTTACAATTAGAAACACAATACAGAATCAAATTAGTCTTTTGTATTTTTAGCAATGTATGGGTTTTCTCTCTTCCCCCCCTCTCTCCTTTGCTCCTCTAAATCTTATCACTTGTGATTACTGAAGATCCAATAGAGCCTTTGTACCTTTTTGCAAAACTGCAAGGATTTATTCTTGCTCTCTGGCTCATTTCCCCGGTTTCATCGACAAAGCATTCCCTGCATTTCAAAAAGAGCTGCTCTGTTCCGTTTTCTCATCTTTCTGCAGTGTGCCAGTGTTCAGTAGCTGCTCTGTTACCCCTTGGAGATGGGGGCATCTGTCGCATGAAACACTGCAGATGTTGGCTAATGCCCTGAAGAAAAATCCACCTATGGAAAATCCTATCTACGTTAGGCACTGTGTTAGCATAGAGTTCTATACAGACAATAAAACTTTTAGAGAGCTTTGGGAAGAAAATTCCATTCAATAAATATAGCATTTTTCATTGAGATAATACCTTTTTAGTAAATGCTAGTCTGAAAAATTGCACTCATTTTAGGCATGTAACTTATGAGTGTTTTGCAGTTTTAAGAATATGTAGACTTGAAGTGATAAGGTTGCCTCTTTATTGGACCATTATTGTGAGCAAAAGTTTACTCTTGCTGCTTCTCCTTTAAATATCTGCACACTTGGAAATTTTAGAAAGGTTAGTCTGTGGCATAAGCACTTTTTTGTAACAGATTTGTATAGTGTTGAATCCCAGATGGAATCAAAGGAGCAAACCGATTTAAGCCTTTAACCAGCATGCAAGGGTATTTTAATGAAAATTAGTCTGATTCTCCCTTTGAAGCTGTGCATGTGCTGAAAAGGAATGCTACAGATACTCCTTTAGGTAATGCTGGGTACTTATCTACCATTACTTACGTCAGATTGCTAACTCCTGAAAGCATGTGTTTATTCTTAATCGATATTATAATCAACTGCTGTCTGTTCTATTATGATTTCTTAACTGCCTTTTGTCACATTTGTGACACTTATCATTAGGTAACTGCTGACAAATCTAAATCAATCTAAGGCTAGTAACAACATTTGAGTTGCTGCAAACTCAAGAGATGGTCTGTTTCAAGATTTGCACAATTATTTTTAAAGGGTATAAGGAAAGGAGTTGAAATGATCTTTTGCATTATTACAATTATGCCGCTTAGTACCGATGACTTCACTTCCAGATCTGGTTACTGGCCTCCTTTGCTCCCTTTCTTGAGTTCTGCGTTCCTGTCCTTGCATCCAGAACCTTGCCCAGCACCATCTCACCAGGATCCTGTTTTCATTTTCTCCTATGGTCATTCCCCTTTTGTTTTTTTCCAGCCTTTTCTTTTATTCCTTCTCCACTCTCATCATCTTGTATGTATGTCAGATCAGGAGCTCACTTACTAATGTACCAAGTAATGTGCTTTTCCTGGAAGTGCATACTTTCCCAAACAATTTAAATGTTCCTATTTCAGGATGAGTCCTTATGTGCTGTTCTGTCTCAGTCCAAACTTACCATAAGCGGCCCAGGACAGGAAATACACCACTTTGTTTATATAAGATGAAATGCATAGATTGTCCTTGGTTTGTTTGAAATGCAAATGACTGTACACTTCATCAAGAGAACCTGAGATATTCTTTGTTATTTTATTTCCCTTTTAGATGCACAGTGTTTGCCAACATCAGGGACAGCAAAGGAAGAAGCAGCTCGGGAAGAACCTGACTGCCTTGCGAAATATTTCAGTGTTGTGTGGTGTAAGGCATCAAAGAAAAAGCACAAGAAGTGGGAAGGCGATGCTGTTCTTATTACAAAAGGAAAGTCAGTAATATTGAAAGATATGGAAGGCAAAGACATTGGAAGAGGTACTGTAGATTTGCATACTTGTGTAAGCGAACAACTGGCTTAAAATTACTGTGCTTTGAATAACAAGAGACCCAGCTCTTTAGATAATTCAGAGTTCTCCATACTGATGTCGACCACAGGATGAAAAAACAGTAGGGTTTTTTTGGGGGAGGGCGGGGGGGAGATGGCAAGAAAGCTTTATATTTCTTATATGTAAGGCAGATGCGTGGGGGAGGCTGGGGCAGGCTGAATAACATTATTCACAGAAATACCAAATGCTAGCCCAAGGAGAGGATCTGGAAGTGAATGGCTGTACTAATTCAGCAGAGATACCAAATGAGGGATGAGTAGTTGATTTTGGTTGCTCCCGTAATGCACTGGAGAAGGTGTTAAAATTAGGGGAAAATATACAGGTAAGTTCCTTGTAGATATGCCGGTCAGTAGTATGGCAACCGGGAATGTCAGAGGTTGGGTCTGTGCTAAAAATATTATCTTTGTCAGAAAGACAAGCAAACAGCAACATTTTCCAGCCAAGCCAAAGTCAACTGTGTAGCAATTTTTAGTCTTGCAGTTTTAGCAGCAGCTGCTGCTGTAAGACACAGTTTGGGTTGATATCAGAGTTAAAAATAAGACTTGCGAACTATAAGTTGCAGTCAACTTGAAGCAATGATTTTTTACTGAAAGCAAAGCAAGAATTAACTTTGCTAACTGAGCCAAAGATATTTTGTAAGGGAGTAGGATTGGACAATGTTGCTACAAAACATAAGTTGATTAATTTTAGGGCTGAGGTGGCTTCTGTGGTCTTTTGTTACAATCATGACATTGTGAGCCTTGTCAGGACCAGGCAGTTTTGATTTGCAAATCAGTCTGTGACTTAGAAGTTAATTTGAATTTATTTATAGCAAAGCAATATATGTACAGTCTTGCTTGTTTTTGAAAAAGGCAGAGAGAAAGAGAGTAGTGCCTGGAATGCATCAGCCACCACCCTGTTGTTCTTGTGTTTTTTTCAAGTCCTGTCTTCTTGAATTAGCAGAAAACAACAGAAAAATGAATATTCTGATTTTTGCTGGTAAAAGTGTTTTTGCTGTGTTTGATGGTGTCAGGGAGCACAATGATACCAATGCCATTGGTGCTAACTTGCCCATTCGGAGTTGCTTTCAATGCTCGTTGATTCTAAGAAAATAATAAATTGACCAATTTAAGCAATGTAAGTTTTAAATTTCTGCTATTATTCTACAAGCCCATCGAGTGAGAAGGAAAGGTCTGGTAGTGGTGCTTACCTCCAAAATTGCATTTAATACTAGGAAGTTTACAGTGAATGTGAATGAGCATCCAAGATTATTATTTTTAAATGGGAAGAAAAGGGCAAAGGAAGATTTTTTTTTTTACTTAGGCATACCAGGGCTGGATCTAAGAAGGTGCATGGGAATCTAAAACCAGCACAGGCTGTAGCTTGTTTTCAAGGCAGCAGAACATCTTGCTTTTCTCTCTTGCAAATGTCCTAATTCCTTAATAATGCATTACAAAGAATTTAGGAAATGCTCTCTTGTAATTTGCTGTATGTTATAGAAACAGTTATTATTTCTGGCAGCTGCATAAACATTTGAGCTTTGTAGGTTTGTGTTTTGCCTCTCCTAAGTTCCCATCTACCCTTAAAGCCCATCATGTCGTAGAATTAGACTCTTCAGACCGTAATCCAAAAGATCCTGCACAGGGATACACCTGTATTCAGTATGCTGAGCTTGAAGCTATGTAGAGGCAGTAACAGAAAACAAAAATGTAGAGCAAAGGAGAGGTCATAAATACCCTCTCCAGGCACCTCATTTAGGAAGGCATGTGTGTTCTCTTGGGTTCTGGCATCTTCAGCTCTTTCCTGAAAGCAAGTGTTCTTATTTCAAGACCCAAACAAGGGTCACTGTGTGCTTTTTGCATGCATTTAGAGGAGGGGAAGAAAAATAATCTCCCTTTCCCTTTTGGCCAGACTATTTTTCAGCACTTGCTTAGACTGAGACACCTCAGTAAATTTATTCTCGTACAGGAATTCAAATCCAGATCTTCACCTTCCAACCCTTTGGGAAAGGCACATTCCTAGAAGTGGGAGACCTGAGCTTTGCAAACAGCTCCCAGCAGTCTTTCTATGTACTGTTTGTTGGATAAAATATGTGTAAAAGCTTGGGGAGTTTTGCCTTTTTTACAGCTGAGTGCTTTAACTGCTGATCTACACAGTCATGCTTTTTATTTTTTTGGCCCAACTAAGGATCCAAGCCTGTTTATTCAAAGTGGCACAAATTCATCAACTGGGGTAAAGAAACATTCCTGTTTCTAATTTTGAGGTAGAGATGTGGCTTTGACCTCCCCAAGTTAAGAAAAGAAACTCTATATGTCTCCCGTTCGTTATGTGAGAGCTTTAACCACTAGAATACTATTTAAAAGAAGGAACCACCACTCTTTCCTACATCTTTGTCTTAAAAGAAAGTGGCAGCTGCCGCTGTGTTCTGTAATGAGACTAATAGTATGTGGTAGCTGCTCTGAGAATGCCCACCTGATAGAGTCCCTAAGGGGGCATAGAAAAATTCATCAGCTCCCTGATAGGTTTTTGAATGAGCAAACTATTGAGTTGATTAATAAGTCTTGGCAAAAATCAGGCATATATGTTTCAGAGCATATGTAGAAGTAAAGATTTCAGATGCATATGAGTCCTTAATTGTAAAAAGCTAATTTAGAATGATTTTAGAAGTCAAGTATTCTGTCTAGATCAACAGCAAGAGGGGCTAGTGGTGTTCATATCGGGGCATGAAAGGAAGGAAAAAGAATGGTCATTAGTTTTGAGAAAGTTTAAAACTAAGGCAAGCGCTAGTTTTTATGATATGGGGCTGGTTTTTGTAAATTTCCTTAAATAGATATTTGACATTCAGTAGAACTGATTGCAGATGATGATGATAGAATATTTGCTTAGATAGTCTGGTATCTAATTCTGATTATTAGCATTGAAATGTGAAACTCTTGTTAAGGAGAGAAAGGCTTTTTGAGTTCATATGTGTAACAATTCAAATGCTTAAGAATCAAATACCTGTTGACAGTTTTGGTTTTTCTTCCTGCAGATGAGTACTGATGTTAAGGAAGTAGTATTTGCTATGTTGTCTTAATTGCTAAATTTTTATATTCTTTTAGGTGCTGGATATAAATCTAAAGAGCTAGACAGTCTTGATGAAGGCCAAACACTGATGGTTGGAGGAAAAGAAATTGAAGTGATGGGTGTAATTTCAGCAGATGACTTCAGCAGTGGCAGGTGTTTTCAGGCTGGAATAGGGACTCATGACACAGTCCCAACTGCTTTATCTCAAACTAATATGAAACCATTCTGCAAACCATTCAAAAGTGTCTGTCAATCCAATACTAAAGAGAACATGCTCAAAGATTCTCAAAGCTACAAACCTCGCCATGATCCAAATGCTTCAAGTAAGATTCAGATTTTTAAGTTTCTTTAAGCATCCTCTGGCTCTCAAAAAAAGTTGAATGTGTAACCAAAATTTTCTTGTTCCACAGTGTACTACTAAAGTATTTCTGACATACAGAACTAGTGTTTCTATCAATACCATGTTAGGATTTTATCATGTGTGTTTCTAACAAGTGAAATGCTCTGCACTGCATAAAGTTTCTCATAGTTGTTACAGATGGCTGTAGAAACAAGTTAGAGTGGTTTCTGAGAGTTTTGCCAAGAAAAAATGATCAGAGAAACAGTCTGACACATGCTAGAAGTTCTAGATGAGTTCCAACTTCCCACTGGGGTCAGTGAAGCACTGACATAATATGGCAGCACAGTAATTACAGTGGAGGATCAGTAATAGAGAAGTTAAGCCAGATTCAAAGAATTGCTTCTGACAGCGCCTGATCTGTCACAGCCAGCAACTGTAACTACGCTGCCCAAATTCAACCAGATACATTTTGGAATAAAAGTTTTGTTTTATAATGCTAGAAGTACCACGTGCTGAAGAGCCATGAGAGTTCACAAATTGCATAGAAACAGGCTGGTTAAGCAGTTGTATAAGAGCGATTGTGTAAACATTTAATAGCTGCAGGAAGTGGCATTGCTTATCTAAGTGAGAAGTACTCTTTTGTCTGTCAGTAACAAACCATTTAGGAGCTATATTCTGCTGATGACTTTATCTTTCAGATGGAAGATAAAAATGAATTTAAAGAAATGTTACTAAGCAGAGCAATGCATATTTTAGAAAAAATACAAGTTTGTTCTACGTTCTTACTATAGTTATACCTCCATCCTACTTCTTACCTCATATCCTGATACTATGGGACTTTTCAAAGCTGCTACCTGGCTGCTATGTAAATAAACAATGAAATCTTAATCTAATTAGTGATATCATAGGCCCTTTTGTAGGGCCTTATTGGCCCTATCATTGGCCTTATTAACACCTTATTAATACAGGCAAACCCCTGCCTGGCCTCCCTCACCTTCCCGGTTGCCCTTACACAACAGATATGGGGCCCTGGAACTTGAGGGCCTGGCAAACGAGGATGTAGACGAAGGTCCATCCAGGGGGTTGCCTAGGGTGAGGCAGTCAGCCCCACACATTATGACTGCCTCTGCTAAGAAAAAAAGGAGGGTAACTGTCATAGGCGATTCCCTTCTGAGGGGAACAGAGGGCCCAATATGCCGACTGGACCCATCCCACAGGGAAGTCTGCTGCCTCCCTGGGGCCTGGGTCAGAGACATTACTAGGAAGCTCCCTGGTCTGGTACGGCCTTCCGACTACTACCCACTGTTGGTTATACAGGCTGGCAGTGATGAGGTTCCAGAGAGAAGTCCTGCAGTGATCAAAAGAGACTTCAGGGCACTGGGGCGACTGGTTGAAGGATCAGGAGCACAGGTAGTGTTTTCCTCTATCCCTACAGTGGCAGGGAAGAATACTGAAAGGAACAGGAAAACACACCTGATCAACACGTGGCTCAGGGGCTGGTGCCATCAGAGGAATGTTGGCTTTTTTGATCATGGGGAGGTTTACATGGCACCAGGCCTGCTGGTGACAGATGGAGTTCAGCTGTCTCAGAGGGGGAAAAGGATTCTTGCTCATGAATTGGCGGGGCTCATTGAGAGGGCTTTAAACTAGGTTCAAAGGGGGAAGGGGATAAAACCAGGCTCACTAGAGATGAGCCTAGGAGTGGCACGCCAATGCTGGGGGCGAAATTGATAGCCCAGCTCAAGTGCACCTACAGGAATGCACGCAGCATGGGCGGCAAACAGGAGGAGCTGAAAGCCATTGTGCAGCGGGAGAGATATGACTTAGTCACCATCACAGAAACATGGTGGGGTGACTCTCACAATTGGAGTGCTGCAATGGATGGCTATAAACTCTTCAGAAGGGACAGGCGAGGAAGGAGAGGCGGTGGGGTGGCTCTGTATGTTAGGGAGTGTTTCGATTGTCTAGAGCTCAACGACTGTGATGATGGTACGGTTGAGTGTTTATGGGTAAGGATGAGGGGGAAGGCCAACGAGGCAGATATCCTGCTGGGAGTCTGTTATAGACCACCCAGCCAAGATGAAGGGGCGGATGAAGCGTTCTACAAGCGGCTGGCAGAAGTCTCTCAATTGCTAGCCCTTGTTCTCGTGGGGGACTTCAACTTCCCGGACATCTGCTGGAAATACAACACGGCAGAGAGGAAGCAGTCTAGGAGGTTCCTGGAGTGTGTGGAAGACAACTTCCTGACACAGCTGGTAAGTGAGCCTACCAGGGGAGGTGCCTCGCTCGACCTGCTGTTTACAAACAGAGAAGGACTGGTGGGAGATGTGGTGGTCGGAGGCCGTCTTGGGCTTAGCGACCGTGAAATGGTAGAATTCTCGCTTCTCGGTGAAGTAAGGAGGGGGGCCAGCAAAACCACAACCATGGACTTCCGGAGGGCGGACTTTGGCCTGTTCAGGACGCTGGTTGAGAAAGTCCCTTGGGAGATGGACCTGAAGGGCAAAGGGGTCCAGGAAGGCTGGACGATCTTCAAGAAGGAAGTCTTAAAGGCACAGGAGCAGGCTGTCCCTGTACGCCGTAAGAAGAACGGGCGGGGAAGACGACCGGCCTGGCTGAACGGGGAGCTCTTGCTGGGACTCAGGAAAAAAAGGAGAGTTTACCACTTGTGGAAGAAGGGGCAGGCAACGCAAGAAGAATACAGGGATCTCGTTAGGTCGTGCAGAGAGGAAATGAGAAAGGCAAAAGCCCAGCTAGAACACAATCTGGCCGCTGTCGTTAAAGACAACAAAAAAAGTTTTTACAAATATATTAATGACAAGAAGAGAGCCAAGGAGAATCTCCATCCTTTATTGGATGTGGGGGGGAACATTGTCACCGAGGATGAGGAAAAGGCTGAGGTACTTAATGCCTTCTTTGCCTCAGTCTTTAACAGGCAGACTGGTTATCCTCAGGGTACTTAGCCCCCTGAGCTGGAAGACAGGGATGACGAGCAGGATGAACCCCCCCATAATCCAAGAGGAAGCAGTTAACGACCTGCTACGCCACCTGGATGCTCACAAGTCTATGGGGCCGGATGGGATCCACCCGAGAGTGCTGAGGGAGCTGGCGGAGGAGCTCGCCAAGCCACTCTCCATCATTTATCAGCAGTCCTGGTTAACGGGGGAGGTCCCGGACGACTGGAGGCTTGCCAATGTGACGCCCATCTACAAGAAGGGCCGGAAGGAGGATCCGGGGAACTACAGGCCTGTCAGCCCGACCTCAGTGTCAGGGAAGATGATGGAGCGGTTCATCTTGAGGGCGCTCACAAGGCATGAGCAGGACAACCAGGGCATCAGGCCCAGCCAGCACGGGTTCATGAGAGGCAGGTCCTGCTTGACCAACCTGATCTTCTATGACCAGGTGACCTGCCTAGTGGATGAGGGAAAGGCTGTGGATGTGGTCTACCTGGACTTCAGTAAGGCCTTTGACACTGTCTCCCACAGCATTCTCCTCGAGAAGCTGGCAGCTCACGGCTTAGACAGGTGTACTCTGCGCTGGGTCAAAAACTGGCTGGACGGCCGGGCCCAGAGAGTTGTGGTGAATGGAGTTCAATCCAGTTGGCGGCCGGTCACGAGCGGTGTTCCCCAGGGCTCAGTTTTGGGGCCAGTCTTGTTCAATATCTTTATCGATGATCTGGATGAGGGGATCGAGTGCACCCTCAGTAAGTTTGCAGACAACACCAAGTTGGGCGGGAGCGTTGATCTGCTCGAGCGTAGGAAGGCTCTGCAGAGGGACCTGGACAGGCTGGATCGATGGGCCCAGGCCAACTGTATGAGGTTCAACAAGGCCAAGTGCTGGGTCCTGCACTTTGGCCACAACAACCCCATGCAATGCTACAGGCTTGGGGAAGAGTGGCTGGAAAGCTGCCTGTCGGAAAAGGACCTGGGGGTGCTGGTTGACAGCCGGCTGAACATGAGCCGGCGGTGTGCCCAGGCGGCCAAGAAGGCCAATGGCATCCTGGCCTGTATCAGAACTAGTGTGGCCAGCAGGAGTAGGGAAGTGATCGTGCCCCTCTACTCAGCACTGGTGAGGCCGCACCTCGAATACTGTGTTCAGTTTTGGGCCCCTCACTACAAGGAGGACGTTGAGGTGCTGGAGCGTGTCCAGAGAAGGGCAACGAGGCTGGTGAGGGGTCTGGAGAACAAGTCTTATGAGGAGCGGCTGAGGGAACTGGGACTGTTTAGCCTGGAGAAAAGGAGGCTGAGGGGAGACCTCATTGCTCTCTGCAACTCCCTGAAAGGAGGTTGTAGCGAGGTGGGTGTCGGTCTCTTCTCCCAAGTAACAAGCGATAGGACGAGAGGAAATGGCCTCAAGTTGCGCCAGGGGAGGTTTAGATTGGATGTGATGAAAAATGTCTTTACTGAAAGAGTGGTTAAACATTGGACCAGGCTGCCCAGGGAAGTGGTTGAGTCCCCATCCCTGGAGGTATTTAAAAGACGTGTAGATGCGGCGCTTAGGGACATGGTTTAGTGGGCATGGTGGTGTTGGGTTGACGGTTGGACTCGATGATCTTAGAGGTCTCTTCCAACCTTAATGATTCTATGATTCTATGACTCTGGTCTGAATTCAACTTGATTGTATTGTATCTAAGGATGTTCCTTCCTGTGGTTGCAAGATGATACTGCGTTAGCTTTCTAACCTAAAATCTGGCAAAGAGCCAATATATTCAACACTCAAATTAACTTCTTTGCTGTTTCTGCAGTAGTCTGTTAAAAAGCTAAATTTTTTTCTAGTTGTCTCCTGTGACTTCTCTTCTGGTGAATTTGAGTGCCTCCTATGAGATTTTGAGAGCCCTCCACACATCAATAGGTTGGACTCTTGGGCATTATTGTTGCTTACACAGGAGAATCACATAGTTTATTTAACGTCTTGTTGCATATAACCTCTTTCAGAAATAACTGAGATACTTTACAAGACCAGGTCCTTGGTATTGGAACAGTCAGAGGTTTTCATGTTGAGGTCTATGACTATAGTTGATTAAAAAGCAGCTTCTTCGAAATGGAAAGCCATTTATCCCTGTGCTCAGCAGAACAGAGCACAGTGACAAAGATGTAAAGCCACATCTTCCACATATGATTTCTAAGCTTTTAGTCCATTGCTCATCCAAGCCTTGTTTCTTCCCCATCTCTGAGGCTGCAAAATTTTGTCAGAGAAGTTATCTTTTTGTCACCATTGGCTCTTATATATATACACATGCAATTTGATGTAATCCATCGGAACTCAGCCCTTTGTCAGTAGGAAACAAAATCTCCCCGAATGATACAAACCTTCAACCAACGTATTCCCATGAGTAAATTATCAATATAGATCTACTGCAGTGACATAAAAATACTATAAATTGCTTTCTCCTTCTGTCCTCTGACAATACAACTTTTCAGTGAGGATGTGTAGCATCAATATAAGCAACTCAGTATGGACATTGTCTAGCAAAATTATGATGTCAGAGTTTGTAAACAAATTATAGCAAACAAAACTGTTATTCAGATGTAGCCCAATATTTTGTGCTCTCTTTGCCTCTGTATGTCTTCAAATCTGTCAACTTCTTTTATTCATGCACTGTGGCAGCCTTTCGTAGCTCACTCTCGGTCCTTCCCTATTTTTTTTTGTAACAAATTGTTGTCTTTTTATCTCTGTTTCTCAGGCAAAGAAGTCTTTGTCTTTCTGCGCAGCTACAAGAATATCCCCTTAAAATGTAGTGTAGGACATTGGTTATGTTCTTTTTCTTAAACTTTCCATTCAGAAGCCTTTTAGAACTTCTTTTGATTTAACTATGCATTCGAAGTCATCATGTAACATTTATTAGGTAGGCAGTTTCACCTCATCATAAAAAAATACTCAGATTTCTCAGTTTGTCACCTTTACCTTTGAGAAAAGTGCAAACTATTTGGGAAACCTCTGTAAAAGGATTTTTTTATTTAAGAGGCTATCTAGATGCTCTGTTGGTAAATGCATTTTCTGTCTGAGAATGGTCAATATATTAAACAGTATTTTTAACAGTCATTAGATCATTGAATATTCTGTAGCTGAGTTAGAGAAATAATACCCTTTGCTAACAGACTAAAAATATTATTTTTGTGCAATACTTGTACATGTTTTGAACTTCAAGATTCTCTAGTTATGCCAAGACCAAATGCAAGTCATCAGTGGACGTTCAATAAGGCTGGTTTACCTATGGTGGATGTAGTTGTGGATCCTTACATTACAAATAATCTCCGACCGCATCAGAAAGAAGGAATTATATTTCTATACGAATGTGTAATGGGAATGAGGTAAGACGATAATTATCCTTTTGGCTTTCAATACCTGTAATATTTTCATGCCCATGTTCGAAATTAGACAGTTTGAATGGGAAGATTTGAGAAATTGTTCAATTAATTAATATTAGTAATTTTCCCCCAGTAAAGGTTGCACAAGTTTTTTCTGACCTGTATGTAGCATCATGCTTGCTATGACTTTGCCAGATGTGATGAGAAGCTAGTGCACCAAAAGGCCTGTCAGTTCTACTGCAAATACCAAGTCTTGTAAACATGGATACAGTCTAACCCATACTAAAGAACACTGCTTTCTGGGATTTATAATTCATGTAATTCATAGTTATTCATATAATTTGTAATTCAGGCATTTAGAATAAAGAAGCTGTAATACCAACCTGTTGGAAAAAATACAGTACTATTTTCAAAAGTGTTTTCTCAAGTCATATTCCTTAAGGTATATACAAGTTTTAAAAATAATAATTTTAATTCTAAAAGCAGATTTAAACTATTTGGTTTTGGAGGACTCATGCATTAATCTAGAACACGAGGAATTTCACTCAAGTCTTCTGGTATAACTGAATGAAAACCTACAGTAGAACATAATAAGTATAAATAGGTTCTTCATATTTCAGAAAGCAACCACAAGAAGAAATTCCTTAAACCAGTTGTAAATAATTATAGATCTGTCTTTTAAAATGTTACCACCGCCTAATTATATCTTACAGAGTTAGTGGCAGATTTGGAGCTATTCTTGCTGATGAAATGGGCTTAGGAAAAACATTGCAATGCATTGCACTTGTCTGGACTCTTCTGCGTCAAGGGGTCTATGGATGCAAACCTGTACTAAAGCGAGCACTAATTGTCACCCCTGGGAGTCTGGTAAAAAACTGGAAAAAAGAATTTCAGAAATGGTTGGGAAGTGAAAGGATCAAAGTCTTTACAGTTGATCAGGTAAGATTTATTTCCAAAAGGGGATTAGGTGATATTTGGCTCAGAATATAGGACTTGTGATTTTTTTTTCTTCTTTTTTTTTTCAACCAGAGACCAAAACTAGCAATTCTCTATTAATATTTATTTGTAATACTTTATTTCTCCTTCAGGTAATTGTCCATATGGGCATTTAGCTGTCAGTAACCAGGTCATAACTCAAGCTCACCTGACTGTGTAGCATATGTCTGTCTCCTCTTTCCTCAGGCTTCACCTTTGAAAGTGTAAAAGGTGACATGCTCCTCCTTGTGCCTCTTCAGTTTAAGGAGCTTTCTGTTGTCTGTCAAAGTGCACACCTTCCCTGCATTAGGTACCAGAGCATCTACCTTGACTGACTTGTACTCCGTTTCTGTGGTAGTTGCTTTTGTTCTGTACTGAAAATTTTTTCCTCTTTGTTTTGGCTGTCTGTTTCAGGTTACTTCAGAAGGTTATTCCCTTTACTGTCACTGTCAAGAATTAGGTTTCTGTAGGGATGATTTAAAGTCTTACGAGTTACCAAGCCTAGAGTCTCAGTGTTAGATAATGTGAATATCTCTCGTCTCTAGAAGAATGCAGAGAAGTACAAATCTTAATAAAGAAGCAGGATGATGCTGATATCTGTCCCCTCCTATAGTGGAGCTGTTCCCGCTGGTAATGACACTCCCAAGTTCCTGTAGCGCCTGGATGAATCCCATGTGCTGACGAAGTATTTAATCTTTTAATCTCCTTGGTATACCTTTAGGGTCTTGCCTTTGTTTTTCAAACACAAAAGTCTCTCCGTCCTTTACTGCAAAGACTAAAAATTCTAGCACAGACTTTGTGCTTCAGCGACCTTTATTGACCACATCAGGCAGGAAAGCACCTGGCCAAGTAAAAGATAAGGGAGTTCAAGGATTGAGGCTGTAGCCCTCACTGACTGAGGGCTTTCTCTGGAGGAGAGCTCCATCATGCTCTGGTTATCCCGTAAGGCTTTCTTGCCATGTAAATATTCCCGTTAAGCATGGCTCAGTATCTCAGTCAGAGGGTTGTGTCCCCTCAGGACCAGCATTCGTGAAGCTGTGAACAGGAGACTTGCTCATGCCTTCGTTAACTCTTCTGAAGCTTTCAGATTCAAGCTCTGTTTTTCATAATTTACCATCCAGTATTTCTTTTCCTAAGACTTCTGGTCCCCATGTCCATATGGAGTGGGCATTCATAGCAGAAAGGAAAGAGAAGTTGTTTAGCAAACTGCGGTTTCTATATGTACGTTCAGTAACCTGCTGTACTCCTACTGTTTTTTGCTCCTATATATTTGATTTGTGCCACTGGGAAGAAGTGGAGAACTTATAGTATCTGCATTGGTGCTTGCAACAAAGATAAAGATATTTATTTTCCAAAGTTATTTTTTAATCTAATAGTTCCATAGAAGTAGATTGAAGAAATAAGTAGTATTTCATTCTAAAGATGACCCGATTCTTACATCAACCAGATTTGCTTTTAGTTTCTTGCATTATCCTTATTGTCTGTATGGAAGATTGAATATTTCAGATGAAATGGAAGTTTTCAGACTGTTTTTAAACTCTTTTGTAGAGCATACAAAATTTTGTAACAATAATTATTTCTTTGAATTCCACTCATTATTGTCAAACCCTTGAAATTACTGAACCTACTCATCTTCCATTGAGGACAATCCACATGTAGTAAGTGCTCTTTGCATCATTTGCTTTTCTTAGTAACTTGTTTCAAGATGTGGAAATGAAGCAAACTGACTTGTCAGGAACTGTAATATAATATAGGTTAGGATGAGAAATATGGAAGTTTCTAAAAGAAGTGGATACAAGGCAGAATATAATATGGCAACATTTTTATCTGAAAAGGTAGTTAGAAATAATTGAATGTTTTCTTGCAGTTTTTATCAATAATGTTGGGAGGAGAAACCCTGAATATGCTGACAGTTACTATGACCCAAAATGACAGTAGCTTTCATTTTCTTTTAATTTAAATAACTTTAATATTCTTACTCATCTCGTTGGAGCTGTTTGGATTGAGGACACTCAGCAGCTTTTAAGATTGTGTTCCCAAATAGCAAGGAATACATTGTCATGCAAAAGGAAGACACAATATGACTTGTCTGGGGTATAACGAGGTATTTCAAAATAATTTACTGTCTATCTTCTCTGGAAAAACAGCAATTACCATACTGTTATTTCTCCAGTATAACTTAAAAGGAAGAGCTTGTCTCAAAGGTTTTTTCTATTCTTGCCATAAGGAATACATCCAAAGAACTGGCAGACTTTTTAAAATGTGTTAGACATGTTTTCCTCACTTTCACGCTGAAACACCACGAACTGATCCTAACCCTTCAGTAATAGACTCTTCAAAAAAACAGGACATTATCTCCTTTTAAAATGTGATTACAGTTTACTTCTGCTAAAATGCAAATGTCATGTAGGGGACGTTGCTTTTAAATTGAAGGCGTCCCCACAAGGGTTGCATTTAGGTCTTGTTAATCCGTGTTATCAGCATTTGAGATGTGTTTGAGAGAATAACTCCTTTATCTGTTTGCAGAGTATCACTTCTGTTGGGGTTGTTTTGGTTTGGTTTTTAAGTCAAAATATCTAATTAAAGGTTTACATTGCTTCATGACTCAGCATTTTTTAATTTACACCTCACCGGCTACATTGGATTTGGAATAGTGCAAAGAAAGGTCTGTTCAAAGAGTAAGTCTGGGACATTATGGAGCTCTAATACTGGTTGACAATTGCTCCATATGTGGCTCCGGGCAACTCACTTAAACCTGTCAAGTCACTTTGGGTAATTGTGAAAATGGAGGCTATAATACATACATATCTTGCAGCCAGTTAAGAGGATAAATTAATTACTTGAAATAAGCTTGTAAATTTATTTTAATTTTTAGTCCATCATCCGCTGCTGTTTTTATATACAGCAGACAATATATTATATTTCGTTGCAGGGGGCTTATAATATGCCAGGAGTCTCCTGCTTTTTTTTAAGGGGTTCAAACAATCCAGAAGAGTTGATGATTTACCAGGATAGGGACGTTGGGGGCAGTTCCCCAGTGCCTCAGCACTTTCCCCATAGTCTCAGCTCACAGCCTGAAAGTGTAGGAAAACAAAATGATTTCTGAACCCTGGGCATCTTCTGATGCTTGACCATCCCAAGAGAAGGTCAGAGAGGCATTGCCTCCGTCTTCAGGGCTGCAGTGTGGAGCCTGAATACTGGGCAGGGACAACATTGGGTGTTGTCTACAGGGCTCCTCTGTGTCTCTGTTCCTGTGTTGGGAAATTTTCTGCTCCTATTTTGAAAACGGCGGTAAAACACTGGCCAGAAAACAGGCAGTTAACTACAGTCCTGGAAACAACAGGAATGCTCAGGTCCAGTCCAAACACCTGGGGAAATTGGTGCATGCCCTTGTTACCTGCTCCTCACTACTCCTTGCTTCCTCTGTTGCGTGCTGGGCCTCTTCATGAGCAGCATGTGGGGACTAATGTGAGGTTAATGTGCCAGATTTGGCCCATAGATTCATCTGAATCACCTGCTAGGAGGCTCTAAAGGTTGTGATAATTAAGTGGTGCTGCTTTTATGGTGTATTACACCATCTGGCTCCAGACTTAGTTGTCTATGTTTGGTAATTGATCTTGTTTGGAAATAAAAATACCTTCTGAGGCTCTAGCTTGATTTGCTTTCACAATTAAAGAGGTCCTTCAGCTTGTCAGCTGCACCCATAGCCTGCTTAGTTAGTGAACACCATTAGGAAATAGGAAGGAGTGTGCAGGGAATTAGTGTCTGGAGCCAAGCAGAAAGGTGAAGGATGTGCCCACAGTAGATTTTTCTATTTTTAAGTATAATTGCAAGACGGGTAAGCAATCCTAGTACATTCACAAGTCTGCACAGAAATGTAACTATTTCTAGGAAACTTTTTTGGAAGAAGCTCCCTGTCACATTACGGTGATGTCGTGGTTTAACCTCAGTCGGCAACTGAGTACCACACAGCTGCTCACTCACTCCCCCCCCGGCCCCCCCCCCCCCCCCCCCCAGTGGGATGGGGGAGAGAATTGGAAAAGTAGAAGTGAGAAAACTCATGGGTTGAGATAAAGACAGTTTAATAATTGAAATAAAATTAATAATAATAATAATTCACAAAGCAAGTGATGCACAGTGCAATTGCTTACCACCCACCGACCGATGCCCAGCCAGTCCCTGAGCAGCGGCCCCCCCCGGCCAGCTTTCCCCAGTTTATGTACTGAGCATGATGTCACATGGTATGGAATGTCCCTTTGGCCAGTTGGGGTCAGCTGTCCTGGCTGTGCCCCCTCCCAGCTTCTTGTGCACCTCCAGCCTTCTCAGTCAGTAGAGCATGGGAAGCTGAAAAGTCCTTGACTAGTGTAAGCACTACTTAGCAACAACTAAAACATTGGTGCTTATCAACATTGTTCTCATCCTAAATCCAAAACACAGCACTGTACCAGCTACTAAGAAGGAAATTAACTCTATCCCTGCCGAAACCAGGACAGGTGACTTTTTATTTAGTGTGTCTGTTTCCTTCAGTAGACATCAAAAGTCTTGATGTCTATTGAAGGAAAAGGGATTGAAGGGTATATAAGAGTGGAGGGGCTCACAGAAATTTTCTGACCAGTGATACAGGGTTTAGAAATCAATTGCATTTATTTACCAGTAGACAGGCATGTCTTCTGGGGCTGGTTATAGGATCTATTTTCTGAGTCCCAGGCTGCCCTTACCTGGTGGCCAAGCCATCAATGTTAAGGGCTTGTAACAAAGTTAATATCATACTCAATTTAAAACTACAAGGGGAATTTTGGTAGAATGTGGTAACTTCTTACTGGACCACATTACTGCACCTTGCAGCTTGAGATCCCAAAGTGAATGTACAGGCAGCTACTTATGCCTCTTCATTATCTTGGCTTCAATTATTCATTTGAAGCTTACCTAAATGCCAGGACTGGGAAGCTGTTACAGGGAGCCTGTGCTTTTCACCTTCACGGTAATGTGTCTCAGAGGATTTGAAAGCCTAAAAGAATAATAAATTTTCTTTTAATGAGGTGGTAAAACTCTAAATTGCTGTATCAGATCCCATATTTCCTTTGCAAATTAGGAAAGAATCAATAATCCAAACTCAGGAAGGAGATAGTAAATGTCTTGTGTCATGCTAGAAAAAATTTCTGTAGACACTGGATGTTTAAGGAATATGATGAGTGATCTCCAAAGAAATAGTTGTATGATATGTTTTCCTTTATGCCTGCAGGACCACAAAGTAGAAGAATTCATTGGTTCTCCACTTTATTCAGTTATGATAATCAGTTATGAGATGCTACTGCGATCTTTGGATCAAATTCAGGCTATAGAATTTAACCTCCTAATCTGTGATGAAGGACATCGTCTGAAAAATAGCTCTATTAAGACAACTACAGCCCTCACTAGTCTGTCTTGTGAGAGGAGAATTATCCTCACTGGTTAGTATCTATAGTTTCTTTTAATATTTCGCTATGTTAATAGTGCTAGGTTGGGGTAAAGGAAAAAGATACTGTAAGTATGGCAGGAGCACAGTATAAATTTTGGCAATGGGTATTAAATGCACAAATCTTGGGTCTTGTAAAAACAGATTATTTCCAATTTTTTTAAATAAATGCAAAATTTGTCTATCTTCAGGGGCAGGCAAGGAGCCTGGGAACTTCTGTAAGGGTATCAGGACTCTGTTTGCATACACTCATTGTTTTCCTTTGTAGTTATTTAATAAAATTGATTTAGAACTTGACTTTTTTTAATTCCTTTGTCAAAACAATTAGATGTGCAGTCTGTTTAGTTAGAAGGACAGTAGCTTATTAATTATGACAAAGTTTTAGATTAACTCAGAACTCTGAGTAATTCACATTGAAACAAAACATCTGTTTTCAAGATGCATTCTCAACATTAAACCCTGCATTCAACAATTGTACTTCTATCAGTTTCAAGAAAAAGTTACCAAATGCAGATTTTTTTTTTTCCCCCCCCTCTTTCCAGGTACTCCAATCCAAAATGACTTGCAAGAATTTTATGCATTAATAGAGTTTGTGAATCCAGGAGTACTTGGTTCTTTATCCACATACAGAAAGATATATGAGGAACCGATTGTCAGATCTAGAGAACCTTCAGCAACAAAGGTATATTATTGAAAAAAATGCAGTTATAGAAGAAAATTCATAGACAGCACTGTGAAATTTGCTTTCTATGGAATAAAATGAAGCTCAGGACTACTAATAGTAGCAAAAGCTTTTCACCTTCCTATCTGAAATAAATTCACTTGTTTTCCAAAGGGAGCAGAAGGAGTACATGCATGTTGAGATCACGTCATTTCAGCTGCCTATTAATTAGCAGGCAAAAATTGTTCTTTCGACACCTTGCATTCCCAGAAATGCCATGCGCATTACCATGTGATGATACTTTATTCATTCTTAGTTTCTCCACAGTACTGCAAAATCTGCATGATTTTATTGCATCTCAAGAAATTCTAGAATATAATTCAAGCCTTGGATGTCTTCTGGGACATTATCTTCCTTTGTTTAAGACTTCAGAAACCAGACCTAGAACTAAGCTAATGCCATGGTACTAATTGGAGAAGAATTGGTCATTACAGTCCCATGTCAGAAAGTGGTATCATACTTTTAAAACATTATTTAAATACCTAATTACAATCATACAGAAAATTATTGTGATGAAATGTAAGATTATCATTAATGTTGTGCTTTGTTCTTTTAGGAGGAAAAGGAATTAGGAGAAAAAAGAGCAGCAGAACTCACACGCCTCACTGGACTCTTTATTCTAAGGAGAACACAGGAGATTATAAACAAATTTCTGCCCCCCAAAAAGGAGAGCATAATCTTCTGTCAACCAACAGCACTGCAACTTGAATTGTATCGAAAACTGCTTAGTTCTCGAGTTATTAGGTCCTGTCTACAAGGCAGGCTAGAAAACAGTCCTCACCTAATATGTATAGGAGCTTTGAAAAAACTTTGCAATCATCCGTGTCTTCTGTTTAAAGCTATAAAGGTATCTATTTGCACGGGGGTGGGTGCCCGCAATTAGTCATTTCAGCAGGCGAAGGTCACTAAAATTATGTTATGGTCAATGTGCATGTTACTTAAGGCCATTTCCATACTCTCTTCTCACATACAACTTGCTTTAGGAGATCTGCTTTCAAATATATAAATGTTAGGAAATCTGAATGTACTCAGGGAAGGTATCTCACCAGTTTCCTATTGCCTTATGGTATTTTCTTGTTCTTCATGTATTTTCCCTCTTAATCTTGTCTCTGAATATTTGTAAAAATACATATAAATGTGAATTTTACAAAGAACACTGTTAGCTAGAGATTACTCTGTGTACTCTGTCTGCTGGTTCCTCTGAAACCTCCCTGTCCACATAATTTCACTCTCTCAAGCTCAGTGACACTGGGAACTGCAGGCTGAAGGTATCAGTGGTACTAGATGTCTCCATTTTCACTTCTCCTGGGATTCTATCACACTGTACACCTTGTTATTTCTATAGAAATGTTCTCATTCCTATAGACAAATAATGTGATAGAACTCGGTAATACTAACTTCTATGGCCACTAGTCAAAGTCCAAGTAAGGTGGGTGGAAATGTAAATCTTTCTTAAAAGACGTACTTCATGACTTTGTAGGAATGTCCACAGCACAGACCTCCCTGTAACTTTCAACACTGCCAAGTAAAGTTCATTGCCTTTACTTCATAGTATAAGCATTAGAAAATTTTCGTAAGTGAAAGCATAAGCCTTTAGAAACTATAGGGATGGAAAGCACTATATGTGCAAGTCATTTATTGCCATTGTGGTTTTGGCATTTGAGTAGTTTGGCTTTTTCTTCCCTGTGAAACATTGATTTTCAAATTTTCAAAAGCAAAATATTACCTGTATTTCTTCTATTTTGTTGTTTTTACTTGCTAGCTTTTCTTCATTTCCAGTTGCATAACCGAATTTTAATGACAGCATCTTCCTAAAATACAGTCAATGACTGGGAAGTTCCATAATAAGGTATTATGGGATTTAGAAAGAATAAACAGAGTATTGATTTCCCCTCCCCCCAAGTTTTAGGTATGGCTTTGCTGTGTATGTCTGTGTGGTTGTTTAAGTAGAGAAGTAGAAGTAAAACACATTTTGCAGTTTTAAATATTTCAACTTTCTACTCAGCTGCAAACAATATCTTAGATTAGAGGGTGTAAACCAAAATAAACACTATCAGTATTTTAAAACTGTGCTTTCAATCCAGTATTGGGAGGTTGCCGTGCTCACATGATATACTGCTTTGTGGTAGCTTTTGATGCCTCCTTTTGTCTTTGTAATAAAAATATAGCAAAGTTTAAAAAAACCCCAAACGTGCTAGAGGGGATACGGAACTTGAATCCTTTTATTTTCAATAGGAAAAAAGCTGTGATCCTATGTCTGATGAACATGATGAGTCCAGCCTCTATGAAGGTCTAATAGATGTCTTTCCACAAGATTATACTTTGGACACTTTTCCTGAAACTGATTCAGGAAAATTGCAGGTGCTGATGAAGTTGTTAGCAGCAATCCATGAGCTCAACTCTTCCGAAAGGCAAGTGTGAACGAAAGGTAAAAGGGAGATAATGGGAATGACCTTCTGGATATTGTTTTGCTTTTCAAATGCATCGGGACATAATATTCAAAATAAAGGCATTGCAACTGTTTGCAGAGGTGCCAAGCATATTTATGCATTGTACTCCTGGCTCTTCCTTGTTAAATTACTAAACTAGGATTTGCAGCTGACATAATTTTCAAGGATGCTTTTCATATTTTTTCCAGATAAAGATACTTGTATTTTTTATACCAAGTTCCAGCAAGTAAGATAGTTTGCTACAGCCCTGGACTATGACATATTATCTGTACTTGCAGAGACTTTCCAATGCTTTGTATCTCCCTGAGGAGATGTATTAATGTATTAAATATTTTAAATTGCACTAAAATATTTTTAATTACTAGATTATAAGTTATTTCCTCTTTAATCATGTTTAATTGCTCAGTGCTTGCTGCCTTTTCTGTTCGGGGTAACCAGTCTCAACAGACGAACTTGCACAGCAACTGCTTATTTCCCCTGTGGTAAATGCCACTGACATGTAGGAAAACCTCTGTTTATCATGGGGTAATAGGATGCACAGGGTTAGTTGCTATGCAATTGCTGATTCATGGAAATGTCACATGACCTTGTGTCCCGTGATAACTTTTTTATGGACTCATGCCTTAAAGCCCAGCTATTCCAAAAGTATTTAGCTTTTATTTAAATTGATGCTCAAATAGGACATGCTGTAATTCAGTAGTGGGAAATAACAGCAGATCTCTTGGCACTGATGTAATGGAATTTGAAGATGCTCTCTTTTTACAAATCAGAAAGCTGAGCCTATTGTTGGACTTTATATGCCTAACATCCATTGAAACCAGTGACAGCTAAATGTCTAAATGTGCCGGCCTTATTTCTTGTAGGTCAAAAGAAACAGGGGTATCGGGGAAAAAGCACCTCTCCCTGTATCACTGCTATAGGAGCTGCTGAGTTACAGCTGCTGTTGAGGCATTATTTTACACCTTTAAAAGTTTTGTTGCTTTAATTCAGTGCTGTTCATGTTTCTTTTTGTTTCTCTGCTCTCATTAGTACTAAATAGTTTTTGCAATATACAGACTCAATTCCAGTCCTCTTCTGAAGTTTATATGCTATTTTTGAGTGAAAACAAAGGTGTGAATTTGGTGTTGGTTGACAAAAAGGATCAATCTTGCAAAGTCTTTACAAACAAGTCTTGGATATAGTTCAATTGTAAAGTGTAATAATAAAAATACTTTAAAACAATTTTGAAATGTTAATTTATCAGGTTTTCCCTGAAATTATTTGTCTAGTTCTTCAGAACTTGTTTTAATCAAAATTATTTTAAAAACTGGAGCACCTTTGATGGAATTTGTTACATTTAGTTTAGTTTATAAAAGACCTCCAAACAAGATCTGGCAGAAAATGCCCTAACTGTCCTTATTCTTTTATTTATTCTTTAAATTCAAAAGATCTTTCTTTGTCCACTCAGTAGCATTATCCTCAATATCTGGGAGGATAGAAATTCTAGATTTGCAGATCTCTGAAACTTATTTAGTCAAGATTTCAGAGAAAAAACACCGACGTAGTATGGGTCATTAGCGTACGTGATCAGGCTGATTTTGCTTTAAAAAAAAACAAACCAAAACCAAAAATCCAGACTATATTGTTTGGGATATCTTTCACTAGCCTTCATCCCAGTTCTTTTCAGCCATAAAATGTAGGAAAGAGTCACTGCTTTCCTATTTGACTTTGATGATTTTGTTTATTAGAATTTTCTGAGATTGTCTATAGAAGTTCACAGTAGCTTTTTCAATAAGTAGAGTCATATATGTATATTATTTATTAGCTGCTACAACACCCTCTGCAAATGCTGCCTTAACAACAGCTATTGTGTATAAATAGAGATTTTAAAAAAAAAAAAAATCTATCTTTGTGGTTGGTTCTGGATCCCTGCAATCTGTGCATTAAGCTAAATTCTGTTGTGAAGGAAAACATTCATTATTTAACATTTGAATGCTTGACAGTAGGTATAATGCATCCAAATCTAGTATGTGCTTCAAATTAATAGGAAATGTTTTATTTCTTAGGAAATATGAGTAACCTCAGGTTGATGTGTAATTTTTGCTTGACTTGTAATTTTATTTTCTTAGATGTCTTCAGTAATTTGTTATTGGATTTTAACTTTACTAAGGTCTAAGATGATAACTTTGTTTTTACTGTTTGACAGAGTCGTACTGATATCCAATTATACTCAGACATTAAACATATTACAAGAGACATGCAAACGTTATGGATACTCTTATACTAGACTAGACGGACATACTCCTGTCTCCCAGAGACAACAGATTGTTGATACTTTTAATAGTAAATTCAGTCCAGCCTTTATCTTTTTGCTGAGTTCAAAGGCTGGCGGAGTAGGACTGAATCTGGTCGGAGCATCTCATTTGATCCTGTATGATATTGACTGGAATCCAGCTACGGATATTCAGGTCTGATAACAACCGTGTGCATGTGGGTTGGGGTGGGCATCAAATGATTTTGTGATTGATTTTGAAATGCTTGGCTTTACATGTCTTATTGCTACTCAATTATCACATTGCATCTGGACAAGTACAATACTGAAGGAAAACTCTTTCTAAGAAAAGAAGAAATATTTCTCTGTCATATATATTGGGATCATTAGAAGCCCTCTTGCAGTAAAAAAAGAAAAGATTAAATTCTGGTTTCTTTGGAGGAGTGAGTCATGTATCCCCTTTGTCTCCTGACCTCTTTTTAACTGGAAAGTGGCTGTGTTTCTAAAAAGAAAAGAAAAACACGATTAGACTGCATAGCAAATGTTGCTGTCAATTTTTAATACCTGAGAAAAAGGGAGAGGTTCTGATCAGAATTAAGAGAATGAGAAAATCATGTGGCAATGATGCCAAAAGAAAGAAAACAAGCCAGTGCTGTGCTATTCTTGTAATGGCACTGTTGGCCTCAAGGGATTATTTAGTTGGCTTAAGAGCGTTCAGTTAAAATAGTCCTTAACAATAACAATTAAAAAAAATCTTTTTATAAATGCAGTAAGAAACTTTATTGTAATGCTGTGTGCTTAATACCTGAAATAAGCTCTCATTCTTGGCCCTGCTCCTGTTCGAAGTGCAAATTAGTACCCTCATGTGGTCACTTGTCTTGTTGCTTGAAACACAGTCTGCTAAATAAGTCAAAATTGCTACAGGTTGCCAAAGACCGCAAACCATGTTGTGGGTACTTGTACCCAGTATGTAGGTGTAAACCTTACATTTTTGAAAAAAATCATGTAGCAGTACTCAGTGATATTTTGTTTGTTTAAGAATTAAAGGGAGTGTGAAAAATTTTAAAAGAAATGGAAAAGTCATTTTTAAAGATGTGGCAAAAAACAATTTTGGAGATGGGAGAGAATGATGAGTATTCCTGAAATATTAAACAGTTGCTAATGCTTGGAAAACAAACATGAAGAGGGGATTTCTGGCAGGAAAGAGTTGAAACCGCTACATTCCTACTATAGTACACAGAAAGAAAGGGGAGCATAAATGGCAGAAGGTAAATTATATTTTCAAAATTATTTACAGTTAATACCAGAAGACTTTTATAAAAACAGTCAAAGACAGTTATTGAGGAACGCTTTCTTTGGACAACATCTTTTTGAATGAGCTAGCAGAACTGGTAATTTGATCAGTGGAGGCTAAAAGTTTTAGTTGAAATACCATTGTATAGTAGGCTGCTAATGCTCTTCATCTTTTTGCTTTCTTCAGGCAATGGCTAGAGTGTGGAGAGATGGTCAGAAACATACTGTATATATCTACAGACTGCTAACCACAGGTCAGAGATGGTGTTCAAACATACCCTAGAGTGAGACTGCTATTGAAATTTTGTCTGTAAAAGAAAGGGAGGGAGTGTTTTTATAAATCATTCGTTCTTTAAAAATATATATTATTTGTTCTGAATTCAGTTAAAATAGAGTCATCGCATTGATTTATTTGCCTTTGCTTTGCTTTTGCTTGAATAACTGAAAATAGTGGTTTAGCATTTCCTATGAATATGGTTATCAAGAAATGGATTTGACTTTTCTTCTTGACAAGTACTGGTCAAAAATTATCCCAGTGTATCTATTTTTTTTTTTTCCCAATACAGGCTCAATAGAAGAAAAGATTTATCAAAGACAGATCAGCAAACAAGACCTTTCTGGGGCAGTTGTAGAACTTTCCAAGACATCTGAACACATTCATTTTTCCATTGAGGAGCTTAGAAATCTCTTTACTCTTCATGAAGATTCCAGCTGTGTTACCCATGACTTGCTTGAGTGTGACTGTATGGGAAAGAAAGACCATCAAAGTGAGTTTCTTTTTCATTTATCTCTGGCCATTGCTGAAGAAGGACATCCATTCTGAACATATAGACTGTCACTGGAGAAAACTCATGCTCAGTAAAATAGGATTGAAGTAATGAGGTTCATTATGGGATCTTCCTGATATTAGCTGATTTTTCTAATCCATAGGAGCCCTTCACAAGATGAAGAGGAGAAAAGATTCATTCCTTGCAGTAACAACCAATTCATGTATCATGCCTCTTAATTCCTTAAATTAGCTATGGCCAGCTCAACTAGTGATTCGTTACAACCAAATGACACTGTACGGTGTTTTGTTTCTAAATATGCAAGGACGGTAATGAGTAGCTGGTAAGGGCTAGTTCAAAAGCTGTTTATCTGAGGACAGCTATACCAGATGAAGATCTATGCCAGATCTCTGAATATAAGCCTTCATTTCACTGTTATTAACTAAAGCTGATACAGGATGATTAAAATAGTTATTTGAGAAATGCTGGAAGATCCCCTGGCAGTTGTAAAGCGAAGTGGCAAATATTTGCATCTATCCTTTCTGTAGGAACCTGTCTCTTGTTCTTTTGGCACATCAAAATTGTTTTAATATCTTGCTGCATACAGGTATATAGGTTTAAGTTAGGAGCAGGATTAAAAAAAAATATATATCATAAGTTATGTTTACATCTTACCTATTTTAATTTTTATAGCTCATCTTGTTTCTTAAAGGAAAGAGTGTCTGTTGCCCTGGTATGTTTCCTTTGGGCATGAAATATCCATGTACACTATTTACAGGTGTGATAGTGAGGTATCAATACTGATATCTTCTAAATGCACACAGATACCACAATAAAAAGAACCAAAGAAATGGGTACAAGAGAGAGTGTTTTCAACAGACATGGGCAAGAAATTAAGTAGTACAGACCCAATAAGACTATTTTGCGTGATGCTTTGCATGTCTCCAGGTAATAGGCTAGAGTTGTGTTCCTTTCTCATCTCATTCTACCCAAAATGGGGAGGACTTGGCTAGTGAAAGCACAGTGCTTCTGTAGCCATAAGAATTTCACTTTCTCCTTTATTTTTGCTCCACATACTGATTTCATTGTCTTTGTATCTTTCTTTAACGATTGAAAAATTAGACCATCTGTTTTTGCATGAGTAAGTGGTGTTCTAAAATATACCAGCCTCCACTTAGGTACTATTACAGGATCTGTATGGAAAAGGCACCTTTAGTGTTAAATGTTAGCCACATTTTCTCACTGGTGTGCAGTGAGGCATGTAGAGCTCCTGGACTGCAGAAATCCAGAGAAATTTTATATCGTTACTCTGATGAACACTGGTGCATATAATTTTACTTAGCATTTTGCAATTGTCTTAACACTCTTGACTGCTTATCTTATGCTTTGAACACATATTGGTTCCATCAGTTCAACCACAGCGTTGGTCTCTTGGATCCTGTAACCAGGACTTCCTCAAGGGTAATTACATCTTGGTCCCAGTGAACGGAACCTTTTGGCAGTAAATCAAGGAAAAACCTGAAGGTCATTCTTAGACTTAAGTGGTGGAAATGATAGAGTGAGGGGTAGGTTTGATTTCCTAACACGCAGAGGACAAACTGGCTCATCAGTTCCCCAGTCAAATTGTGAGTCACAGTCTTCAGGCTGATCACCCCAGAATGCAGCTACCACTAGTTGGTCTCTTTGCCTTTCCTAAGAACAAAAAGCTGTCAAATTACTTCATAGGAGTAATGAAGTACCAGATTCCAGGTTACTGGGGATAGGTGCTGGCACACAGAAAAGGGCAAGAACTTTCACTGATTTGTCTCCTCTATTTCTAGCAAGTATGATTCAAAAGATGAACTGAAGAGGACCCAAACAATGTAATACAGGCTTCACCATGTATGAGCTTTTCATAATGATCTTCATTAGATATACCAATGAGACTGGATATTCTTGACCAAGCTCCTGTTGTCCATTCATACTGGGACCTTCTTTAGGAAACCACAGGAGTCTTGAAGCAATTAACTGTGTATGGATCATGCAGATGGGCTGCTTGCTATTCTACTGGTTTTCAGATCAGCTACAAAGCTGTAAGCCTATTGTTTTACCTGGTCGTAGTTTAATTTATGGAGTTAGGAATGCAGAATCTGTAAGGACTTGAGAAGTGCATCTCTTCTAAATTTCCTTCTGGCCAGTAAAGTCTGTTTCAAGTCTAGTGCAAATGTGCATCATGTGTCAGTCAAAAGGAAAGTCTTGCATATATGAGTCTTTATGGGCTCTCCAAAAGTTTAAAAAACTCAGGAATACTCTGAGTCATCATGCTGCTCATATCACTGGTCTTCCCTAAGGAGCACATAACACCGCTATGAAAATATTCGACAACAGGTTTTAAACCAGTAACAACAGTTATTAGTTAAAATTAGCAAACTGATTTCTTCATTTGTCACATGCATCAGATGAGTCATGAAGCCAGCAATGTGTGACATACCCTGCAATGACCTGGTACTGTTTGGGGCTTTAGAATCCTTTGTCCAAAGTGAATTCCTCTCTTTGTGCTTCACAGGGAATAGTCTTTTTCTTACTGTGATATACAGTATTGTGTATATTGAACAACTTGCCATAATCTGGATGTACAGAGTGCACTAGAGATCCAGCTCTAGTGTGCTGAGTCTGTAAAATAGCTATTCAGACTATTCTTAGCTGGTTGGAATGACTCCTCTGGGAGGAAATAGAAGCTAGCATGAATTTTGCTGCAACATACTTCTAGATTCAGATTTACTTAAAGAATGGGAGCAGCCCAAATGTCACAGAATTAGGAAGACAGAAGAAAGTAAATTGTCAGATATTTCCTTTCCCATCCATGTGTAAAAGGATTTGTCTTTATGCTGGCATATGGTGATTTTGATAAATTCAATCAATGAGCAAGAAACAGCCTTTCCCCTTTTACTGTGAATACATATGTTTGGTTTTCATTGACATAGAAGGATTATATATGCCATTCTATTTTCTCTCGTTTGTTATCACCAACTAGCTTATTGATTCAGACTGAAATTTTCTGTCTTAGTTTTCTCTGATTAGTCTACTGGAATATTTTTTTGCAGATCCTTCCTCAGAAAAGCCTTCTGTGTCTAGAAGTTGCCAGCTTGGACAAAACCATGGGAAGCCTAATTCAAAGAAACCACTCTCCATGTCACAGTTGATGCAATGGAAACATTTCTCTGGGCAACACCAGACTCTAGCTGATCCTTTCCTTGAAAGGATAAGAGAGAATGTTTCTTTCATTTTCCAGAATGTAACCAGTCCAACTTCCCCCACCTAATAAAACTTAAGCGTCTTTCCCTACCACTTGCATCCTCCTCCTCATAGGTATAGCAAACAACTGATGTGCAGTTACCTTTTGTTCTTTTTGCCAAGTTCTATTTTGTGTATTTCTGATGAGGTTTCTGGGTAAATGTGATTCCTGGCATTTATACAAAATTCCAGGTATTAGTAGGTTAATCATACTTACTATAATTATAATACAGATTTTTAAAACTAACTTTGCTTTCCAGACTTCTGTTCCTTTGATATCATAATTACTAAGATTGTTTTTATGCACATTCCTATGTATGTCTACTTTGTTTTATAGTTTTCATTTGATCATAATGATTTATTGCTTGCAAAGCTGTCAACTCTTCAGCCAAATTTTATATGATTAGGCAATCCTATATACATGTATATGCTGTTAACAAAAGTCTGGTTGGATTTTTGTTTTGACAGTGAAAAGTTATGTATCTGCGGATTTATAACAAGGTAGGTGATTGTTCCCTTGAATTTACAATTTAATGAAACTCAGAGCAATAGACACTGAGGTCCAAAATTCTGAGACCACAGGTTGATACTGTGTCAAAATATTCTGAAATTCACCTATTGCTTTTACTTGAGAAAATAAACAAACTTCATTTTTCAGACAGAGAGAGTACAGGCTTATCTAGTTTCTAGCTAACTACATTTAAGGACACTTTTTGCCAAACACTGGAGTACTGCACACATTTTCACTCTATATTTTTATTATTACTATATTTTCCTTCTTCTCTGAGGGCGCAGAAGTTTGAAGTCAGTTTACAGCTTTTAAGTGAAGTACTTTGAAATGCCCAGGAAAACAGAAGATTGAATAATTTTCAGAAATACGGCAAACTTACAGAATTTGAAAGACCTTGAGCAAGAATAGGGCTCCATTTTGATAATCCTGCATCATGCCACATGATGTACAACCTCTGGATATTTGGTACATGTTGTGATAGTGGTGGCTAAAAGCCCAACCAACTTGCAGAAAACAGTCAAAATTGTTTTTTTCTCCGCGTTATAACAGTTAGTGCTCTCCCTTTCCCTAGACTGTCACTGAGTTCACAGTCCATCCTAACCCATCATCAAACATTTGCCTTGCATTTTGATGCAGTTTGGGAACTGAAAACCATGTGCGCTGACCTTTCTCCACCAACCACATTTATTTCAGAGGGTTTTTTGAGTTTCCTTTGACTCTAAATGCTGAACAACACCAGAAAATAATGAAAACCAAAATGAGAGAATGATTGAGAGAGTCATCAATTATGAACATCTTTCTGGCATGCAAATTGTGTTCTTGGTAACAATTAGAATTATGCTAATAGGTAGAGTTTAAGTCTAACATTTTAGGCTGGCTGTTAAAGAGCCTGTTCTTCACCCTGTATACGGTGGAGCGTGATGGTCAAGCTTATCCAGGTGCTGTGCTGCTGCAGTGCCCATTCGCTGTTAGACAAAGGCTGTCTGATATCTTATAGCTCCCGCAACTTATTTTAATTAGCAAGGGCAACGTTTGCAGCTTTGTAACTCAAGAAAGAGATTCTAGTCAATCCGTATAATAATGATTGTTGTAATTAATAATTATCTGAGACTGATCATACTTTGATCTGTGATGCCCATAAGTTTCTGTAAGTTGTGCTCCTGTCCCTGTCTGTAGGAAGCATGCTGGCATTCTCTGCTCTCTGTTGATGCTGATCTCTTATATGGTTTCTTGCATCTGCATGAACAAGTAGATGCCAGTTTGGTTCCGTCTCTGTTTTGTTTGTGGGACCCTGGTCGTCTCCACTGAACACACACGAGCCCACTCTGGTTTGGAGCAAACCAACTGGCAGTGCCATTGAGGAAACCTGGGCATTTAAGAGAAGGAAGTTTGCTCCAGGATCCACACCGTGCCATGTTTCATCTTCTCTGCCTAAGGCAGTCCCTCAGGGGTATCTCGGCAGGACTTCTCACCTCACCTGTTGAGTCCTGCCCTCAGAAAATCCTACTTGCTGTCACGTCACGCACCACTCCGCACAATACAGCTGTAGGTGCATGCTGGCAGAACAGAGGTCTGGCAGAGAAGCCCTTTTATTGTTTGGCCTCCAGGGTAGTTTTATTTTGGCAGTTTTTAAATAAATAAAATAAAAGCTGGTGCTGGACTGCCATGGAGCTCTTGGGAGGCCAGAGGAGATGAGCCCCCAGACACACACTGCTGTATGTGTGAAGGTGATCCAGGCTCAGATCATTGTTCTGGGAGGGATTTCTGGCATATGGGCTATCACACTAAGTAATGTTGCTTCAAGGTTAAGAAGCCCAAAGCAGCCTATACAAACACGCGTGATGCCAGTTACAGCTTCAGTACGATTCCCTGTCTGTGCCCTGCTACGGTAAGCTGCCCCAGATCTCTGGCGGTGGCAGCTGCATGGTGATGCTCAGTGGAAGGCTCCTCCAGCATCCACCCGGCCAGCCAAATGTACACCCCTCCTTAACCCTTCACAACTTCTGGGCATGATGGAAGTATGCGTATGCTTGTTGGTTGTTTGGGTAAGACAATACTACCCAAATAACGGGTTGCACATGGCATTACACATGATGCAAATTGAAAATCTGATTCTGAAATTTGATGAATCCTGGAAAATTACATTTCTCACTGGCAGCATAGGTTGCAGAAAATATAGGAAGCATGAATAGACTCTAATCTATTATGCCATCTGTGATTCTCCCACAGTAGTCTACAACAGCCTGCAAAATGAGACCAGCACATCCTGCTCACATAATCATACTATAATAATCAGTGTTTTCATACAGAGTGCAGCACGTGGACGTGTGAATTTCTTCACCCATAGGTGAGAAATGTCTACTAGGAAAAGTCCCTGTGGTGAATTTACCCTAATCTCACTGTTGACTGATAAGGTATATTGAGGATTTCAAGTCTCTACAAGGTCATGTTGCCTCTTCTCTTAACAATTGTGAAACCCTAGAGGATGGGGAAGGTGGCCGGTGCTGAAAGGCAAGTATCAGGTCCTAGCAGATGGTCTCAGATGTGGCTTCTGGATTCACTGCCAGTGATGCCAGCTGTAAAACACTATGTAGTTTATGTTGCATGGTCCTGCCAATCAGTCCTAGTTTCCTAGACCCAAGACTTGCTCTGCAGAAAGTGGGAGGCAAGGGCTGTTAAGCCATGGCTCTGGTCTATGCTTGAAACATAAGGTGTTTATTAATGTACTTGGCTGGCTGTTCTGGTTTTTGAAGGATGAAAGTGTTTGTCCACCAAGTGGTGGTTCTTGTGGACCCACCCCAAAGAATAAGGCAGGTCTGCCTAGCAATAGGTCTCAAATGGTGGCTGCTTCAGTGCAGCATGAAAAGCAAGAGCAGCAGAAACCACAGGTGTAAGCACACTGGCAAGCAGCGCATTTTTTCAGCAAATGCTAAGCAAAGATTGCCAGTGAGTTTTTGACATTTATTAGTGCTACAGAATCAGCAAAAATGTACAGAGCGTAGAGGTATGCCTGAGGCAGCAAGTGGCGAGTTCAGTGCCAGCTAAACATCCAGCTGCCATTATAAGTGTGAGGTGTTAAGGGTTATCGAGTCAGGGTGTGCTCCATCTGAGCCGAGATGTGTCATAGGGCACTCCATTGAATTACACCGATTTGAGCCGCTTTGCACCAGTGGGCGCAGAGAGGAGTGCTCACCCTGTCAGGAGGAGAGATCACGAAGGCACGTGCTCTTAGGGAACGCTCTGCTAATCTTAGAACGGCTACTGCAGGGCTCTGAATCATACTGGGCAGGGAGGGTTGTCAGCCAGCCCTCAGATTCAGCAATCAATGTGTTCCTTGCCAGCTTTTAGCTGGGAGGAGGGGATTTTGGAGAAATTCTGTTACTTTTTGTATAGGGCATACTGCCAAAGAGGCAAGCGTACTGCATGTTCTCGACTGAGACCAACCTTGATTTTAAAAAGCAGAAGGGGTGGTGTTTTATTTATTTCTGTATATTGCAGCAAGGTTTTTTTTAACTGGTTTCACATGACTGTTTTTGTTGATTCAGCTTTTATCCATCTTGGCTCAAGTTTCTTTGTGATTGACATGGTGACCCTATATCATTATTCACTTGCAGAATAGCAATCTGAATTATAACTCTATTCACTCATTGTCAGACAAGGAACTGTATAACAGGCCTGGATGTCATACAAGTTTGTATGACAACTGCAGTAGACGTATCTTGCCTGCTGACAAGAGGTTGACATCAAGTCCGGTTAAGGGTCTGCCTTTTTCAGAGATCATGAAGTTTTTTGACTCGTCATCTGGTGCAAAAAAGGTGCCAAATGGTGACTGAATGATTCTGTAATGGAATAAACTCACGGGAATCTCTTAAAATGCCAAATATGGAACAAGCTTTGACAACTGCTTGGAGTTACCACGAGGAATTTGCAAAGAGAGACTCCAGCCCTTGCAGGCAAGTAACACACAGAAGGAAAGTAGTTCTTTCATGTGCTTTCCATTGAATGAAAAGTGCACGTAAATCATAGTTGTTTATACATGGCTTAAATAAATGATGTATTTGTGGCTAGAAGATCTGGGAAGGCTATAAAGAACAATGAGGAAAACCACTTTTGGCTTTATAGAGTAACTGAAGAATAAGCTGAATTGAAATCTGTCTTTAACAAGGCCTCGTGTGCTCTTACTTAGTTCAAAAGCAAGACTGCTTTTGCAGATATAGGTACTTACAGGATTTATAACATATGACGCAGCATTCCACTCTTGAGGGGCAATACGTGTTTGCACAAGCACCACGAGTCAGGACCCAGATAAGTAATACTGAACACTGCAACCAACTTGTGGGTATTCTGCTAGAAAACTCCCTGGTTAGGTGCATTGGTTGCTGCTACCTTTCACCCGGCTTTTCATCAACGTGTGGAAATGTAAGCTGATTTGAAGGAAATATGTCTGTCTAAAAGCATCTGCAGCTGTTGCTGCTTCCAACCTCTTCTCCTCTCTCTCAACCTTGATGTCAGCCTGAGTTCTCCCTGTGCTCCTTTGTTTGCTTAGTTTGATTTATACCCACTTGACAACATATGCTCTTCATTTTCCTCTAATTCATTTCCTTCCAAATATGCAAAATATCAGCCACTGTGACAAAAGCCTGTGCCCCTCCAAGCTAGCTTTTTGGGTATTTTCTGTCAATTAGCCTAAGATCTTTTCCCTCTCTTCATTATGACTGCCTTGGCCCGGGCTTTAGTTTTCTCAAGTGTGAGTTATGTCACATAACAGTGAGCTCCCTCGTGACCCTTGACTTTTCAAAGTTCCTTCTGAGGGATGGAGTTTGCTCAACAATAGAAGTACAGCCTGAAATTTCCTCCCTCCAGTTGGAAGGTGTTGCCCTTGATGGGGTGTTCGTCCTGTCCTGTGGCTGGTTGGGACACACGGGTCTCCACAGCCTCACTGAGTCAACAGAGCTCTGTGCAGGAGGCAAGGCTTATCCAAAACCTTGCAGACTTGGGATCTGGATTAGATGCCCAAATCATTGAGTTAAGTAGATGAGCCACTGTGGGTTGCTCATGCTAATGACGTATTTGATATATGTACTACAAATGTAGAAGGTGTTAGCAGTACTTCCAAACACTAAAGCTGGCCAGCACTCTTCTCATTTGTTTGTTTCTTTGAAAGTTTTCCTGTTTGGACTAAATTTTTCCCCCATCAATTTGCTGCTGCCAGGCTGATTTATGTTTGTGTTGGGTCTAAAGCTTCAGCAAAAATGGCTGATCTGTTCCGGAGACTGTGGGTAGGAGAAAAGAGTTTGTTTTGTCCTTATTCCAGAACTGGAAACCCTTCTGCTGAAATGCCTTCTTGCCTTCATATTTTGGATTAGGACTTAAAATAGAGGTGGGAAAAGATGGGAGGAAAAGGTATGACTTCTGTATTAGCATGTTTTTCACTGTTCCCCTTAGAATCTGCACCAGTTTATAAATATTTGCAAGAAAAAGGCAGTAGGAATATGTATGGTAACAACTTCTTTCCTTTGAGCAGCTAAAATGTCTCCTGATTTCTTCCACGCCAGGCTTGTACGAGACTCAGAACTGCTAGGTTTTACCAGTTTGAGCAAGCTGCATTTCCTCATAGGTTTTACCTGTGATCAGGCCCTGAATACACCACATTCCACAGAGTGACTAAATGCAGTCCAACCCAAGTTGTTTCAAGGGATTCTTCCTGTAATTCTTGCTTCCAGTTGCTCTCTGCTGGGCAGGGCACAAATGCAGCAGCTGACAGCAAGGAACTGTCTCATCTGTGTGCTAAATCAGCCTACCAACATCCCATCTGCCTCAAGGAGGAAAAAGAATCAGGTCAGAGCAGTAAAACTAGACTGGTAGTATGGGATAAGGAAACCGGTGAGATCAGGATTGGCACAGAGAGAGACAAAGAAGCGGAGGAGACCTAGGGGAGCAAGGAGATGGACAGGTAGGAGGGATGGCTGAGACTGGGCAGGCAAAGGCTAAGATGGGGTATAGAGTCAGGTAGAGAAGCCAAAGAAGGCCAGGTCCTGCTAAGCGAGCAGGATGGGTGGGGATGAGATGGTGGAGAAATCAAGGTTGGAACCAGATACCGCTACTAAAAAGAAAGAACCATCAAGTTTGGTGAAAGGAGGGAGGATGCTCTCCTCCAGATCCTGTAATGGACCCCACAATTCCCAAGCCTCCCCATTCTCCTGCTCTTGGCAAATGCCCGTGAAGTCACTGGTAAAGTGATTGTTTCCTTTCAGCTGACGTCTATAAGCTTTTAGAGTCATTGAATTCTCTTTGCTATTCATTTGTGAATCGCTGGAAATTTGAAAGTATGATCCAGATGAAAATGTTTGCAACCTTCATTGCAACATGACCTCTTAAAGGATACAGATACTATTTTGCAAGCTGCAGGCTTTCGGGATTAACATTGCCTTGTGGACATTTAATGGCCTTGTACATATCCATCACAATGAAGTCTTGCATGAACACATTTTCTGTTTCCTTGTTTCATCTGGCTAAGAGGACGGACAGTGATCTGGGAATAAGTTGAGTTGCAGCTGTTGTGAAGAGAATTTGTGCTTTCTACATACATGGAAATCTGGTACCGTTAATATCTTAACAGGGCATTCCAAATTAGTCAATGTCTTTGACTTTTTGTTTCTTTGACTTTTAGTTGCTGTCTTTAGTCTCTATGCTCTGCCTCATAAGTGCGGTTAATAACTCTTCATCTGATAGCAGTGGTGTGAAGATAAATTAACCAAATTGCATGCAACACTTGACTGTGTAGGGGGGAGGTCAGACATCTGACCTGGGGTTTAGAGAGAAGAGAGATCTGAACTCTTGTCAGAGGTGCACAACAAAAAGATAGGAGGTGACAGTTATGAACTGCAGAAGGAAAAATTCTGACTGGATATAAAGAAAAGAAAAAAAAAAACACAGCAAAAGAGATTAACACTGAAAGAGGCCTCCCAGAAGGCTGTGGAAGCTCCATCCTTGGCAATTTTCAAAACTGGACTGAACAAAATCCTGAGCAACCTGATTTAACGTTGAAGTTGGCCCTGCTCTGAGTAGAGGGTTGGACTAGATGACCTCCAAAGGCTCTTTCCAATGTAAGTGATCTGGACTGTGTTAGGAGTATGGAGAAAGTACAGGTCTGCGAGGTCTGTGACTGACTAACAGTCACTGACTATCTTCAAAAGCTCCTTGGGATCTAAAATCTATAATGGATGTAGAACAACAGAATCTGCTCAGGAACAATGAGATTTTAAAATCTGATATGATGAAAGAATTCAGGAATCCTGCTTTGTGGAGGGAAACTTATTACCACCAGTATGAAATCGGCGGCCTGGAAAGGGTTGTGAGATCTTTTACTAACTGTGTTGGCAGCTCCCAGAAGCCAGTGTCAACCAAGGAGCCTGCAGCATGCAGATGAACAGTGGAAGGTTGCCTAAACCAAGAGCCGCTTGAAATTGTCGCACCAGCTTTCCTCAAGCTGCTTTTAGCAATGTCTCTACTCTTTGTCTAGTCATTGAGTCTCTCTGTGTGCTGTTCTGCATAGCTGTACCATAAAGAAAAGCATAACCCAAAAGCAATAGTAATCCGTATCTCCCCTCCCAGAGATGTTGCAAGCTTTAATGGCCTGGAAAGGTCTTTAAGAAACTGCTAAAGTGTTGCAAGTTCTGAAATCTCAGCTTTGATTTGAAAGCTAAACACAGCCCAGAAATTACCTTGCTAGAGCTTTTGTTCCCTAGCAGCTATGATGGTCTCAGAATCCAACAGACAAATATTAGGAGGGAAGAACATGCTGGAGATGAAAATATTGCTGACCCTGACACTCTTATCAGCAAAACTTGTTTGGAAAAGGATTTCTGCTTGCTCTCTACTTCAGCATGCAGGCGACCTCTGGAAAGAAGCTTTCAAGAAAAATCCTTATCACCAGCAGTAGCCTTAAGTGTACGTTGTCGAGAGGACTTAAAATTTCCCCCTGGACACGGCTTATTTAGTTCTGCACTTATATGTGCCAATAAAAGTGGTCTCCAGACAATTAATTTCTTTTCCTCTTTCTAGGAGAATTACAGAAGTATCACAGAGGTGAAAAGATCACACGTATAGCAGGAAAGCAATAAGAACAAAGATTTTGCCCACCTTCAAATTGGTTTTTGTTTTATTGGCGAGGCAGTAAAAGCCAACCCCCTGGCTACAAAGAGCTGGTAGAAGCGAAGTTTGCTCCACTGAGCTCATCCCTCCACCTGCAGCACAGCAGCCCTGAAAGCGAGGAGAGACACCGCCTGCCTTGAGAACAACACCCTGCCTTGCACCACTGGTGGTTCCCCCCCCCCCATCTCGTCTCAACTGTGTCAAGACCTATGCCCCTCAGCTGGTACCAGTTGATGTAGGTGGTGCGTGGTGGTATAAATGCAAGCAAAACCCTTGTTAAAAAGCAATTAAGATTGCTTGATGCAGCACTCTTTTTCCAGCCTTGACCACAGCTGTAAGTCTAGCTGCAAACGTGCTGTTACCACTGGGAAAGAGGAGTGTAAGGGTGTGAGTGTCTAAATCCAGCCGGGGATTTACCTGGGGGTTTGGAAGTAGAGAATTAAGGTGACTTCAGGCCACCTCCTTCTTTAGCTCTGGTTTCCAGTTCCTCTCTTGCAGTTCCAGTCCTTGCAGGTAACGCGTTCCCGGGGCGGGCACAGCTTGTTTTGAGTTTCGTGTTCCTGCAGGCCTGATGCAGCTGCCTTGCTGGTTGCCCAGGTGTGCCAGGCTCGGAGGTTTTTGGGTGGCAAAGAGCTGAGGCATCACGCAGCAGAGAGGGAGCGTGTGCTGTTCCCTGGCTGCAGGTCTGCACCACAGCCTCATTCCTGGACCTGAAACTCAGTCATATGATGGGACTGTGGCCCTGATGGTCCTCCTGCGTCTGTGCCACTTGTGTCAGAGCTGCCTCTGCTCTTGCTCTTACATAGAGTATTTTAGATTAAAAACCTTGACTCATCCACAGCAAGCAATGCCAGCATGCCAATAAGGTGCAAGGATCATACTGGCCGGTGTCTTTGCTGAGTTTGCTTTTAATTATTTGTTTTAGAGACAGCATTCAGTGAAGGCAGAAAGAGAGGTTTTGTGCAAGGGTGACCTGAGGGTGGCAGCAGCTGCTCACAGGACCATCTGTCCGGGCTGTGCAGTGCTAAAGAGCCTGTACCCGCGGTGTGAGGAGACTGCAGAGCCCTTCGGGAGGGAGCAGGAGCACTGGGTTGTAGGGTGGTGGCCCAAGGGAGCCCTCAAAAGTGGGGGTGGCATAGGATCACTGTCGTGCATCGGGAGTGCCTGGGACCAGGAAGGTGACTTTGCTACAAAGGAGACCTTATGTAAACCTGATTGCTGCTTCCAGACAGAAGTAAGGCACGATCTCTCTATTTCTGTATTGCAGTGACGTACACATCGGCCTGGTGACCAGCTCTGTCGCAAGTGAGTTATGATGGGATTATACCTTCCAGCAAAGAAAGGGCAAGCCGTGAGGGTTTGTAACTGACACAAAAGACCACAGTTTGTAAATCAATGCTGCAGCCGGCACCCGATTGTGGGTGTCTGACATCCTGCGGAACCGAGTGCAGGCACTACGGGTTATGGCAGCAAAGGGCTCTGGGTACCTAAGCGCTGTCCTAGTGCTGCTGTAGGCACCTAAAAACCCAGTCCTAAAATCACTCTGCAGCTGCAGGCTGAGCTGTGAAATATCTAAACACACTAAACACCTACCTGAACCAATATACTCTCTAAGGGTAATCTCAGGTCAGTGTTTTGTTGCCAAAGACTTACCACCGTGATTAAAAGGCTGGGAATGCCCTTGGGTCTTTCTCCTGATGCTGTAGGCATCTGTGGACCCCAGTTGAGGTACCCAGCTCTCTCCAGGTGTTGCAGAGTGTGCCTATGCACCTAACTCGGGGCTATGGTTTCTGAGCATGGAGGAGGCACCAAAAGGATTGGTGCTGTAATGCTGAGTTTCAGAGCACCTGTGTCTCTGCAAATCTGGCTGATGCTGGCATCTTTCTCCAAGGCTTGCTTACGAGCCAAGAGGGAAAAGCAGAAATGACTGCATAGAAGTGCTCTATTCTTTTCATTTCCAGGGCCAGCAGAAGATGGTAGGATCTTGTCAGTAACTTAAGGCAGCCTGAGGGCTTCTCTAAATTACAATGCCTGGTAATAGTTCAAAGAGGTTGCTCCATCACAACCCATTATAACCTTCGGATGTGCCCTCAGTGGTGGTTAAGACCACGGAAGGTCCCAACTCTATCCATTACCAAATTTGGCCACTTTACATAATTCTATCAGGATCTAGCATCTTGGCATTTCGTTTGGGAGGGCCAGAGTCCCCTGGGACAGAATTAATTCTTACTGCATTACAATTAGGCAATAAAATCTTGAGACCACGCACAAAATTTCTTTCAGGCTACACTTCTCCTGAAATCCTTGAGTAAGAATTGAGTAGGAGAGGAACAATGCTTCAAGTTTGGCCCTTTGGTTTTTTTCCTAATCATGAATACGCTCACTGCCAGTTCAAGCAAGCCTGGCATTGTTCAGCTGCTTTTCCCTGATGCCTGTGAGCCGTTGTGCCTTAGGAGTGCTCAGCTGCAGACAGAACAGAGTTTAAGATACAGAGGGCTGACCTGCTAAGGAAGGTATCTGAAACTAGTGTGTCTTGCTCATTTTCTCTCTTCAGGTATAACAGCTTCTATTCTACCTCCGGGTGCTCACCGTGTGAATAGTATACATCCCACTAAGATATATCTGTTACAGCATCCAAGCCAAACCAGGAAAGTACCATCTGAGAAAGGCTATGGGGAAAAGTCTGGTAAAATGTGAGGAAACATTTGTTTGCATCACTGATAATTGTCTATCAAAGTGGGTGCTGCTTCCATTTCATTCTGCAATATGCCGGGCAGATAACTTCAGGTGACTAGAAATCCCCTGTAGAGGTCTTTTATTATTAGCCAAAGCTACTTGCTGCTTCATTTTTCCCAGGCCCAGGAGAACCCACTGAGCCTCCTGGAGATGGGACTGTTTGAACGAGTATAGCTCTTAAACAGTTTCTGCCAAAGGGGCTGATGCACAGACAGGTTTAATGACAAGTTAAAACTAATTACCCAATGTACAGCCCCTGGCTGCTACCAGCAGTTGTCAGCAGCAGGTCCTGTTTTGGGGAGGCTGAGGGTGGTTGTGCTGCCAGCTGGAATGAAACAAAGTCCTTCTGAACCTGAGCTCTGAAGCTGGCCTGGCGACCTCCTGCAAGGAGTCTGCAAGTGGGAGCCGGTCAGTCCCTGGATGGCCTCTCGGCAGATTTTCTCCTGTGGGAGACATGAGGGGAAGGGGGGGAATTGTTAGAGGGGATGCTCCAACCCACAGTGCGGTCATCTGCTGAGACCCACTGCCCTGTGAACACCCCAGCTGGTGGCTTGGCTGCAGGCACACCCTGGCTTCATCACTTCTCGCCCCTGCGAAAGGTGGTGGCTGCTGGACCGCAGTCCCCACTGCGATTTGAATTCAGTGGGAGGTTTGGCTGCTCAGATGAACAATCATCTGGCTGGACAGCCCTGCAAAGGTAGCTCCCACCTTTCCCAGACATGAGATGATGCCGTACTCTGTAGCTGGGAAAGGGAGCTTTCCCTGGGGACGCTGGCTCCACCTGAAATGCCTGCCATGTCCTGGCAGGAGCCATGTCTGGAGCCACTATGGGCTTCCGCCGAGCCCTGCAGGACATCCACAATGGGAAGCCTTTCTCTCCAAACAGTAGTCTGTGCCTCTTAAAAGAAGATGCACACTGCATTACTGCACTGTGGTCATGGGGCACATGCAGGGAAATAGGTCAGGAAGCAAAAAAACAGGAGCTGGGAAGGAGGATGAGAAGTCACAGTAAGCAGTTGTTTCTCTTAGACTGGAAATGAGTTGCTGGGAATAATGCACCCTCAGTGCTGAGCTCCTTTGACACTCTCCAGTTCCTCCTCTGGCTGTGGGAGCACCCCTCCTGCTCATGGCCATGGCCAGAGAGGGGCTGCAGCTAGGTTGGGTTCGGGGTGTGGGAACTCACACCAGCGCCTGGGCATGGCAGGGTGAAAGGGTAATAGCTTTCTTTCAACCAGGCAATATTCAAAATAATTTCTCCCTGCTCCTCCAGCTCCCCACATGATTTGCAAAGCCAGGAAACATATGGCCCTTTGTTCTTACTGTGTCTGATTTAAAGAATGCGGCACGTGATTTGCAATGAACAACAGTTGTGCCGGTGAGTTGTGCTGATAAGAAGCTCTGATCTTTGCGCTGCCTTGGAGAGAAGGCAGCTGTCTGCTGTCCTCCAGCCCAGCTCCTCAGTGCTGTCCTGGTACCCCGTGGCCATGGCTGAGGACCGGGAGGCTGCGTGGGGATGCTGCCAGTGAGACCCCAGCCCAGGTGCGGTGGCTTATTTGCTGCCGCTTTCTGACAGCCCACTGTGTCTCGCGGGAGCCCACCTGAGTATCTTCCCACTGCCACCACAAGATTCCCACCTAATGCTGCTGCAAGTGGTCGGGCTTGAGGAGGAACAACTTTCAGCCATGGTTTGGCAGGCCGTCACCGGTAAAGGGTCTCTCTGTCCTTTTTCGGAGGAGAGTCACACATTTGTGGTGCTAGAAATGTGTGTGAAAGGAGGTGTGTGGAGAAGATGGTGTTGTGGTTACTGACTTGACGTGCTGTTTGGAGGAGGAAAGTCTGATGAGGAACCATCCCCAATGTCCTGCGTGGGTAATGAAGTGATGCCCGGAGTGAGGAGCGCCAGCATTTCCCAGATCGCTTTGACATCCCTCTCAATACCAGAGAAGAGTTCAGTGACAATAAAATGCATTTTATTATGTTAAAATGCAGAACTAAAAAAACCAAATTTCTAGAATTAAAAAAATTATTTGTAAGCATCAGAACAGAAACATACATTTGTAATCACTGGTAACATTGGTGCAGACTCCCGAGATGCCCTTCTGTGCACTCATGGCTAGCAGAATTAATCTGCAGCTGTTAAAGTTGTCCCAGTTGATTAAGTGCACCTTCATGCTCCAGTATGTGATGCCAGGCAGGGGCCCTAATCCCAAATGGTCTCCCTTTGTGTATATCCTTATTTCCTGGAGATCCACTGGTTATAAACACACTCTCCAGACTTATTGATAACATAGTGTCGAAAATTAATTAATTATGATATAAATTTCTTCTCCTCATGTTAATTAATTTCAGCAAAGAGCGTGTACGCTGACCTCCCACAGCTGGTGAAGCACAGCAGGTGGATACGCATTTCAATGTAAAGCAGTTACTGGAGGTAAATCAACTGCATTGATTGCAGAGTCTCCTGGTTTGTCTCAAGTGTAAACATTGGAGCCAGCTACTTTTCTCCTCATGCTTCAGGATGGCTGAGATGACTCTCTCTGCTAGCTTTGCTTAGCTAAAATTTTCTAGTAAAAGATACATCTTAAAAACACAAGGTTACAGACATACTGGAGTAACACCTTAATAACCTGTCAATGCCGAGTCAAGCGGAGAGATTTAACGTAATATTGCTGAAAGCAATTTTAAGGGTGGGATGCCGTGTTGCACTCCCTAGTAGATCTGGGAAGCTTCAGTGTGGGAGGCTCTAGTGCTGTTGTAATGTGGGGTCTGGAGACTGCTCTTGCACAGATAGTGTATGTCAGGGTGTCAAAAACTTGTGAAAGTTGTGAAATTCCCTGCATCCCGAATGGGCATGTCTTGGGTTATTTATCAGCACTTGACGCTGTACAAACTCAGTGACACGTGTTCAATGTTTTAGGTGCCTTCCAGAAAGGCATCAGTTTTGAGCTCTGAAATTTCTTGTAAATTGCTGTAGCAGACACGTTTGGAGCCAAGGTCTGACTGGGTGGCTTCATCAGCCTTTTGGGAGAACGGCAGAGCTGTTAATTGTAACTACGTATTTTGGCATTGGACCTTCTCTTCCTGCCTGCTGTGACTAGCCTGTCTGTTGGTCATGCTGTCTGTCCAGCCACTGATGGCATCTCAGCGAAAGCACTGAGGTAGGTAATGTTTCCTTTAAAGACTTCTGAGCTCATGAGAATGAGATAGTGCATTCCCATGTGGTTAAGTTATACTCTTGCAAGTCCCGGCTAGAAGTGTTAGGAAAACAACCTTTGGTTGCTAGGAGGTGCTGTGTGGGGATTAATTAATCAGGATGGTTGTGCCTTCTGTTTGCTATCATTGCTGATATAAAAGAGAGGTTTCCAAAGCTGAAAGTTGTGATGGACTCTTGTTGGGCTGAGAGCTTTATGTATAGAAACACACACTAAGACAGTTGTTGCAAATGTTAGTCACTACAAAATACTGCACAGAAAAACAAAACCTAAACTGTGAGGCCCACAAGAGGTGCTCGGGCTCTATCTGCTCTGTCAAAGCTGTTCCTCTGTCCACATTGTTACGGGCAGCAGCGACACAGAAACAGCTAAGACTGCCAGTACAAAAGATTTTCCTCTTCCACTAAATGGGGAAAAGAGGCTGATATTCGGCTCAAAGATTTTTGGTCAGGTTTGGAAGCGATATGCTAAACTTTCTTAACGCACAAGTAAGAGATTTGGCTTGTCCCTTGCAAGAGCAGAGAATGCTGCCACAGGTTGCAGCTCCTTTACTGTAGCTGGTTGAGCTGCCCAGATGATCACTTTCTGATGTATGTCCATCAATGTGGTTTAAATTAAGCAAAACAGATGGGGAAGTAGATGGGATAAGTCAGCAGGCAGAACAGAAAAGCCATGAGGAGAGTGGTAAAACCTAATGGAGCTTGGAGCAGTCTCTTCAACTAGACGATGATGTGTGCCCAAAGCCCCAGACTGTAGTAGGTACAATGTAGTCTTGACTACACTCACACACAGAGGATTGAATCCACACAGCTTTTAAATGCTTTTAGACATTAAACTCATTGGACAAGCGAGCTTGCTGCTAGTTGGCTCCAAGCATCTGTTCCCCGGGAGGTACTAGCCAAACAAAAATATTTAGTTTCCCCTCAGCTGAAGTCAGGTATTTCCTCGGCTCTTTGAGAAATGTGTGAGCGGAAGGCAGGCATGGCGTTCAAATTCCCAAAAGCCCTTAGCTTGGTGACATTGTGTAGTGAACTTCAAGACAACTGGCCTCAGGGGTTGCTTATTCAATACACCCTGAACCAGGGATGGGTGCCCTAATTCTGCATCCCATGGGGCTAACACTCCTCATCACCGATCCGCGTTAAGTGCTGTGTAAGGCTGGGATTCAGAGCCCCCCACCAGCATCGTTTGGTGCCTGAACAGTTCAGTGGGTGCAATCACAGCAGCATGTCCAGCACTTGTGGGGGGGTGTCAGGAAGGGAGAAGGCTGGATCAAAAAACGAGCGCGTGAGCACCTCTGGTGCAGTGTAGGGGGAACGTGGGGGACTAACTTTATAGAGCAAGCTGCAAAATCACACCTAACCCCTTTGTACACCTGAGAGGTATTTCTGTTATCTTGGTCTCTCTTTTAGCCTCGAAAAGAGGGGCCTGCACAGAAGGTAAGACAACCTTTTGCGTAATAGTCAGACCCTTACACCGTTCATCCATAGGGGAGCTCCTTATCCTGAAGGAATTCAGCTCTGCGGCTTCCTCTTCTCAGGAGCAGGCCTGAGCTCTTAGTTTATAGAAGAATTGCAGGTGATAGGGAGCAACTTCTTGCCAAAACTGACACACTGGGCTGATAATATTCATGGAAACGGTCTAATATATAAAAGCATGAATGTAGTCTAGTGGTTGAAAGATGCAGTTTGGAGGGGCAGGCGTGAGCTTCAGCCCTGGGGTCTGTGTTGGTTCCTTGGGGGTATGTTGCAGCAGCAGCCCAGGGAGCGTATGGCTCCGAGTCCCTTCCAAGGAGTAAGTACTGCTTTCCCATTTCCTGCACGAGTGCTCTATCCACAAGGCTGCTATGAAAAATTTGTTAAAATTCATCCTCTAGGTATTTTGGGATGGAAATTACTGCTGTTTGGAGTGTTTTTTTGTTTGATTGTCTTTTGCTAAATGGATATTGCTGAATGCTTTAGATATGTGCTGGGAATCCCTCAAGGACCAGGCTGTCACAACAGTGAGCAGTTTGTGAATCTCAGCAGAAGAGTTATGATAATCTTGGCCACAACAGTGGCATCTGAGGGCATGCACAGTGCAGAATTTTAAGCACCTGAAAACATTGTTTGGCAAAATCCTATATGCCTATGTCCTCTCAGGTGTGCTGCTAGGCTAGGTGGGGTTTGGTAGCTTGTTTTGTTAGTGTTAGTCCCCCAAATTCCCCCTTGCATTGCACTTCAAGAACTCATGCACACATTTTCACTCCCCTGTGTCCCTTGCATGAGTGCTAGGCGTGAGGGCTGATACAGTCACTGCCTTTTCTGTACTCACAGTAACATATAGGCTCCTACACAAGTGCTAGAAGTGATTATAGTCACTGCCTTCTCCTATATGCTGCACGCTTCCTTGCTAGCTTCAGCACAGAAGACCACCTGCCCACAGCTGAGAGGGGGAAGGCTGAGCAGTTTTGTCTCCTCTGGGTGACAGGACATTTCCTCCTGGGGGTTGAGCCTGGGCACTGGAGCATCATTGTGCCAGTGCTGCTGTCACTGCCCTGCAGCACTGGAGTATGAAAGCGTTGCTCATGTTGTAAGCTGCTTTGCAGCCTGCAGCGACAGCTATCTGCTATTTACGATGAACAGGATTACTGAAGTACTGCGAGATAGCAGCCAACGGACTTGCCGTGCAGGCGGAGGAGCTACGGTAAATCAGGCTGTGGAGTTACCCGTGCACTTCCAGAAAAGGAATGTTACGCTGCTGCAGGAATAACACATTGTCCCACTGGTGCTGGCACCTCTCTTTGGGCAATGTGGCTTCTAGCAAAAGGTTTGCATAAAAGAGTTGTTACCGTGCAAAGCCTATATTTCATATCTATGATTACATCTATTGGTATCAAGGATTTATTGTCTCACGCCCACCTGTGTTAATAGATAAAGTGACAATCAAGTGGCACGCCAGCATCTGTGGCACAGCTCCAGGGTTTGCAGAACCCGTACTGCTGATGATTTCTACTAGTTCCTCTTAACAGTGGCTTTTAATGCAGCCAGGTACAAACTGGTTTTTACTTTGTACCTCTTGGGTGAGGGATCATAGCCCTGATCCTGCAAGTTGTTTAGGTTTCTGCTACTGAAATCAGTGAGGACAAGATGCCTAAATATTTTTCATAATGTGGGACCTATGGGCTGGTGCTGCCTGCTGCAGTTCAAATGCATGGAAGGATTCCTATAAATATTTCATCGCCTCAGGGACAAACTGTGATGTGGCTGCAATACTATGCACAAATATGCCTCCAGAAGAATAACCACATTGCAGCAGCAATGGAGAAACCCTGCTCCTTACCTGTCAGTACTTATAGCTAACAGATGCAGAATGACAAAGTACAGTTAACGTTTTAGAAATAGGCTTTGCATCAATATAGGTTTTCAGTTTTCAATATGTCTTTCAAATGAAGCAGAAATTATGTGCTTATCTGCCCTCAGATTTTTCCTCATTAGCATTAATCAAGCACACTTGACTCGCTTGCAGATGAATTTGATTAGGATCATGTATACTCTTAGGAACCAAAAATAATTAATCACGACTTGAGCGTATGTGCTGTTGCAGCCAACATTGCTGCTTGGTATCTGCTGCAGCAGTGAACGAACAGAAAAATCCTAGAACTGGAATCCAAACCATTGGCAACAGGAGATGATAAATGGCACACATGAAATAAAGAAAGCAAGACCACACAAAATGGAAAAGCTATAAAGTGCACAGTTATTTAAATGACTATACAATTGGTTGAAATTCTTTATTTTCTGACATAGAAAGAGCTATAATGGAAAACTTAACTCTGTCTACATGCATACACAAATATTTTTGCATACGTTTCAGCCTGTGGCCCACAACGTGTAGCTCTTAGATTTGTGACCTCACTTACACTTCTTGTTTTATAATGCCAACAGATTCTTCTGTTCATCATCTTTTAGCACTGAAGAAAAAAGATGTCTTCCAAAAAAAAAAGCATTTGAGCTGTATTTCCCTCTGCATGTACAGTAGTGTTGCTCTGTGTGCAAATGATGTTTTACGCACTCACCACCGCACGTGTAAATTCATGCAAAACCCATGTGCACAAGCACCAGTTGAGAAGCCGGCAGGGATGCAGCATTGCACTGCCTGTAAAAATGTTTGTTGATAGAAAGAAAAATGGAGAAAAGAAAAGTGTTTCTGTTTTGACAGTTTATTGATATTCCACATAAATTATTCTGACCTTCTGTTGTCCTCCTTTGTTTCTTTCTTTTATAGTTAGTTTTATTGTGTGGTAAACCTTATTCATACTCATCTGATGAGCGAGGTCCATGAGGACTGTCTGTGTGATAAAAGGATGCAAGACTATGTATTATCTGTTATCCCTATTATCATGAGAACTGCCTGGGCCTTCGACAGATCTGAAATCTACTGAATCATTTACCTAAGTGCCAGAAAATGCCTGTAAGAGGAAAAGCAGACATATGAAAAGGGAATAATACATAAAGAAACATCTGCATTGAGATCATTTGTCATTTTTGGAAAGGTCTTGGAGAACAATACATACATTTCGTATAGCATCATGCTCATGACACTACGGGTCTTTTATTCTACTGGCAGGCCTTATCTGGACCGCAATAGTGGATTAGACTGAAAAAACCTGTATTGAGCTTTTATCAAGTTTTTAAGATCCTTGCTGTGTGCACTGGCTGCAGAGCCCTCCCTGACCCTGCCCAGTTCTGGCGCTGGGTTCGGAGGCACTGCCCTCCCCGCTATGCGATGCTTAAAAACCAGGTGGCACAGTCGGCAGGGATTACCCAGGTTGGAGCAGGTGCCTTTTCCATTAGCTGTTTGTTTCTTTTCTTCTGCCATCTACTCTGATTGCCAGGTGGCCCCATGGGGCTCCACGTGCCGTCTCTGCTTTCCAGTCTCCAATGCCATCACCGCAGACCTGGCTGAGGGGTGACTTCGCCCTGAGGCCCCCGTCACAAGCACGTCCTGTGCCCTCAGATCCTCCAAAGCATGTTTTAAGAACCACCTCTTCAGGAACAAAAACCAGCTATGCCAATATATGCAACAACCAGAGAAGGTAACTGAGGTGATAAGGAGCAGAGGATGCCCTGGAAGCGAACGTCGGTAAAAGATTTTCACATTAATTCAGATCCCTGCCAGGGACTGGCAGTTACCTTGAATTCTCTCCCATTGCTGTGATAACAATAAGAGATAAATCTCACAAGATAAAATGCGTGGCTAGGGAGTCACCTTGGAATTGAGCTGGTAAGACAGCATCTTAACTGGCCAGTAGGTGTGGGCTGATGTTGCAACTCCCACACTTCCACTGCTTGCTGGTTTATGAAACACCAGCTACGGGGGTAGCTCACTGGCAAATATTGAGCTATTAGGGGAATACACAAAGAAAGGAAAGTTTGAAAAGCAGAAACATATTTCATACAAGGTTTTTATGGACTTTTTCAAGTGCAGATGTGCCAAAAAGTTTCCACTGGAAACTTTATATAAAATGATTAATGTAAAGGGGTTCTGCAATCCTGGCATCTCTCTCCCTTCTCCTGATAGCCATCGTGGCTCGTGACAGCTCTGTTCTGCATGCTGGAAGCATCAGCAGCTGGAAATTATCATTTCTTAGTCTTAGTCTTTCTGTAGCTCGTTTCAGAGACTTCACTGGTAATGAGGGCTCTTGCCCTTTTACCTTCAGGACGGCTTGGAATTCATCTTTTAGGGCCAGAAATCACTTGAGCATCAAATTTATAACAAGCAGGAAAAAAAAAAAAAGCATTTTGTACAGTATTCAGACTCATTCTGAGCATTCCTCAAATTCCTTCAAAGGACAGTCAGAGGGACAGACGTGCCATTGCAGCTCCGGGCTCTCTTTCACCACTGCTCTGCTATTGTGTGATGCTCTTCTTAAAACCTCCCCCTTGCTTTTTTGCTCTTCCTTGCCTTTCTAAAGATTTTACCCAGGAGTTTTCAGATGCCTCTTGGACTTATAGTTACTTTTTTAACCTCAGGGCTCTCTAATGAAATTCTGTCCCTTTCTTGCAGGCCTGGGCTGCTGCCTGCGGGTCTGACCATCCTTGGCTGCCAACTGCAGTTCCTGAGCCGTGGTCTCCTCTTTTGGTGGTGCCAGCTGGCCACGCTGTGGAAGGCAGCTTTCTCCAAACAGATTGGGGATCTGCGAGTTTGGGAAACACAGTGTTTCCCTGGGCTCCCAATAAGGTGGATTCTGGGACATTTATTTTGATTACTCCTTTACTGCAATGTCAAGCTGTACAGGACAGAGGGTTTTTTCTGGTTGCTATTTGCCTTCTCAGGAAGGTGGGAGGAGTATATAGTTTCTCTTCTTCCTTGTCTCACATGAACTATTTCCATGAAAAGGCTGAGATGAATTGAATCCATACATAGTAACCAGAGAGAACGCAGTGATGGTGTCAAGTCCCGCTCTGCCAGCTTTCCCTGTATGTCAGAGGAGTTCTTGGAATAAACAGGGTGAAATAGAAAAAAGCTGTCAGCTACTGCCAGTGACAGCCAACAAGGTGGCCTTTCCTTCCCCGCATTCCTCAGAGCGTCGTGTTCGCTCCCCTTCCCGATGCCTGTGTCTGTACTCTCGAGCAGCGCGGCATCCTGGGGTCCTCATCCCCCAGATGTTTAGACCCAGGACCCATCGTGGCTCGTGCCTGTCTCTGTGTGGGATCTCCTTCCAGAGAAGAGAGGATGCAAGTTCGTGGCTTGTCCTCAGGACATGACCAGTCTGCCTACCCTGCCTGCGGGACAGCAGTGAAGTGGCACTGCCAGCAGGGACCCCGCTGTCACCGGGAGCCCCCCTTGCCAAGCAGTTCTTACTCAGCCCTTTTTCCTACTGATGCCAAGGGTGCCTGTTTAAGGAGCAAATGAATCTGCCACAGGAATCTCCTGTGTCGGGATTACATGTGCTATAAATAAAAACTGCCTTCGACTTCTAAAGTGAGGCACTTAAAACCCACAATGAATGCATTCTGCATTCATGAAATAAAACCACGAGCTTTTTTGTTGAAATTTAAATAGACCCATGAACTTTTGTATCATGTGTGCTATTTTAAAACTGTAAATCTATTCCGCTTTTTCCATTGTGGTTGTTTTCATATTTCATTATGTTCTTACATAGGCAAGTTTTTGGTCTTTTAATATAAAGGATTTTACGTTTCCAGGCACAGGTTTTCATGCCCAGCTCAATAGGCATGGTAATAACCTAGTTTGCAGACACTCTTTTTCCTATCGTACAAGATTAAAAAAGGGAATTGAAGAAAGTATTAAGGCACCAAGGCATCAAGAAATTATTGCTAACTTCTGGAAATTTAGATTAAGATGTTCTAAACATTTTTTAAAAAATGAAAAAATGAGAAAACTATGGGCAAGTAAATTGTTTTCTGTAATTTCTGGTTTTGAGAAAACCAAGCGGGACTCAAGACTAACAGACTGCCTAAAGCCAAATGTTGTGCTATGTCATAGATTATGAATATGGCCCAAAACTGGATGATAAATTCTATAGGCAACGTAAAGGCATACTAAAAGCCCCAAAGCTATTTAGAATTCTGTCAGGAAATGTACTCGACTGCGCTCCAAAGAAAATCTCTTTCTTTTCCAGAGCAATGAAGGAGAATTTATCTACAGTTTCCACTCTTCCATACTTTTTCCTGTGCTGTCCCTTGTGCCTAGAAGATCCTTATAGACCACAGAGCTATTTCATTCACTGTTAAAGTCTACATAAAAGTCATCTTTGATTATTCTGCAAATATTTGATGTCTGTTGTGATGCTGATTTGCTCTGGCCATTGCCTTTCCTATTGACCAGTGCTCTCTCTTTGTTTCCTTCTGTTTTCCATGTCTCTGGTTTAATAATGAGGCTGACAGTTGTCTGGGACAAGGGCTATGTTTTTGATGTATGTTTCTATAGTGCTTGGCACGATGGAGCCTGGTCTCTGACAGTGTATGTCAAATAATAATGATGTTGTTTCCAATTCTTTCAATCTCCAGCTTTGTAACCATTTCAGAAGTTCTCTTTTAAATAGTTAGAAGCAAATTATTATTTTAGCAATATTTTCCACATCAGTTATGATTTCTTTTAATAATCTAAGCGCCTTTTCCAATATTCCTCACAAGCACTGTGTTACGCGCGTATCATTTTACTGATTTAAAGCCCAAGACCTAAGGGTATGGAGATCTGCTTCAAATGTCCGAAAAAACCCACACAGCACAACCACTGAAACTCAAGCGCTGCTGCTCTGGAGGGAGTGCCTTGCTAAACGAGAGGCAGGACAAGGAGTACCACACACGCTGTCTAATACCTGGCATATGCCCTCAGTGTCAGTGGTAATTTAATCTTTAGTGTTATTCCCTTGGAGTATTTACCTCTCTCATAATACTTAAGGGATATACTTGTCTTAGCATAGGAAAAGACATAAACATCAGAGGCGTCAGACCACTGTCATCAGTAAACATCCCTGATTAGTGAAACCCACTATGTGCTGGTTTGTCATTGTGTCTGGGCTCTATTATTATAGTCATGCTAATCTCTTTCTATTTCCTAAGTGGTCTATCAGGATCTACTTCTGTATTAAGCCAGTCTCTAATCCTTGTACCCAGCTAAACATAACCACAACCTATTTATATATTGGGCTATCCCCAATTAAACTGAAAAATAGTATAACCTAGTTCAGCTGTTGGGTAACACTGAGTATTAACGGTGGCTATTTAGATCGTTAAGATGTTTCAGACTTGCTGTGTTAAATAAAAGCTTGGGCTCAGCTTTTTAATGCTTGCTGTCACTTACAGCCACATGGGCTTGAACATGTACCAATGTGATGACCCCCAGATTGGCTGGGCTGGGCTGGGCTGGCTCAGCTGTGATCTCCTGCAGGTTCCCCATCTGGGGTGGCAGCTGAACTCCCTGGCTTGCCTGAGCCCTGCAGGAGGCAGCTCCTACGGCAGCCGAGAGTGTTCTGATGCGGTTTTGAACTTGGCAGCTCCTTCCCTCTGCTGCAGCTGGCAAGGTGACAGCAGGCAGGAGGGTCTGTTCAACCTGCTCAGGAATTTCTCCATGTATGCTGGTGTTTGATAGATCAGGTTTCCCCACAAATGCAATAAGCACAGTTTGTGCATTTAAACAGGTGGGTTTTGGGAACTTGCTGCTCCATTTGCAGGGAAGTATACACTTCACAAGTGCATCATGGAAAGACAATAACTAAAGTAGTGACGCAGACTTTAAATAAACAAGAGGTTACTACCAGGTGATTTGTGCAGCTCTAATGACATTAGTAATTAATATTAGAGACAGTGCATTGCATTTGACTCTGCAAGGCACTATATCGTACTTTCTCATATCTGAGCTTGGGGTTGTTCTGTCTTTTGCTTTGCCACAGGATGCAGACAGCTGGTGTGGCTGCCAGTCTTCAGTCATGGCTATGTTTGTCACTGTCACTGGGTTTTGTTTTTTTGAAAAGGATAAATATATGTGATTGCTACTTCCATTTTTTCTATGATTCTATGATTCTATGAAGTTAACAGGCCACATCTGGAGGACAATTTGATCCCACCAATAGTTGTGATATGTGACAAGACATTGTTTCTACACATTCTACACATTGTTTCTACAGGAGGAGCTGGAAGCCATTGTGCAGCGGGATAGATATGACTTAGTCGCCATCACAGAAACACAGTGGGGTGACTCTCACAATTGGAGTGCTGCAGTGGATGGCTATAAACTCTTCAGAAGGGACAGACGAGGAAGGAGAGGCGGTGGGGTGGCTCTGTATGTTAGGGAGTGTTTCAATTGTCTAGAGGTCAACGATTGTGATGATGATATGGTCGAGTGTTTATGGGTAAGGATGAGGGGGAAGGCCAACGAGGCAGATATCCTGCTGGGAGTCTGTTATAGACCACCCAACCAGGATGAAGGGGCGGATGAAGCGTTCTACAAGCGGCTGGCAGGAGTCTCTCAATCGCTAGCCCTTGTTCTCGTGGGGGACTTCAACTTCCCGGACATCTGCTGGAAATACAACACGGCAGAGAGGAAGCAGTCTAGGAGGTTCCTGGAGTGTGTGGAAGACAACTTCCTGACACAGCTGGTAAGTGAGCCTCCCAGGGGAGGTGCCTCGCTCGACCTGCTGTTTACAAACAGAGAAGGACTGGTGGGAGATGTGGTGGTCGGAGGCCGTCTTGGGCTTAGCGACCGTGAAATGGTAGAATTCTCGATTCTTGGTGAAGTAAGGAGGGGGGCCAGCAAAACCGCAACCATGGACTTCTGGAGGGTGGACTTTGGCCTGTTCAGGACGCTGGTTGAGAGAGTCCCTTGGGAGACGGTCCTGAAGGGCAAAGGGGTCCAGGAAGGCTGGACGATCTTCAAGAAGGAAGTCTTAAAGGCGCAGGAGCAGGCTGTCCCTGTACGCCATAAGAAGAACGGGCGGGGAAGACGACCGGCCTGGCTGAACGGGGAGCTCTTGCTGGGACTCAGGAAAAAAAGGAGAGTTTACCACTTGTGGAAGAAGGGGCAGGCAACGCAAGAAGAATACAGGGATCTCGTTAGGTCGTGCAGAGAGGAAATGAGAAAGGCAAAAGCCCAGCTAGAACATAATCTGGCCGCTGTCGTTAAAGACAACAAAAAAAGCTTTTACAAATATATTAATGACAAGAAGAGAGCCAAGGAGAATCTCCATCCTTTATTGGATGTGGGGGGGAACATTGTCACCGAGGATGAGGAAAAGGCTGAGGTACTTAATGCCTTCTTTGCCTCAGTCTTTAACAGGCAGACTGGTTATCCTCGGGGTACTCAGCCCCCTGAGCTGGAAGACAGGGATGACGAGCAGGATGAACCCCCCCATAATCCAAGAGGAAGCAGTTAACGACCTGCTACGCCACCTGGACGCTCACAAGTCTATGGGGCCGGATGGGATCCACCCGAGAGTGCTGAGGGAGCTGGCAGAGGAGCTCGCCAAGCCACTCTCCATCATTTATCAGCAGTCCTGGTTAACGGGGGAGGTCCCAGATGACTGGCGGCTTGCCAATGTGACACCCATCTACAGGAAGGGCCGGAAGGAGGATCCGGGGAACTACAGGCCTGTCAGCCTGACCTCGGTGCCGAGGAAGATTATGGAGCAGTTCATCTTGAGGGCGCTCACAAGGCATGAGCGGGACAACCAGGGCATCAGGCCCAGCCAGCACGGGTTCATGAGAGGCAGGTCCTGCTTGACCAACCTGATCTCCTTCTATGACCAGGTGACCTGCCTAGTGGATGAGGGAAAGGCTGTGGATGTGGTCTACCTGGACTTCAGCAAGGCCTTTGACACCATCTCCCACAGCATTCTCCTCGAGAAGCTGGCAGCTCACGGCTTAGACAGGTGTACTCTGCGCTGGGTCAAAAACTGGCTGGATGGCCGGGCCCAGAGAGTTGTGGTGAATGGAGTTACATCCAGTTGGCGGCCGGTCACGAGCGGTGTTCCCCAGGGTTCAGTTTTGGGGCTGGTCTTGTTCAATATCTTTATCAATGATCTGGAGGAGGGGATCGAGTGCACCCTCAGTAAGTTTGCTGACGACACCAAGTTGGGCAGGAGTGTTGATCTGCTCGAGGGTAGGAAGGCTCTGCAGAGGGACCTGGACAGGCTGGATCGATGGGCCGAGGCCAACTGCATGAGGTTCAACAAGGCCAAGTGCTGGGTCCTGCACTTTGGCCACAACAACCCCATGCAGCGCTACAGGCTTGGGGAAGAGTGGCTGGAAAGCTGCCTGGTGGAAAAGGCCCTGGGGGTGTTGGTCGACAGCCGGCTGAGCATGAGCCGGCAGTGTGCCCAGGCAGCCAAGAAGGCCAATGGCATCCTGGCCTGTATCAGAAAGAGTGTGGCCAGCAGGAGGAGGGAAGTGATCGTGCCCCTGTACTCGGCACTGGTGAGGCCGCACCTCGAATACTGTGTTCAGTTTTGGGCCCCTCACTACAAGAAAGACACTGAGGTGCGGGAGTGTGTCCAGAGAAGGGCAACGAGGCTGGTGAGGGGTCTGGAGAACAAGTCTTATGAGGAGCGGCTGAGGGAACTGGGGGTCGTTTGGCCTGGAGAAAAGGAGGCTGAGGGGAGACCTCATCGCTCTCTGCAACTACCTGAAAGGAGGTTGTAGCGAGGTGGGTGTCGGTCTCTTCTCCCAAGTAACTAGCGATAGGACGAGAGGAAATGGCCTCAAGTTGTGGCAGGGGAGGTTTAGATTGGACGTGAGGAAAAATTTCTTTACTGAAAGAGTGGTTAAACGTTGGACCAGGCTGCCCAGGGAAGTGGTTGAGTCCCCATCCCTGGAGGTATTTAAAAGACGTGTAGATGAGGCGCTTAGGGACATGGTTTAGTGGGCATGGTGGTGTTGGGTTGACGGTTGGACTCGATGATCTTAGAGGTCTCTTCCATCCTTAATGATTCTATGATTCTATGATTCTACACCAAACCAGGGCCAGGCAGCTGAGTTTCTCCTAGTGGTGAGTGCTAATCTGGTAAAGGTGGAGCAGCATCTTCAGTAGGGGACTATGCTACATGCAGCTGCCACTGAGAAACCACTGGTGCAGTCTGGAGGTGAAATTAGAGTTGTGAGGCCAATACTAGAGTGTTGCCAAGTACATTCAAGAGGTGGAACAATCCCATGAAGTAGCTCATTCCCCACACGTTGTGGGGAATCTGCCCTTTTACTTCCATGGCTTTTTTATTGCACTTTTCTAAAATTCAGGAACTTTTCCCCTCACTGTGAAAAGTCCTTTCCAGTGTTCTTTAGAAATGGAAACTAAAATAATTGAAAACCAGCTGATTGCAAGCCAGGTATGTCCTCCAGAGAAAGTTACATGCCTGATACCTCCAGAACTTGACTGCTTCCTGGCTGGGGAAGAAGTAATGTCATCTCATCTTGTCTCATCTTATCTCTCCTCTCATCATTGGTAAAATGTTGTTAACACAGGCTGTCCTCACCTCCACATCCTTGCTTTCTCCCAGTTCTACAGACTTTGAGCCTGAAGTCGATCAAACATACGGGTTCCCTTTTCTGTTGAATTTGAACAAGGACTGCACATGAGTTTGTGTATTTGCTCCACAGCCTCCAGCGTGAATGGAGCAGCTGATACTCACTTCAGGTAGAGCTGCAAGCATTTTGGAGTCAGCCAGTGCTAGGGCACCCATGGGAAAACTTCCGATTTTTCAGAAAGCTGGAGAAAGACCTCCCCTGCCTGTAGGCTAGGTAAAAACCCGTGTTGAACACTGTTATGTTAGTGATGGTTAAGGGATGCTTTGGAAAGCCAAAGCGGTGGAGCTCTTAGGTCTGTCCTAGTTGTTTTGAGCTGAAAAGGCTTGGCTCCTTAATATAGTCACGTTACTGCAAGCAATATGAGACTAAGACACTGGGAGCTTGAAGTCTAAGGACTTCCAAAGAGAGCATTTCCCTGGGATGTCGGCAGTAAAAAAAAAAACTCCTGGGAGTGACACTCTGCAAATGATATAACACCTTCAAATAAGGGATAGTGCTTGAATCTACATGAACTCAAGAAGGCTGTTCTGAGGATAGGACATCTCTCTTTCTCTGTCTCTCTGTTGCCCCCCCTTCCTCACCTTCTCACTTTTTCTTTATTTTTTATTCAGCTAAAAGGCTAACACATAACCTATATGCAACATATAGGGACAATTTTAATTGTGTGTTTAATCAGAAAACAATCCAAAGGTGCTGTTGAAGGCCTCCTGCAATGTGATAGCAGAGATCAAGGGACTTCATCCATTGTGCAGTGAGAATCCAGGGTAACCAAGGCAGTAGATATGGTCTGTCTTTTAGTGTGAAGTGTGAGAAGTATCCAGGCAGGTGTGTTGTACAGGTTTTGCTTAACCAGAAATGTGCAGGTATAGGGGGCATGAGGTGTTCATCCCCTGTGGAACATGTGAACTTTCACTGCTGTTTTCCCTTTATATATTTTGGACAGGTTTTTAAATCTCAATTATGCTTGACTAGCTTATTTTAAGGGTGATTTCTGAGATATATCAGTGTGAGAGGAGAAGGAGGCATTTCATAAGAGCAGATATTTGAAGATGTTCAGGTAAGCTGTCATACAGACTTTTTCCATGTGGTCCTCTAATGAAAGAAGATTTTGTTCTCTAAGGGTGCTGCTCATTTTAGCTTCATCTTTTCCTTAAGCTGCAAGTGAGGGAGAGCGCGGGAGGCAATTCAGCGCCGAAGCCTACTTTAGCTGCTCTGCTGTCCCTTCTGAAGGAGCCCATTTCCCTCCACTGACTCACGGAGCCAAAGTTGCCCTTGTGAATACCCTGCTAATAAGGCAAAGAGCTTCTGGAGGCAGCGTTATACTGCCCAGCAGCTGTGATGTAATTGCCGGCAGCATAGTCTTGGGTCAGAAGTCAAACAGGAGTGGGCTGGTAACTAGGAGATCAAAATATTTTCTCTGCCTTTTGCAATGGGATGTGTCTCTATTGTTCCTCCTCAGGGTTCTCTTTGTTCACTATGATACGTTTTATCATCTCAGTTCATGTTTGTGGTACGTTGGGTCTTACTTTACAATGCGACAGAATTGTTTAAAATCCGTCAGACCACGGCTGCAGAGAGCGTGCGGTGTGACGGGAGGGAGAGTGTGGCTGTGCGGCCGGCTCACTCACTCTGCTCCGTTGGCCAAATTGCGAGCTACATATAACTGACATTTGTAGACCATCAACAATCAGATCTAGTTTATGAGTCACGCTAGAATTACGTTCCTTGAGCTTGTGACTTTGAATTAGCTATTTTTCTTTTAGCTTCTAAATCTGCCAGCCTGGCTGTTGATTAAACTTCCGGCAACAGAGGATTTGTGAAAACCAGGGCTATAGCTACTCCCACAGGCTCAAGAAATCAAAGCTTTTTCCTACCAGTTCCTCTAAGTTCATGCTTCACAGGAACAATGCATGTCAGGTACACAGCTTTGGAGCAGCTCACATGAGAAATGTGCTTGAGCATCTGACGGTCATTCCCTTTTCTAGCCACCCATATCTTTGAATCAGTAGCACACTCAGTGTCCTTGGCTTCATGAGAACAAGTCCTCCCTTATTAATGTAAAACTTTAGTAGCTTTCAGTGTAGAAAATGCTCAGAAAGCATTAAATAATGTGTTAATTACCATGAAGAAGGAAAAATGTGTGTGACAGACACTTTGCAGTCCACTGCTTCTGAAAAGGACAGTGTTGTCCCACACATTATCACAGAGGTATACATTTTACAGATGTATGATTTGCACTGGAGCACAATGCAGTGAAAGTATTAAAGGTTCTGCTAGCCATCAAAATTGTTGATTTTAGTTATTAATGATGGCTTTTTTATTATTCCCAGCTCCTGTGTTTACTGTCTGCTTTCAAAATGAATAAATTTTATTAAAACAATAGAGAGAAAGCAAAAGACAAACAAGTGGTAGTTGTAGGAGCTCACCCAGCAGCTTGAGCATGGACATAAGTGTGTGTCCCAGCTAGAGGGCTCGAGAAGACCCTGCTGTAGCTGTGCCACCCCTTTCTGGCTCCTACAGGAATGCAAGAGCCTCCAGTGCCAAGGAACTGGCTTTGCAGAGTAAGATTGAGGCTGACAGCATTGTAACTGCTGGTATATTATTGAGTACGTTCCCTGAAAAATGTGCTGGCTGTGATCTCCCTTTTTTCAGGAGTCTGGATGGATGGAGCAGGACGTGTCCGTGGTGATGCATAGTGATAGCAGGCAGCGGCTTGCAGAAACAGGGCAGAAAACTCTGCAAGCCATACTGCCATATGTCAGAGGCTGTGAAGAAACAGCAGTTGGTGCTTGGTCAGTGTGGATGACAACAGAAGTAATTCCTCCCCAGAAGTGTCCCAACAGCTACTGGGAAAAGGCCCCTGTTGCCATCTACGCTGAACATGGCACATGTGCTGGTTTCTCCAGTTTTGTAGCCAAGTTGCTTGTGCATTTATGCACCTCCTGTACTACAGCAGGGTAGTTTTATTCAGCGTTGCATATGTAATGATTACATCTTAAACCTTGTCTTACTTATTGTCCATCTGAAAAGGCACTGGTAAAAAATAGCCTTTAGACTGTTAAGGATTTCTCCATTTCATTTGACTGCCAGCCTAGCTTTCAGACAGCGCAGTTTAAGGTTAGCATTAGTGCAGAGAGACTCATCTCCCCCTCCCTCTGTTGTCAGTGGGGAGAGAGGCATCACCATGATTCATGCAACCTGTGTTAGACGAATCACCCCGGAGCTGCCTGGTTAACCCTGTCTGCTTCCCTCTGCTTCCCTACTCTGCCCTGGAAACCAAGGCAAGTAGTTTAAATGAGGTGAAGTGAATCCTACCTGCAGGGCCCAGTGCTCAGTTGTTCTGTCATGAACACAATACAACAGAGATGAAGAATTAGATCTTCAAAAAGAAAATAAACAACATATCTTCACTTATATGTTCATTTTCACATCTTCCACTTTGGAAAAGTGGAAACTACATGCTGAAAGACATGGGAGTAAAGCTGTGTAAATAAAAGAGGTGCTGTTGTTCAATTAAATAGACATTAATTGCACCTGACTGTGTAGAGCATTTTGCTCAAAGGCATTTTGTACGGCTCCAATCTGCTTACAGCCTGACACTGGAGAGAGCATGTGTTTTGCTGATAAACATGAGCCCCAGAGCCAGAAAATCCAAACAGGGTGGTGAATCACCGAGCAGTCGCGTGAAGCATCACTTTACTAGGTGCTGGTGCGGCAAGCGGGCAGCCGAGCACTGAACCAGGGGCACCGGATGGACGATACTGTAAACGGGGAAAGACGAGAGCCGTTGGCTCCCTCCAAGAAGACCATATTTAGCTGTGATTTTGTTATTGCTAGTCATCTGTGTAATAAAGAGAGAGCTGGGGAGGGATGAGATGCCCAGATGCCATACTCCAGCTGTGGCCTGATCTTCTTTTGGAAGAAGGGCGTAGCTGGTTTAGCCACCATCATGTTCCGTGCGATTTTACACGTCACCTTTCTCCTGGTGCAGATGTGAATAACAGCCCTGGCGTGACTGCGACTGACAATGGCCTGGCTGAGCTCAGCTCTGCCTCGGCCAAACCTCAACCATGTGCCACCACCTTTCCTCAAGGAGTGCACCAAGTGACTACCGGGGCCCTGAGGGCACCCACAGACCTGCCCACCCCCCCAGAGCTCTCCCACCCTGCCCAGGACCCCATGTCAGCCCCTGCCCCAGCGATGGGATTCCTCCACCCAGAAAGTGAGCCCAAAACACCCTTTAATGATGTGAAACCAGGGGGAGTTTTGCAAGCCAAAGTGGGTTGGAGAGCTCAGCAGCGCTCCCTTCCCATCCCAGGCAGGCTTGTCATGTAGATAAATGCAATCAGGACCTGAAGGTCAAGCTCTGACCATCACATGGAATATTTTTGAAGTAAATTTGCTTTCATTGGTGGGATTTTGAGGGCTTCCTCTGTGTTTTTGTGTGAGCTGAAACAGTATAACCCAGCCTCGAGAGTATTGGCAGTTATTGTTGGTTGCACTTGGTGTAAGAATCTTGGGCACCACGATGAAGAAGAAATTGCGTTCAGAGCAAAAGACCTTTTTCTGGATCTCCCTTCAACAGTTCTGAAGATCGGAGACCCAGATTATCCTGCTGAAGTTTCTAACCTAGGGTTTGCTGATGCAGAAGTTGCCCATCGTTAAATTACCACTATGACTTAGTGCTATAAAATCAAGTTATTGAAACCTGTGAATCCTGCAGCTGCAAAGGAGACCACGGCTCCCGAACCTGATTGCACTGAGGACTGTGACATAATACAAAGGTCCCAACTGCAAAAAATGGTCTGTGCTGGTGCCATTTGTCTGAAGGATTTTTTAGCTCAGTATTCGAAGAACATTTATGGCTAGCTCACATCCTACTATTATTAGTATATTATGTTGGGGTTTTTTTTGCATTGATTCCATTTGAAAAGCATATTTATTTATGTCATACACGACTTAATCCTATTCCCTGGACAATTATTGTCAGAATTCGTTAAAGTCATTTAGTGCAAAGGTGGGAAATAGGCAGTCCTTTTTCTAAGTAGCTCTTACTGAAATAATCTGGCTTTGCCATTTGCTCTTTATCATTGTTCTTTTTTTTCCACAGCTGATAGTTGTTTTAATTGTTTTTCTTTTCAGTTAACTAGACTAAAAAGTAACTTGTATTTTATTATGAACTGAACTGCATTATTTCCTGTGGCTGCTCATTTCTCACTCTCTGCTGAGTATTTGACTGTGCCGGCTTAATGTGTTAATGGGGAAAATACCTTTTGGACACCCATTACAGTCACCAAGGCTCTGCAGTGCATGGATATGGAGTGCACCTTCCTTTTGGTACATCGGAATCCAGATTATCTGCCAGTAATATACTAATGAGGGGTGCTCTAATGAGGTAGCTGATTAAAGGCAATCCTATTCCCTGAGAGCTTTAATGACAGCTTTTACTGCTATCTTGTGCACAGAGTACAGATCACTGCTTCTCCCCTATCCTTGTGCTCCATCACCAAAGGATCATGTTCCGCTTTTAGTGCTCCGTTAAAAAATTGTAGAAATGCTGCTGTGGTGTGGGAGAAAAGAAGGTGTTGGAATAAATAAATTCAGTATCCTCTGAAAGCAATTGCTGGGAGCAGTATACCAAATCTGCTCCTCTGAGGGGAGCAGTGGTCTTTTTTGAGACGGGGGGCACTTTCAGGTGCTCCTGACTCTGTTTCCCTTAAAATAAATCAAAGTTTCATTATTCCTTAATTTCTAAGTGTCTTTCTCTGCCCTGTCCCCCATTTAAGACCCACAGGAGTTCTCCTCAGGCACATAATCTTTCATTTCCCTACCTCATACCTCCCAATTTCAGTGTTTTATCCCTGTTACCTTTCTCACTCAGCATGAAACTTCTTACCCGGTGTCCCGGTTTCAGCTGGGATAGAGTTAATTTTCTTCCTAGTAGCTGGTACAGTGCTGTGTTTTGGATTTAGTATGAGAACAATGTTGATAACACACCCATGTTTTAGTTGTTGCTAAGCAGTGCTTACACTAGTCAAGGACTTTTCAGCCTCTCATGCCCTGCCAGCGAGAAGCTGGGAGGGGGCACAGCCAGGACAGCTGACCCAAATTGGCCCAAGGGCTATTCCATACCATATGACGTCATGCTCAGTACATAAACTGGGGGGAGTTGGCCAGGGGGTGGTGACCGCTGCTCGGGAACTGGCTGGGCATCGGTCGGCGGGTGGTGAGCAATTGCATTGTGCGTCACTTATTTTGTATATTCTTTTATCATTATTATTATTTTCCCTCCCTTTTCTGTCCTATTAAACTGTCTTTATCTCAACCCATGAATTTTACTTCTTTTTTCTCTGTGATTCTCTCCCCCATCCCACTGGGGTGGGGGGGAGTGAGCGAATGGCTGTGTGGAGTTTAGCTACCTGCCGGGTTAAACCACAACACCCGGTCATTGGATGTGAAGCAGGAAAGGCAAAGGCAAAGTTGTGGGCATGAGTCGATGTAAATAAGCTAACGGTCCCATTGCTGTGGGACCTAAGCCTAATGCCGCTTCATTGCACACATATTTTTGCTTTTTGTTCTACACTTGCTCACCGAGCTGCCTGTGGCCTGCTGCGGTGCAGGAATGGATGGTGACACTGGAGCAGCTCCCCTAAAGCTTACAGTAACTGCGGGTACTCCTGGTGTGCCCGGCACTATCCAGCCCGGCATTGTGCCTAGACCCAAAACCATTTCTGTCCATAGCTGATGCTATTGGTGGGGCTGAGAACTGCCAAGGGCCAGCCAGCACTGACGGGTGTGAGAAGCAGAGCAAAATGTGAAGTGCCACAGTGGTGTGGAGGAAAGGAAGGTGGCAGACTTCATTCATTGCCTTTACAGGCAACTAAATGTTGGGAACACAGTCTACTAAGTTAGGTCCTCTGAGGGGAAAAATGAAGACGTACTCTTCTACTAAATGTATACGGGGAAAGTGCTCTTTCAGACACTCTGCATTCAGTTTCTATTAAAATAAATCTGGATTTTGTTTTTCCTGCTTTTTTTGAGCTTTTTCCCCTTTGCATTTCCCTTCCCCTCCAAGTTGATTCAGGTCCTCTCAACACGACCCGCATGCCAGAAGCTGATTTGAGGAACTACTTTTGCCTTCATATACATAAATCCAAAATGGCTAATTAAGTGTCAGCTAAAAAGCACTGCTGTTTCATATCCAATGGAAAATCTATGCCTAATTGCTCTGGGCATCACCTGGTCTAATTGTAATTGGCTGGAGAAGGATTGCAGAGCTGTTACTCAGTGATGTTTACTTCATCCTGGCTGCAAGGAGCATTCCTTTAAGATGTGATTATTGAAGCAGAGAATGGATGAGATGGGTGAAAAGCAATCACTCTGAGTTTTAATATTGCACCAGACAGTAACAACTGAGCACTCGTGTGTTATGACAGCACCTAGCCTTATGTTTTTTCTTGTCTTGTGCTTGTGTCTCAGGCAGTTTGAGTTGCAGCAGTGTTGCCCAGTGAAGAATGCAACAGGGCTGAGCAGTCCAGGACTGCATCAGCCTCCATCAGTCTATGGGATTGTATTTGGAAATCCAAGCCTACAGTCAGCCCTATTGAGAAGGGCTCAGTTCATATGTTTCATTAATTGACCTGTTGTTTTCCCTTGTAAGTAAGTACCAGAGGCTGAAAATGCTGCACCCCTCCCCAGCTTACTTAAAAAAGTAAGGAAAAGTTTTCCCCACAGATATAGTGATTGAAATTCATGTGTGCTGATAGCATTCCCTGAGGAACAAGAGCTTTTAATCACGTGGAGGCAGACAGTGTTACGGAACGGGATCTGGAGAGTTAATTGCCCGGTTGGAAAACCAGAATAGGCTCAGAAGAGGCAGTACAAAGGAAAACACATGTGCAAGTTTCCCAAGTGCAAACGCTTCATGCCATGGTTGGGGCGACCCTTATGGATGGCTTTATAGAAGAGGTGTATTGTGTGGTTGAAGAGCTGTGTTTTCTTCGTCTGCCTTGAAGTTTATGAAGAGGATATGGAAGATGATGTCTAGCAATTCCTGATCTAACACTAACCATAAATAAACATAAAGGCTTTTCTAACTTTGGTTTATTTCTGCTATCTGAGCTTTCTACTATGATATAAGTTAAACATTTGGGTGAGATGTTAGAGCCTACAGTTCTGCTGAGATCAATCTGACCATAAATCTTTCCAGTCCTGCAGTGGACAGGTTTTGTTTTTTCACTCTTGGTGACAAATTACAGACAACTTAAAGTGAGCGAGGTGAACTCAAGGTGCAGAGCACAGTACTCCAGCCACCCACTCACCTACATGATTTCCAGCATGCTTCAAAAAAATGAGCAACTTCAGAAGTGGCGCTGAGTACGCTGACAGCAAAAGTTTTCTTGCAAACCACTGGCCATGCTATAAACCTTCTCCAACAAAGATGTTGTTGCACTTTGTGCAGTGAGTATTAACAGCCGCTCTGTACATCCTATGCAGAGGGACACGCCACTTTGTGCTCTTGGGATTATTGCACGGCAGCAGAGCCTCGGAGCCTGCTGCGTAAGGGACAGGTGAGGTGGAGATGCAGGACTTGGGGCCAGTTCAGCTGCTGCCAAGCAGTGAAACGCAGGTGGAGGAAAATCAGGACATATTTTTGTCCAATTCTCCCCTCAGTAGATCTGAACAATTTCCATGTAAATTGATGAGAGCATATGACTTTGGGAAATGCTCTTGGCTCTTTAAACTTGAGAGTGGGCTCAGGAGGGCCCTGAAAATCCTCACGAAAGACACAGGAATGCAATAAAGCCAAAGGGGGAAAAAAGCAAGCAGATTTCAACTGAAGAATTTCATAAAGGTCTGGTTTTTCAGGGGAAAAACAATCAATTTTACAGTGGAGGAATGTGAAATAAGTGCTAGGCTGTAATCATAGCAATAGATATTCTTTTCTGAATATCACTACTCCCTTTAATAAAGGTATGTTGTCAGTTAAAGGCTTGCTCTCCCATAACTGAGAAGGATGGGCACATGGAAAAATAAATTCTTGCCCCTGCTCAGCAGCGAAGTTGTTCAGACTTCCTACATGTGGGATAAGAATTGGTCATCTGTGGGTTTCAGGGGCTGATAGAGTAACTAGGAGATTATAAATATAAAGGAAAGCTCTAGGAGCTTGATTTTGAGCTTGTCATCGTTAATCCAGAATCTGGATAATTGAAGGCTGACTATAGACTTTCCATATGCTTTTATATAACTTGTGGTACCACTACTGAGTAGTTCTGTGAAAGTTTATTACTCTTTATCTGTTGATCAAGAAGTATTTTGCATATGTTGTTAGAAGTGTCAGCCGGTGGTGCACATTACAGGTTTGGATTTTTTTTCCTTCTGGCAAAATTTCTTCTGCCAATGAGTTATGAGATTGTAAAAATTTAAGGAGCAGACCCTGGGTTTGTGGCATGTACACTATATATTCATCTTTCCTAATGAACGGCGGATGGAATCAGCACTGTGCTACTCCGACTTTGTGCAGACTTTGTGTGTTCTGACGCATCTTTGCCACCATCCAGCTGGAGTAACACTGAGTTTGTAGTTGGATGTTTTTTCAAGCCCCTGTTAGTAAAGGGTTGCAGCAGAAGTGAGAGCTGATTATGCAGTTCAGGAAACTGCGTGCAGTCACTTGGAGGCTGACAGAAAAAAATAGGATTGTATATATTAGATTGTAATTTTTTTAAAAAACAGAATAATATTCCTATTTTTAGGATAATTCCAAAATAACATTCAGATATTTTATTCCAAAGAAATGTTTTGTCCAGCAGGGGGTTAACTGCATTTTGCAGACAGAGAACATAATACATTTACAGCATTTTATGCATTAATGAAACTTATGTCATTTTTTAAACATCATTAATTTTGATAACATTTGAATGAAAAACTGAGTGAGGTGAAATAGCATGTATTATTTTGTTTTTTTCCACTTTCCTGTTTTCATCATGTGAGAACCAAATGTGTTTATTTTACTGGCACTATTAAGACAATCATATGATTTTGAGTAAGTCTTTTGAGGTTGTTTGCAAGTTTTTGCTCTCCTGCATGTCTGCTTCCTCCCAGCTGGGGGCTGGCTGTTGTATGGAAAGACCAACCACGTCACGGAAAAGCCCTGTCTCTGATCAGATGGGCTTAATATAAACCAGGTTTGCTGAGAAAGAATTAAAGAGGCAGCCCCAAAGCAGGAGAGGATTTACTTCGGCTGAGCAGCTCAGCGTACCGCAGCCCACCGAGAGAGAAGGGCAGCGCGAGCAAAGGACCTGGCTGCCTGGAGGGACCTGGCAGAAGTAAGGCAGCACTGGTTCAGACGCAGTCTTTTACTGTCGATGCTAGAGACCCAGACAGCTAAATGCAGTGTGGGGTATCAAAACCAGTTTGAACTTGGAACGCAATGTGCGATAGGGACTTGTTTGGCTTTGTTTAATGAAGGATGATAATTTGTTAGGGGCGAAATCGTAAAATGTTCATGTTTGCGACTGTTTAGCGTGTGACTGTTTATTGCAAGTTGTGAGTTAGGCTCTGTTGTTTGACTGAATCAGAGCTGGCTTTTCTCATCAGCAATGAAAAAACACATTTTAAAATTCGACTGCAGTAAATATTTCATTTTGTTTGTGAAGCAGTCTTTGCTTGGTCTGTGATTTCTAGTTAGATGTATTTCTTGCTGACAAAGTTACTGTGACTAGGACTAGGCAAACAATCTCATTTTGCCACTAAGTACTGCACATCACAGAGAAAATATTGCGTATGCGGCAATAAGTTCAGATAGAGTGTGTTTTTTCTGTATATTTGTTCTATGTCCTGCTGTGCATTTATTCTAAGAAGTTTTCAAGCAGTTTTGTGTGAAAAGGAATAACGTTTTGTATGTGTTGTTTTGATGTGATTCTGTATTTTTTTTGTTCACCACCTATTATTCAGGTTTGAAAGTGGTGGGGTGCATTTTATGGACAGTTACCCTATTTACTAATATGGAGAAGAGGGCCGAGAAACATCAGATATATGGCAAAAAGCAAAATGTCTAAATAACTGTCACTTTGGGAACTGGAATGCATCAAAGTAACTTTCCTAAAAATGGTAGCTGTTGGCCCGTGAGAATGACATCACTGTCCTCTGCCTCCAAGCAAGGCAAAATAGAGGTTGCTGAGCAAAATGTAATTAAGAGCCATGCTTAGATAAGAAGAGCTAACCCATCTAGCCGCTTGTGCAGTAAATGAAGTTGTTGATTTAATATCTGTAAATTTATGAGCTTTTTCTCCCAGCGCTACCTCCTGTAGCAGCTAGAACCTGTACCTCCTCAGAAAAGCTGTTGGACTTGACTGTGTCCTCCCTTTTACCAGCCAAAAAGCCGCTGCCTGAAGCAGAGTCATTCTTTGTTCACCCAGCTAGAGACAAAACCCAAATCCGCCCCATCATAGCAAGATTTGCTTACATGGCTCTTTTGTCTTATCGGGATTGTCTAAGGGTGCAGCGAGTGATGCCTTATTGCTTTCCCAAAAGTTTCAGCTCTTAACTGAGACAATGTGAAAGGTGCTGTACGCTCAGCTGCACTGGGAATTGGAGGCAACTGGGACTGGTGCCTCTGTTTGCCCCCAGTTAAGCACAAAGGATGGGCAGCAGTACCTGTAGGTGCTGTCTGTACCGTAGGCTGCCTCTCAGCAGGGATGCAGCTCCCATGTAGGACAGCTCTGGTGAACGCTGCCCCTTCCTTCTCCTCCTGGGACACAGCAATGCCTCACTCTCTCCAGGGCTGGGCTGCACCTAGCACAGCTGTGAGCTTGTAAGGGCTAAACAAAGATAGGATTTTGCATGTGAGGGTGGTATCATCCCTAGGAAAAAACCTCTGACTCACTAAATAGAAATATTTTTTGTGTACCAGCAACTACAAAAGAGTGCAGAAAGTCTCTTTTTTTTTTTTTGTTATATACTAGATCCCTATAGAAGAGCAGGACATGCTGCCTTGAAGTTAATAAGAGGTGTTAATGCGTTTCTAAATGTTTTGTGGGTAACGCTTGTGATTTCCCTATTTCTCACTAGGGGTAAAAAATGACCCTCAACAATGTTACCATGCGTCGCACCCACAACAGCAGCTTGCAGCAGCAGCAGCAGCGATGGAGCATCCCTGCTGATGGAAGGAATCTGCTGGTCCAGAAAGACTCCAACGAGTACAACCCACAGAAGCGATACACCATCAGTCCCGATGAATACTACAGAAGGAGCTGGTCCTCGGAGTCGTCTGACTCCGTCATCTCCTCTGAGTCTGGCAGCAATTGCTACCGGGTGGTGCTGATCGGGGAGCAAAGCGTAGGCAAGTCCTCGCTAGCCAACATCTTTGCGGGGGTGCATGACAGCATCGACAGCGACTGTGAGGTGCTGGGAGGTAAGTCGTTATGCCCTGGGGTGTTTGTGTTTGCTTGCAATCAGCACTGCCAGTAGTAATTGGCACAGAAAATCGGAGAGGCCATTTAATCAAAAATTGAGGTAACAAACATTTGGATCTGATCATCAAAACTGATTCAACACATGCATCTGTCTTAAGAAAACAAGAAAGCAAAATAAGATGAGTAAGATACTTACTAACAATGATCAAAAGCCTCTGAAAGAGAACAATTCAGATTCCCATGTTGTTTCATTTCAAAATACCTGCTGGAAACTGCCTCATTCCTGCCTGTGATGATGCTACACAAGAGGCTGGTTCAGCTTTCATGCTGGTCCAACATTTGTGTCACCACTGGCTCCATGGGGCTGACTCCAGCTTTCTGTGGGGGAGATGAAACAACTGAAGGTCCTCATGGTCTACGAGAATGAAATGCTTAGAAATAGTAATCTGAGTCCTTCAATCACCTCCAAAATATTTGCCATTAGAAGTCAGCCTTTCTGTATAAACACATTACCTCAGCGTAGGCTGTATGGAGTTTGAGTAAAATATATCTCCTCCTTGTTTCATGTTACTTGCCCAGCACGGGTTCCCCCAGGGGAAAAACAGACAAAGGTCCTTCATCAGTCAGTGTAGGAAAATTCCTGTTGCCCAAATGGGGGAAAAAGGCACAAGCTGTAGGACTTTCTTTGACGCTTCCCCCTCGCTACTCTCCTCTGCTTTAGTTAGGGTTGTGAAATATTCTTTAATCCCAAAGATCAGATCATGCAGAAGGTGAAGCTGTGGCACTAAGCCCTGAGCTATATTGTGTGTGAGATGTTGATGTGGAAGGGTTGTGCTGCAACAGAAATTTGCCCTGGCTCTAAGGAGGCAGACGCTGTCACCTTTGGAGGACATGCAGTTGCTGGCTGGTTTTGCTTGTCAGTATGCAGGACTCTCCCTGTCTCTCCTGTATCCCTTCCCTCTCCTGCCTGTACTCCCTCGGTGCAATGGTGCCAGAGCTGGCACAGAGAGTTTCTGGGCTTCTCTTCCAGTCCTCAGTGAAGCACAGGCAGGACAGCTTTTTGTGTCTTCACCTCTCCGGTTAGGAGAGGTTTTACCCAGGATTTAATACAGGCCAGCATCAAGAAGGTTGGACCCACATTTTCCTTGCTTGCTCTCACAGACTGGGGGCACAGATCTTTGTGCCTTTGGGGATCTGAAGTTCCTCACTGGGCACTCGCTCTGAATGAGTTATTCAGGTGTGCTTTGCCTTCAGCTTCTACCACCAACTTTTCCTGTAAACCCACCAGCTCCCCAGCCTGGAGTATCTCTGATAGAAGGTTTCCTACTGCTACACCAGTGAACTAGAGTAGGACCCTTGGGTAAGCAGTCAGAAAAGGCAGCTGATTTGCTTTGCATACCCTTGTCAGACAGTTTCTTTCTCCTCCGTGAGAAGCTGTATGGTTTCCTCTTTCCTTCACACTCCCAGCAATATTGCTTGGAGTGTAGCCAAGGACAGCTCTTCTGAGGTATCAGAAACTTTCTATTGTTGTATTTCTCTCCTTTTTTAGTGTCAGCTTCGAAATAAGCATGAGATGAACTAATTGCTCGCTTTCAGTGTGTTTCATGTCCTACAGAAGTCCCTTAGAATTGACCAAGGTGCAAATCAGTGCTGAATATGACCATTTGGGTGTATTATTTTCAAGGAGTGTGATTATGTATTTGTAGCCTCTCCACGTGTAACAGAGTGGAGAAGGAGTCCTCTGGATGTTGTCCTCTGGTGTATATGGAGCTTGTTCCCATGCAGATGCTTGATCAATTGAAGAAACTATTCTCCAAACTTTAACTTGCAAACTGGAAAATATTACAAGAGGGGATGTTTTCAGGGTAGCCAACTCACAGAGAGAATACAGCTGCTTTTATGGACTGGCTTTGCAACCGACTGTAAGATCAATCTAACTCACGAACAGAAGTGTCATGCTATTGGGCCTGCAAGGGAAACTGCTCCTTTTGATTAGCTTTGTGTTTTTAATCTCTCCATTTTAAGCTGTGTCAAGTCTGGGGTCCTTTTGATTTTATTTAAAATGTGTAATATTTTTGGCTCATTCTTTTACATGGATGTAGATTCCTGGCTTCGAGGAAAAGGCTCTGATTACAATTTAGGGGAAAGTGCACTCCATTAATGCCCAGCAGAAGTTTTATGAGGCAAGGGTTAAGACACAGTCCTATCTACAAGCGTGGTTGGGACAGACCCCTTAAACACTGCAATGAGAGGGGTGGTTTGGTCAGAAGCCCAAAGCCTGGCATTTTTCATTGACTAGCCACACAAGACTAGAGATGGGTCCAAACCCCATATTGCTCATGCAAATGTCTCCAGGTTTGTGGAAAGAAAGAAGATTAGTATTTGAAGCAGAAGCTAAACTGAGATTTCACAGCAAGGGTTGATCGAAATTATGAGTGGGAAGATCTGGCTCCCCCAGATCTAAGCAGAACTTTGTCACGTGGCATTTATAATCTAGGTATGAATTTTTGTGGCCTCAGTACAAAATAACTGAACTTCTGTGGTTTGTTGATTCCTTTGCTTTTTGACATCAAAGGTAATGTGGGAAACCTTGAAATGGGAGAGAACTAGAACGCAACAGAAGTCTCAGCCTCTCTAAAACTCACAAAACTAGCTAGACCTAGACTAGCTCTGGTCTCACAAAACCCTGTCCTCATTGCTTGGTAGGCCGTTAGCTGTATTGCTCTCAGCAGCAGTGACTGTTCACCCGTAAACTGTCCCTGCTAAAGCGAAAGCAAATATTTTCCATTACTCAGCCTTGCTGGACTCTGCTGCTCCCATGGGGCAAATGTTCAGCCTTTTTGGTTATTTCTTCCACTGGTTCTATTTTCTCTCTCCCACATAAGATAAAGGGAATATCAGCCAAAATAATGAACATTTCATTTCCTGATCTTTCTGCCTCCTTCATATATCATGGAAAGTAAGACAACCAGTAATGAACAGAGGGCAGGTTCAGTGCTGATGGAAATGAGGAAAGAACTGAATGTAAGCCAACATAAAATTTGGCTCAATAACTTGAACTGTGAACAAATTATACATATTTAACTACTTGGATTTTGTAATGTACATGATGCCACAAAATAATATATTCCCAACATTTCTGCTTTTCTTTCCAGAAGACACGTATGAAAGAACCCTGATGGTGGACGGGGAAAGTGCAACCATTATACTGCTCGACATGTGGGATAATAAGGTACTTTTATTTGTTCTAGTCAAATGCCAAAAGAAAAGTGCATATGAGTGAGTGCTAATATCAAAAGTAGGTATCATTTGGGAAAGAAAGTAGGTGTTTTCCATACTTCAGCATCAGGGAAAATATAGGATTAACCCCACCCCTGCACCAAGCCAAGCATGCATAACGGCTGTGCAGTGTGAGCCTGAGAAGCGCAAGCCTTCTTTATTTTTTTAATGATAAAACAAAACATTCAAGCCATTTTCCAGACCATGTTCATTCCAGTCTAAAGCCAGCACAATGAATTATCTGGGGCAAGTTTTGCCCTCCTTTGTAGTGAAGTATTCATACCATCACTGCATTGGAATTACTTTTAGTATAACCGTGATTCAAACCGTACCCATAACAGTTACAGCAGGAATGTATTTGTATTCTCTAATGTTATACTTTCTAAGTAAAATCTGTTCTGGCCATAATGATGTCTGACTGTTTCATTTGAACAGCGTGAGGGAGAATGGATTCGAGACCACTGCATGCAAGTGGGAGACGCATACTTGATTGTCTACTCCATCACAGACCGGGCGAGTTTTGAGAAGGCCTCTGAACTCAGAATACAGCTCCGCAGGGCACGCCAGAAAGAAGACATCCCCATTATTTTGGTTGGCAACAAAAGTGACCTTGTCAGGTGCCGCGAAGTTTCAGTGGCAGGTAAGGAAAATTATGAGGATAAAACCGACATAAACGTTAAGAGTCGTCTAGTAGCTTCTGAATGAAATGCAGAGCTCTAGCTGAGGGAGTACACTGTGATCAGGACTGGGCAATAAAAGAGCAATAAAACAGCAGAGGACTGGAACAGAGGGCAGAGGACTGGGAGGGGTCTGCCAGGTCCTTAAGCCTCCCCTGGTAATGCTGTTACATTCAGATAATCCCTTTTGTAAATTTATTAAGTACCATCATAAAAGCAGCTTGAATTTCTTCCCTTCCAGCTCCTAGTATAAGACCACTGCAGCATGTGTTTTCTCTGGTAGCTGGATACCCTTTGGATTTCCAATACATGTTTATGCATAACGAGTTTAGCCCCCTTTATTCTGCTGCCAAACATTATCTCTTCCTGTAACCAGTTCCCTGATGAATTAAAATTCCCTCTCACCCTTGGTTTTGCTAGTCTGGGCAGGGACTGTGCAGCCTTTCAGGAGAGGTCTCCTTGCTGCCTTGTTTTGGGATGCTAAACCAGCCCTCCCTCTGCTGAATACAAAAGAATAACTAACCTGTACTACTCTCCCAAAGCCCAGGGAGCCCTAAGCCCATAAATAGGAATAGCGAGACTGCTAGGAAAGCTGCTGCTGGCTCTCAAGGTCTGCAGTCAGTAAAACCGCTTCTTGGAGAGTCTTCCTTGAGGCTTCTTAGGTGACACAATATAACACACAGCAATGCATTAGGTGGTCTCATCTTGGCCCATCAGAAACATGGGTTCCTCTGCTCGGCACTTTCTTCTCTCTGCAACTGTTCTGCTCTTCTATCTCCCAATTGATCTAGACTGTTTTTTTCCACTGAGGATGTGCACAGTTTCTCTGGCCCCTGTCACAGTTGCCCCAAGTGAAGAGTTTGAACTGAGGAGAACATCAGGACCCCAGGGATGCCTGTTTGCCTTCTCATTCCTCTCTGTCCCACCTGAAAAATCTTTTGAAAGGTGCATTTATATAATTTTAGTCATCCTGGTGATGAGTTCATGGCAAGCCAGAAGACAGAATAAATTGGCTTGTGTGTGAAAGACAGGTGTCAAGATTAGCTTAGGTTCATGTAATTAAGGATAAGAACTATGATTTCAGATGTACTTCTAAAGCCATAGGCATAGTGCTGCCTTTATTTAAGGGTTTTGTACATGTGTCTGTTCACACCAAAGTTGCTACTGTTCTAAGGCCCTGGTTTACACCCATGACCCACGGAGGAGGCTGGGCTCTGCCTCCTATGGGACAAGAGCTGTGCTGTGCACATGGAGGGTGCTGTCATCACCCTTTAATGCGACTTGAGGGAGTCTGCACATAAGATGACCAGGTGGTTTTGAGTCATGGCTGACCTCTCAGCCTTCAGTGTCGCCAGCCCCAGCTCCCTTCACAGCTGACGGCAGGGACTGGGCTTTTCCTGCTGGGCAGGGAGTGTGACACAGAGCGGATGAATCATGGGCTAGCAGGCAGCATCAGGTGATTAAAGACTTATCTGTGCCTTTATTAGGCTTGAGGAATTCCCCCGGTGGCACTGGCTCCCCGCACGTGGCAGCCTGCAGCCGCTTTGCCTCCCCCCTGCTTGTGATGCCTTGTGACATATCCACCTTGCAATTTTGCAGAGGGACGAGCCTGCGCTGTCGTGTTTGACTGCAAGTTCATTGAGACCTCGGCAGCCGTGCAGCACAACGTGAAAGAGCTGTTTGAAGGCATCGTGCGGCAAGTCCGGCTCCGCAGGGACAGCAAGGAAAAGAATGAGAAGCGGCTGGCATACCAGAAACGGAGAGAGAGCATCCCCAAGAAAGCCAGGCGGTTTTGGGGCAAAATAGTTGCCAAGAACAACAAGAACATGGCCTTCAAACTCAAGTCCAAGTCTTGCCATGACCTATCGGTACTTTAAGAATGCTGAACTCTGCCACAGCTTGTGGCATTTTGTGGACATTATCTAACTATGTCATGGGACAATCAATCAATCTATATTAGATTGGGGTATCAAAGTGACTTAGGTTCACAGTTGTGATTGTGATGATACGTGCTGGCATAAGAACAGCACAGTGCATGGAAATATCTCTCTCTTTTTTTGTTGGTAGTTTTAAAAGAAAAGTATAGACCAGAGTGACCCAAAGTTATGCTAGGAAGTGTTCTGGATTATACCTGTTGTTTCTCCTCTCACCTTCGGATAATAGTGTAAGAACCTTGAACTGTCGTGACTTGGGAAGTGAATACTACAATCTTTACTCTTTCTCCTTGTTATTATTTCTTTTTTTAAAACTGTGTAAAGAATTGATGAACTGACTGGGGATTGGTCCTTTGCCAGTTGGCTGGTCAGGCTTGAGCACCACAGCTGAAAAATCTGCATTTTTGTAGAATAGCCACCAAGACACTTTTTTTTTTTTTTATTTCAAGGATTGGTTTTAATGAGTTTACACATCTCTTACTTTGAAAATATTTAAAGGGAAAATCCTATAACCAAACAATTTTTCCTCTCATTTTCATATTATGGGACTGTTTAAAAATCATAGTAAAATTAAAATTAAAGTGCAAGTTGTATCAAAGTGCATCAAGTGCAGGATGCCAAACCTTTATAAATCACCTGAGCTTTTTTAAGAAACCACGTGGACTTCTTGTATCCAACCTTTGTCTTTCTCTATGCCAGAGCTATGCTGTATTTATTGTTGTGCAAAATAACAAGCATTTTAATGTTGAGGGGAAATGTATTTATTACCAAGTTTCTTAAAAGAATAACGTTAATTTTATTACTGTTTTCTATCTAATATCTTTTTTCAGATATGCAAGTTTTTACTTAAATGCCTTGTAATAAAATAAATAAAATATATATGACTGGCTTTGAGCCTCAGTGGGAAATCCCTAAGAATTTTTTCAAATTGAGAAAATATTTTGAATGCTGGGCAAGATTGCTACATGACAAGTACTGCAAGGATTCCTTACATCTCTGAACACAGGCTACTTAGCAACCTAGGATCACAAAGCAAGAATTACCTGCAGCCCCAAAGCTATGAGTGCACAGTATCCCTTGTGCAAATGTGGTTGTGGTGACAGAGATAAATCATTCTTAAAAAAGGTATTTGGACCTAAGCCTGAAAACACTTTAGAAATGTGGATGAGTACTGTTACCCCAATTTTGGAGATGAAAAGAAGTGAAATGCTACATTCAGGGGCAGAAAACAGGTAGCTGGCATGGTGTGCCCTAATCCTCAATTACTGTTGGGCATAACTTTGTTATTTTACTCCTGACTATGCTGGGTTTTGTGGGCACACTGCAGAGTTCAAGGTAGAGGTACAGTCATTACATTTTGCTGACAGATGGCTCAGAAAAGCCAAATTTCCAGCCTGGCAGCTCATCTTCCTTGATGATGAAAGCAACAATATGTGACACTAATAAGGTGAGAATTGGGTTCCCCATCTTGGGCCGCGCAGCTTTCGTGCACCAAACACTCTGGAAAGGAGTGAGCTTGCTGAGTGTTTGCCCAAAATTGCCTCTGCTGAGGGGATGACTTTTAGCAGTTCTCTAGGGGTGAAATATTATGTTGCAGGATGACTCTACACTTGCGCGGTATTCAGATTTCCCTGGAAGGGAATTCCTGATCTAGAATATACTGTTGGCAAGAACAGAAAACAACATTTTGAATAGAGCATAGACAAGATCCCTGTCACTGGAGTTTGAATAAATGCTTTTGAATTGTCAGCATGCAACTTAAGGTTGACCCAGAGCAGTCTAGAGAATGATACTCACTCCCATACCAGTTTTCAGAACTTTTAAACTCTCAGAACCTCTTCCCCATTCAAGAATGGAAACAAAATCACACAAATTAAACAAATTTTTAAGATTATTTTCAAGAACTGAAAGTATAGCTGAACACAACCAGCATATTTCCTTAGCCTGTTCTGTATCTGTCAAGCTATGGACCCAACGAATCTAAACTAAGCAGGTTTTGAAGAAATATAAAATGTTCATGTTGATCATATAGCCTTTAGTGGTAAAAGCCATCCATGTTCACAGCATCACTGGATGCATAGATGGTATCATAAAAATTTGGAGTTACCTAGTAAGTTTCATGCCCTCACTCATCTCCTTCCACTCCTTCCCAGGATAACAAAATTTATTTCTAAAACATATGATTTTTTAAAGTAAAAAACAATGGGGTAGACCCATTCCCAAGAGCTGCCACAAGCTGCCACAAAGAGCCGTGTGGTGGTCATGCACAGCATGCTGTATCACCACGTTTTTCTCGTGGCCACGGGGAACAGACGTCACTGCGAGTCTATCTTCTGGGGCTGCTGCTGGTCCCCCTGAATAATAACAATTGAAAGAGCTACCTCCACCTTGCACATCCCAGTCAACCTCCCGCTGGCCCTCTTGGTCCACCCTGCAGGCTCCTGGCTTGCCCTGAGTTTTCAGGGAGAGCATGGAAGAAGCTGTGGGGTGAAGAACCACCAGCAACAGCATCCCCTCTGTGGAGCTGTTGCTTCAGTTTGTTCAGACACTGTTGGGGTGTGTTACTGTCCGACCTCTGGATGCGGAGTGAGAGAGCTGGTGCTGAGGATCCACACTCTGCACCTTTCAGGGCTTTTCTTGCTTTGGACCGGGTCTAACCTGGTCCCGTGGACCAAATGCCCACCTGGGACTGCAATACCTGAGCTGCACTCCTGAAGGGCACTGTGAGTTTCACCTGGAAGCCACCCCGGTCATGTGCTGTGTTCTGCATGGCTCCAGCGAGCTGTGGGCACAGAGGAAGGGCCAGGGCTTTCTTCTGCAGCCTATGAAATTAATCTGAGTCAGGGTTTTAGCTGATCATCACCAGATTCCTAAATGCAGAAATGCTTATATAACAGCTAGTGTACCTGGAATGACTAATTAATACTAATTTAATCTGGAATGCTGACATTTCAAACCCTTAATATCCACAATCCCTCTGTTCATCTCAGATGTGAGTGTCCAAAACCGTGGAACAGATCAATCGGTGATTCTAATCACTGCTCTGGCTATTTATTAAGTCAGGACTACAATGACAGATCCTAATGCGATAATTACAATGTCGGCCCCAGAGATCTGGCAGTAACTGTGGAATACGTGAGTCACAGCAATGAGCACACCAAGGCCAAAATGGCAAAACTCACGGAGTCCAAATAAAATAAAATAATACAGCAAAAAAAAAAAAAAAAAGTCTAAGAACACACAAAATGCCAATTATAGTGTAATAGCTGTTATAAAAAGCTCTTTTTAGGAAGATAGATCAGATCAGCAAGAGGAACTAGGGGGCATGTCCAGCTCTAACTAATTTAATCACGACAGATTAACTGCAAGAAGAAAGGTTTACTTATGCTTTGGGACAAATCTACACTAAGGAATTATTCATTGTTATGGCACTATGTGGATTTGCAGGGTGCTATGTGCTTTTGGATTTGGAAGAATTATTGATAAAATTTAGTCAAGTAAAAGAAAGACATTTTCAATAAAATCAATGGGTGCACTGTGGATTTAACACTCACATATACAAACCTTTCAACATCAACCCCCTGGAAAGCTTTAAAGACCAGAGTTCTCTCTCTTGGGCTCTTTGGAGCGCAGATATAAATGGGAGAAAGGGTTCCTGACAGCAGCAGTCCTGGTGATGGTAATGTGATCAACAGAGGGCTGCAGCAGAGGAAGGAAGCGGTTGATTTCTGTGCAGTATTGCCTCTACGATCAGCTACAGCTCGTCTTTGTCTCTGGGAAGGCTTTTTAGAGAAAGCTGTGGCACCCAGAGAAGAGACAAGGTGCTAAGGAGTACTAATGGTGTTTTACTGGTAAGATCCCTGGACTAATAAATTCTTGAATCTCCAAAAGTGAACCCTTTAACTCATTCCTTGCAACGCCTCTGAAGACCGAATGTGTTGCATAAATCATTCCTGTGTCTGACCCACAAGCACAGGAGATAAAAGCCGGTGAGAGCTGTGGGGCTGGTCCTCCTTTGACTCTCTTTTCTGGACTCACTAGGGACTGTTGCTCAGTTAGGAGGGCAAATGCTGCGGGTGTGGTGGTGTTCAGCACACCCCCGGTGTTTAACAGATGTGGCTTCCAGATGCACAAAATAATATTTAATGAGAACTGTCCACCTTGCCTGCAGTCCCTGTCAGTTCTGGTTCAGTGGGGTAGCACAGGACTGACAGGACAGGACAAAACGTAGTTTCTTTGGTGCTTGTCCACTTGTAGGACCCATGCAATGCTAAGCATGTGGTAGCACCCAAGAAACACGTGGCATCCTGTCTTAAAATTATGCTAAATGTCACATTACTGGTCATACTCCACCAGCACTTTTAAATGTGGTAGACTCTGTGGGAGATTTATACAGTGACCTCTAGGTCTCTAAATGTAGCCCCCTCCAGTTAAAAAAGGGAGCACCATGCTATGCTCTTCACTATGCTCCGGAAAGGCTGTGGTGAAGCCTTGCTCCTGCCGTTGCTTCCAGAAGGGACCATGGGTCAGTGACCTGCAGGTGTAGGGACCTGACGTCGGGTAGGGATGGCTGCAGGAAATAGGGTGAATCCCAGCATCTGCCACAAACAGAGGATGTATGATGTTAGTGTGCAGCCTGACAACCCCCCCCACCTGCCCCCTCCTTGTGGTGCTCTCACCCCAGAAATCTCCTACAGACATTGCGGTGAGCAGGACCTCCTCTCTCAGTGACCACCTCACACAGCAGCCTGCAATATATCTGCATTTGTCCTCTGTGATCACATAGGTAAGATCATTAAAGTAGTGGCTTTCTGCCTAGAGACACTGAAATTGAGTGTACTAATTACTTGTGATTTTGGTAATTTTGCTGCAACTTGTTCCCTGCTGTCAGACAGCAAGGACAATGCGCCCACGTGAGAGCACATTAGTCCTGTGTGGCTTGCTTTACAGCACCAGCACTGTCTCATCACCTGGTTAATAATTTGCTAGGAAAATGATTAGTGTAACACACTTCCTCCAAGTTTTGAAACTTATGCCTGAATAATTTTTAAATCAAATTATTTTCTAAGTGGCAGTCATTTCTAAGCAGAGACTCTGTGTGTGCGTACTCAAAAGCCTCCAGTTAGACACGGATTGCCTGGAGCTGAACTCTGATTGCTCTTTGGGCCAACAGGAGAAAGAGAGGTGGGAATTTTCAATGAGAAAATTCAGACTATCACATGGATACACTGAACGATGTCTGACTTCAACTGCTGCATCTGTACATACTGCATACAGGGACTAGCGTTTCTTCCCCACTTGCACTGCTCTCTGGGTGGGTATGGCCAGCCCCAGGATGCCACATCCCCCACCGGACCTGACACTGCCCACCTGAGGGAAGGTGAGCAGCGGGGGAGCCGGGGGCAGGGGGCAGTGGGCAGGCAGTGCTCCCGTGCAGGGGCGAGGGGGAGCACAGCGACTGCCCCTCTGGAGGAAGGACCTCCAGCTCTGCTGAGTTTTGCACCCATTCTCCTATGACTCTGGGTGGGTTTCACTGAAGTGCTTAATGGTTTAACTTCCACTGAACTCAGAACGGACCTCAATAATTTTTACATGGCCAGGATGCTATTTCTGTGTCTACCTGTGGCTTTCACTAGTGTGTGTGTGTTTCTCCAATTCACAGCTTTGCTCTGAAGTTGCTCAGGATGTATTTCCTCTCTAAATACTGTTGAATCACTGAGTGATGCCTAGTAGGATGTTCTCAAGCTCTGCCACCATACAATCATTTTAGTTGCTTTTTAGTTATATTTTCAGTCTTCTGTGCTTTAAGATTTTCCTCCTTCCCTTGATGCAATCTTGTGGCATGAATGGCTGCATTTGCTCCTCCTCAACTTGCTTCATTCAGAAGTAAGCCACTGGGGCTGGGATGCTCCCTTAGCACCCATGGCAGGATTTTTGCCAGCAGTTGTACTTGGGAGCCACCCAGCCCCACCAGGATATGCCTAAAATCCTTTGGCACGTGGGCTTCCACTGGAGAAGTTCCCCTGGCATCTGTGCTGTGGCTGGGATGTTGTGCCCAGCTGATGAAGCCCTGGGAATGGAGCTGCCCAGTGCAGCTGTATTGACACAATCCATCAATAAATGCAAAAGCACCTTGGCAGGACCATGCCAGGCTCCTGTCCGTGTTCCAGGTACCCCTTAGGCTGTAGAGAGAAAGTGTAGAAAGAGCTTGCAGTAAATAAGCCTGGGGGTCAGAGAGGTGATGGAATAAATATGCCCCCCCTCACATCCCAGATAAGTGCTGTACATACACATACAGAAATCCATCCTCTGATATTTTTGGCAAAACAAATTGATATTCCTTGGTTTATGGACTTCAGACTGCTCCTGGAGAATTATCAAAAAGGAATTTAAGGACCCTGTGAGAAGAAATATCCTACTACTTTGGACCAGTGGTGCTTCCAGCCCTGTGCTGTCTCTGGGAGGGGAAGGCAAAGTGGCAATAGGAGATGCTGTTTAGGGATATCACCTACGGAAACTTATGAACAGCAGTTTTTCACTCACTTTCTCCACTAGCTTTGTGAAACTGAAATTATTAGTCATTTCCCCCTCAGCCTTCTCCTCTCCACACCAAGAAGTCCCAAGCCTTTTAGAGTTTCCCTTAAGGTGGCTACTCGAACCACTTAACTGTGTTTGTTGCCCTTCTCTGTTCCTTCTCTAACGCTCTCCTACCTGAGAGGCAGAGGCTGCAGCCCATACTACTTGAGATGCTGTGTTTTAGAGAGTGGTAAGACATCATTTTCTTTCCTGCTTTCAGTACCCTTCTTGATTACGTCCCACGTTTGTTGACATATTTGGCTGCCATTACACACTGATTTCAGACCACAGTCAACGGTGACTGGTCACCTGCCATCTCCTTACCCACTCACGTGGTTTTATGAGATCCTTCATCACTAAAAATAGTTTTTATGTAAACTATGCTCCATTTAAATGCACTGAACGTCTCTTTCATGCATTACCTTGAAAACAACCAGACAGTTTGTATTGCACAGCTCTTGTCCTAATTAGGGATTTAAATACATATGTTTGGTCACAGGATACAACTCCTATATTCTGAGTGCAACAAAACTTTCCTTCGTAAGGATTATTGGATCAAGGCTTTCTTGCAGATAAAAATCTTATATAGGAACCTGAAAAGAGGTGAGTAGTGGGTAAAGGGCAGCTCTGTCAGCCCTGCCAGTGTTTGGGGTTGCATCATACAATGAGCATGAAGAGGGACGCCTGTAGCTAGTGCTTGCAGATGTTTGCTCAAGCAAGTAGTCCAGCTGATGTTACTCACGCTAGTGGTGTTTTGAGGACTAGACAGTGTCCTAAGTGCCAAAAAAGGATCTGTTGTTTTGTTTGTCAGTAAGAAGTTATGTCATTTTGCCACATGAAAAGGAAATACGTCATGGTTTCATCTGGTATTTTCTTTGAGGTGTGCTCTTATCTCTGATGGGTGGTGCCTGGAGATGTTCTGCGCTTTGGCACACACTGAAACAAAATATTGTATTGAGACTAAATACAGACTTTTATCTAAACTGCTCAGAGCTGGAGGCATGTTGGATGGAGAAAAATTAAATTTCTGTGTAAGTATAATTTTCCATTTGGGTTGTACAGGCAACCTCTTCCATAACTTGCTGTCCACATTACCAAAAGCCATTAAAAATGGCTACTAGCCATGAAATAACATGTAGATCCACTAGTTGACTCACATGAAAAGTAATTTCATGCATAGAATTTCGTTGGAAAGAGGCCTCTCTGAGCTTACAGCCACCTCGGGCTAAGGATGACATCTGAATTTTATTCCTGATCTTTTCCTTGACTTCAGATCCGATTATAGCCAGACTACCTAACAAACACGTATCTCAGTTTGCCCTCTGCATGCTGAGAGCAGTACTGCCTCCTTTTCTGCCATATGTGGTTGAAAGATACCATTTTGAACGCTTTCGCAGGACCCAATGCTGCCTGCTGTGTTTTTGGGAGGCACGTTCCTCAGGAAGCAGCAGCTGCCCTTCAGCCCTGCCAGTCCCCATGTGCAGAACGGTGCATCTGCTCCCCAGGGACCCGAGGATGATAAGAAACATGGGCCCTGAGGACTTCTGGGCCTGCCAGCTGGGAAATGTCCAGGCAAACCTTGCCCATGGTCCAGGTCCACATCCAAAGGCCGCTACTTTAATAGTTCCTACCTGCAGAATTTCATCAGCATGGTGACTGAGCGCTTCTATTTAAATAGAAGAGAGAAATGACCAGAGTGCTTTAGATCCACAAAAGAACTCTTGCTGGCTTTAAATACTTGGCTCTGGAAGGCAGGATTTGCTACAAGTACCATAGGGACTGTGCAGAACACCTGCATCCCTGGCAGATGGCACCTGCTGCAAGACTGCTAAAGTACAAGCTGTCAATGAAAATTTTGGTTTCCAGAGTGGTAACCTCGAGGGGAAAGATGCTAGTTCCCCGTCCTGCTGTGGGAGTCAGAAGATCGTGGTTACAACAGTCTAGACTGATGTATGCTACATGATAGAGGAAACCCTTCTGCAGAACTGTAGCCTCAGACACTGTGCAGGCTCTCTCACTGTGCATTTACCACAGTGATTCTGGCTATACTCGGCAAAGTTGTTGCCAAAGTTTACTGAAATACAAGTAAACTAACAAACTCTTCCTTCTCTAATTAAAAAATGAGTTTAGCATGATGTATGTAAGATACATCAGATACAGAGTGTTGAGAATTTGACCTTGAACCACGAGATTAAAAATTGCATGTGTCTTCAGAAGCCACATTATTGTCTGCATACAATATGTATTCAAAGCAGTTACAGAAATGTTAACCACATTTACAGAAATAGAAGACCACAGTCAGCTATTGACGCATATGATAAAGTCTATCATAAATAACAGTCTAGCTAAAGAAAATGAAACTACTTTAAATCTAAATAAGAAAAAGGCACAAAGTTTCTAATATGACTCTCCATAGATCTGCAAGGATTTTAGCATAGCAGAAGCCTCCCTGCACAGCACCTCTGAAAATCCCCTGGAAGACCACGTACCGCTATCCCCCTGCTCTGCCCGCTGAGGTCCTGTCATCCTGGGCTGCGTAAGTAACGCTAATGCTGCTCACTTCATATGGCTTCTCTCTCCCCTGTGATCTTTGCTGTTTTGCAGCATGACTTTGCATCAAAAGTGATCGGCAAAAAACACGTAGCCACAGGTGCTGCCCAGCTGCGTGACTGCCATCTAGCTGGTCTGAGGACAGCCCCTCGGCTCTAACAGCTCAGCTGGAGCTGACCCCTGCCAGTCCATGGCTGCTCAGCGAACAGGGCATATACAAGTAACAACTACAAACTCCTCATCAAAGTGGCAAGCAAGCGAGGACCTTGAGGGGCATATGGGAAGTACTGCTCTGTTTGGAAAGAAAAATAAAGGAGTGAGCCAGCGACCTGTTGGCTTTGAATTCTCCCAAGCCAATATAATTAAGGCCCTTAGGAATGCTGCATTTTCTTTTCTTTCTTTTGTTTTTGCCTTTTCTTGCCTTCCTCTTCTGAGTCTTCCCTTTCGAAGTGCATGTAAATGAGAGTTAGGTGTGACTTGGAACCATTACACAGCCATCCAGAAAGTTTCCTTTCTGCCTATAAGAACAGTAAGGCAACGGCAGGAGTGAGATAAATTATTATTTGAACTGGTAGCAACACACAGGGCCAGCATCCGACTCAGAAGTGGTGAGACAGCAGCAGCAGATGAAGGGGAGAACAGGCTTGCTCTGTGCCAGATGCCTGCTTAGCTCAGCCATGCTGGCTCCTGTGGGCAACAGCTGTGCCCGGGTTGTCACCGGTACGGCTGGTCCCACACGTTCCTCCTGGAAGCCCTCCTGGGGCCACACAGGATGATCACAGCTCTTGACCTCAGAACTAAATTCTCTTTCTCATAAAATAATGTATCTATCTGTCATGCATCCAGAAACTTTGGTCCTCCTCTTAAATAGCTTTACTCTTCCAACAAAAAGCCGGCTGCGTGCTTTGTGGCACCGGCCAAGAGAACTTCCCCAGTGATCGACTGAACTCCAGCTTTCCACAATCAGTAGAAACCACCGTAAAAGCAAGTCTTGATTGCAGTCATAATCTGCGTCTTGTGTAGATCCTCACACAATAGTCACTGTTGTCTAAATACAGAAGCAAAAGTCACCTACAGAAATCCTGAGCGGCATGAAAATATATTTCTGGGAGACCTCTGATAAAATCTTTGCTAAGTGATTTTTTTTTAGTTTAGTAACAAAAATTTAAAAATTAGTAACAAAAATTTAGAGCAGTACTACAGATACATGGAATTGTGTTAAAGATACAAAGTAAAGTGTTTATATTAGCCATACAAGAGATAAAGAACTAATGCTTACAAATAATTTAAGAACACATGCATTTATATGTTATATGAATAAAATCTTTATTATTTGTAATAGACAATAATGGCATGCTATTTAAATAGAACTTATTTAACATTTATGTAACATTCCCTTCCATGTGTTCTTCACAGCATTTCTACTATGTCAAATACTCGTGCTTACTCAACAAACTGCTTTCCTTTCTGCAAGTAACCTAGAAAGTATCTACATAAAAATATACACACATAACTTCCATAGTAGCTAGATATTAAAAGCAAAGAAAAACAAACCTAAAACCATCAAAACTGACATTCACTCTTAAAATGTAGCAGAAAATTTGCAAATGTGGCATATTTAAAACTGAATTCCATAAGCAGCCAAAAAATAAAGAACAAAAACAAATAAGGAAAATAAATTTGCTTCTGTCATGCTCACCAAGTTTAATTTAGTAAAAACTTGCAGTGACATGGAGGTACCAACTGTAAGAGTAATTAGTACTTTGTAGGAATTAACTGTAAAAATCCTGCTGTAGTCTATATACACAGAAGTCCAGCTTTTATTTTTACCTCAAAAGCTATATTATTATCAAAACCTGCTACTTCTCATGCCTGTTTTTAAAAACAACCAGAATAGCAAATGCAATAATAGCCTTGTGTTCCTTATTTTCTTTTGAGCTAAGGTGTTACTGAAAGCAAAAGGATTTTTACCTAATGGGGATTAATAAAATAACCTGATTTGCATTTTTTTAAGTAAACATAATTCAATTCTTAGTAAAAAAAGACCTTTAAAATAAAACTGTCATTTAAGAGAGAATTAATAAAAATGCCAATGTCTGACAAAGGTGGTCTTTCCCCCAAAGGATGAAATGATTCCTCCTTTCCTGCCCACTCCACTGGAAATCTCTGACTTTGCAGCAGAGTAGAGGGAAGGTGTCCAAATGTCTTGGTCAGTGTGGTGCAAAGCGCTGCACGGTGCTGTAAATGAAGTTGACTTGGACATAAGATGCCAGAGTTTGTACTTAAAGCAGCTGAGGCTCAAGGGGAATGCCCTCCCTCCGGCGCAGCTGGCTAGGGCGAGGAGGGTGCACAGCAGCACCTACCTGGGAGTGCCTGTGTGCTGTGCAGGCTGGTGAACAGCTGCCCCTCTAAACCACTGCCACGAGAGTAAAAGTGACGGACGCACCTCCTGACCAGCTTTTCTCAGTTTCTAAATATGAGAAGTAAAAAAGAAAAGTATTTGACACTTTTGCACAAGTAATGCAGCACTGTAACCAAAAGATGCAAATAGATTAAGGCTAAGAGAAATTCAGCAAAATCCTATCAATCAAAGGCAGAAATCTGAAGACTGAACTAAAAATTAAAATGTTTCCAAAATAAATAGGAATGTATTTATAGCTAAACATGTTTTGGGCAACAAAGGACAAAAAAAAAAACCCCTCCAGTTTTTTCAAAAAACCCCAACCAGCTACCACAAAGAGCAACACCCTGTCCTCATCCCATCTCTCCTCTCTGTGATCTTGTCACAGTAGATTGCATGAACATCAAAGGTGTTGGACGTGTATTGCTTCTCTTTCTACATTAGCTGCTCATGGTGCTGTTTAACTTCCCAGCAAAAGTAATTTACAAAAATTTACTACCAGCACTACTGTTTCACAAACATAACTCAAAGTCCTTAGACTGATAACAACTTCTTTATCCTTTAGATTAGTTAAAGATAGGAGCTAAATATCTCTGTAGTTCCAAACAGCATGCTAATTCATTTGAAGAATACATAGAAAGTTCAGACAAAGTTATGTTTTGTTTTCTCAGCACACTGTATTGAAACAACCTTATTTTTTGTTTGACAGCTTCTACAATTCTATGAATATGTGAGAAGTTTCCTTTTATTCAAAAAAAATCTAATCTTCATAACTATGAAGAAACATTATGAGTCACACAGCAAAAGGTGAATAAAAAGACATTCATTCATGTTGTTGTTCTTATTAAGACCTTTTTAAACCTATCATGCTATTTTGGGGCCTGAATTATAGTTTTTGAATTCCTGGAATTGGCAGCAGCACTACTTTTATGGAAAGGAGATAATTTTTTTTACAGACATCTTGCAGAATTGGATTAATCCAAGTCTGCAAAATACTTGGAACTCCTATAATGCATTATCTAAATGTAAATGTATCATTAACCAGTAATTTACATTATTCAATATCCCATGAACGGTTGGGTCCACTCAGCACTTACAGAAGACCCATCAAAACCAAGAAGTTCAGGCAAACTGTTCTTCAACAAGCTGGTTTTTTTTAATGGAAGTGCTACTAAAGTGTGCTGGTCTCCCTTTGGACTGGGAGGAGAACCCGCCCCAGGGCAGCGAGCTCGCTGGGTGCCGGGCGCTTGTTTGCTCAGCCCTGCCCTGCTGTACCTGTGCTGGGGATATGGCCTGGGAAGTAGCTACGGAAAGGAAATGCAAACCTTGAAAGCAAACTAGAGGCGTTGCTCTGACCCGAGCCCAGCCAACTGCAACAGCTCGCTGGAGTCTCGGGGTAAAAGGAAACGGCTTTGTGCTTTCTGTTTCTTTAACCTTGTGTTTGGGCTCCTCAGGAAGAAGTCTGTCCTGTGTTCCTGTTGTCTTTGACCATGAAATTAACGCCTGAACACACAGCATTTAGTTTCAGCTTTGCTGGTCCTGGATCCCTGTGGTCTAGGATGGACGTTGGTACCAGCAGCTCAGGCCAGCACCACTGCACCTCTGCTCATGGGCACTGCGATGTTAAAAGCACTGGTTCATCCTCTGGCTGCACTGACCTTGAGATGCAAAAAGGCAGAGGTAGCTCTGAATTGAATTTATCCTACTGACTGCCCTTTTAACTTGAAAGGTAATGAGACAGATGCAAGTTTGGGACTTTAAGGTGGGAGATGAGGAAGGGCATTAAGTCATGCAGTTTCCATTAATGTCAAGCAAACAGAGGTGTATGTTCAGGGAAGCATTTCCATATAAGTCACAAATGAGGCAGGGAAAGAGCTAAAATGGTTGCACTGCAATCTTTGGAAGTACAGAAGAAGTGAACATGAAGTACATACGCTGATAGCCCAATACCAGAGCAATTTAGTCACAGAAATAGTCCCTTGAGGTCCCAGCTTGTGTATGGTGTGCCAATGAAAGCTGGTTATCCACTGCTGGCAGAAGTTAAAATTATGCGGTATTTCTGGCATTTTCTATTCTAAGCACAGGAATTCGTACTTTAAATAATGTTCATTGTAGGTGGCTGCAACACAAAATGTGCACAGTCCTCTCTTGCAGACCATAGGTCTTATCTTCTAATAGCTCATCTGTGTGACTAGGTCTTGATCACCAAAGTAGGTAAATGAGATTATTTCTGTTTGGCTTGGCCTCTAATACATGTAAAATTCCTTCCAATAGATAATGGTCAGTCTCAGCATTGATTCAGGTTTATGATGTGAGCCATATAACTTGACTCTGAAACGAAATAGCCAGATCCCTAGAAGGCTCAAGTCCACTTCTAGCACTTCTCTGGTCTGCAACCAGACCTTGTGGTCCTGCTGAGATGAAAGGTAATAGAACTGATTTGTGACATTTTTTCTAGCAGGAATTACATTTATGGCCATCTGGTAGTTCCTCTGAAAAAAATGTGCACTAAAATGAACCCTGAACTTGATACTTAGACATAACACACCTTCATCACTAGTCAAAATCAATGCAAATATTCAGTCCCCTGCTACCAAGTCCTACCCTTGTGTCGTGGTTTAACCTCAGTCTGCAACTGAGCACCACACAGCCGCTCGCTCACTCCCCCCCACCCCCAGTGGGATGGGGGAGAGAATTGGAAGAGTAGAAGTGAGAAAACTCATGGGTTGAGATAAAAACAGTTTAATAATTGAAATAAAATTATAATAACAACAATAATAATAATAATATACAAAGCAAGTGATGCACAGTGCAATTGCTCACCACCCACCGACCGATGCCCAGCCAGTCCCCGAGCAGTGGCCCCCCCGGCCAGCTTTCCCCAGTTTATGTACTGAGCATGATGTCACATGGTATGGAATGTCCCTTTGGCCAGTTTGGGTCAGCTGTCCTGGCTGTGCCCCCTCCCAGCTTCTTGTGCACCTCCAGCCTTCTCAGTCGGTAGAGCATGGGAAGCTGAAAAGCCCTTGGCTAGCGTAAGCACTACTTAGCAACAACTAAAACATGGGTGTGTTATCAACATTGTTCTCACCCTAAATCCAAAACACAGCACTGTACCAGCTACTAGGAAGGAAATTAACTCTACCCCTGCCGAAACCAGGACACCTTGTCAAAGGCTTTAAGGAAGCCAATTCAGTGTTGGAAATGCAGATATTGTTTAGGGAAATGAACTCTGGGAACTCAGCTATCAGTAAGAACTCCTGATGAGCTGAAGTTTTCTGCTCTTCTCGCTATTACAGTTGCTGGGACAAATATTTATGAGAGGTACTGTGCTCAAGGGAGCCACTTGCTATCTTATCAGGCTGTAAAAGTTCCACCCTGTGATGTAAAGCAGTGTCAGTCTGAACACTGGCTATGTGGTGAAGAGAAGGGCTAAAACCAGGGGAAAATGAGCCAGGATTGTCTGATCCCTGCTTAGAGAAAAAGTGTGATTTCTTTTAACCCATCCCAGCAGAACAAGCTGGTTATAAACTATAAAGCTGCAGCAGTTTTGTCTTCACTGGTCAAGCTCTCCATTTCTTAGGTTTATATTAGCATGGCAACAATAAATCCCACCATTTAGAGGACTCATCAAACTTGAGATGAGGGTCTTGGACTGATGCCCTGTTGCTGGTTTTACACAGCCAGGGCAAAGTGAGAGTCAGGAAAGCCTGATCGGCAGAAACTCATTTTGTATTCAAAGCTGGGCGGGTGGGAGGGAGAGGCACAAACGGCATCAGCTTTCAGTCACTTGTGCTAGTTTTTGAAAGATGTTTTGATTCAAAGGCCAGTTTTCCAGGTTCCCAGCTGAGCTGTGGGACATGGGGCTGCCCAGGCACTTGCAGATTTGTGTGTATGGTGCAGTGAATTTCAGTTTGGCTTTACTTGGTAAGTCAGTCACCATATACATATTGCATATGTGCATATATACTATATGCATATTGCACCATATGCATATTGCATATTGTAATAGTAGTTTTTAATAAAGAGGTTGAGAACCAGATATAAGAAAAAACTTAAACACTGCTGGGCTTTTTTCTCAAGCACTTGGGGTAAAATCCAACCCCAAAGCTCCAAGACCTTATTCCTGACCCAGCTAATAGGGACAGTGAAACACCTCAGGAGGGCAAACCCAGGAGGTGAGGAGGCGAAGCAGTGAGCTGCGCAGTGCTGGGGACCAGAGAAGGCTAAGCACAGGGCTGGACGAGAGCACCTGCCCCTGCTCTGGGGCTTGGATGCCTGCAGGAAAGTGTTTGTCCCTACACCTGGGACCCAGAGCCCCACATCTCCCCCCAGGGTCCGTGGGGACTGCCTGGCTGTGATTTCTGATGAGCGGAGAAGGGAAATGAAGAGGACCTGAGCCCTGCTTCAGTTTGAAGGGGGAATTATGGCATCTGGGCTTTGCTCCCAGGCTTATTTCTGATTTTTGTCCAATGACTGCTATATGTAACAGTCCAGGCAGCAGAATCTGTGATCACAGCGATAAACAAAGCCCTAGAGACTAGTTTGTTTTATCATGCCTATTTCAGTGTCCTACAGGTGGACACGTACATCCAGATGATAGAGTGCTTTAAGACCATCTGCTTTATGGGTCCTAAGGCGATCTGCATTTACATACGTGTGTGAATAAACAAAAAATAGTGTCAGCCTGCCAGTTTGATGGTTGTTTCATGTCATAATACTATCATGCTTTCTAAACAGACTGTAGCAGAGAAAAGACTTGGGTTTCCTATTTTGTTTTGACACAGTGTTATATATTTTGAGCTGTGCGAGTTGTGGACATGTCTGTATATGTATTGAGTAATGAATGAAAGAGGTAAAAAAATTGCTTCTTCTGCATTTATAAGGAAAAAAATGTGATTCTGACATATGCAGTTCATAACTTCTAATGCATATGCCACCCTAAGATGTCATGAAAATTAGCTAGAGGACACCAGCAAGCTGAAAGAAAGTGAATTTCCCTGTGCTTCAGTAAGGAGTTCAAGTTTTAATCTCCTTTGGAGGTCTTGCAATAAGTAGTATAAACATAAGTAATCTCTAGAATATGCATCGTTTATTCCAGAAGAGCCATTTGGTTCCATTATGTCATTGCTTGCAAGAAGAAAAAGGGAAACTAAAATCTATCATCTTGACCTGGGCAAGTTTAATAGCCCAGGAGTTTAACAGCATTAGTTCAGCACCTAACAGGGGCCAGGACCTGACAGCAGCAAATGAGTGAACTTCTCAGCGGGTCTCTTCTGTCAGCGATGAAGAAGGCAAGCCAGTTCAGTCTGTCTGTGTGCGGTGGGAGAGGTCAGATGTCTGTGCCTGGGGGAGATGGATGCTGTGGCTGGGAGCACTACATGTGTGGGGCAACTTCTGCGGGGCTGGGGCTGACGGAGGCCTTCAAGGAGATGCTCTGGGAACAAAGGTGGGGATGTGCTGCCTAATCAGAGCCAGGCGTGCTGCTGATTCAGCCTCCTCCTGCTTTGAGGAACCTGCAAATGAAACCAGCTTGGGATATCTCTGCCCATGTCCTGGTGGGGATTTATTGAACTGCGAGGTAGCATCAGTGTCAATGTGAACCAAGAACAAAATACCATGTGGGTGAAGGGCTTGCTGGAGGACATGGCTAGGCTGAGACACATCAGTGGCTGGGAGAATTTCACCAATATAATGGACATGGAGTCCTCCAAGGATAGCCAAATGAAGATGCTGGAGACATAGAGCAGCAACAGCGGGGAAGGAGCAGGCCCCTCAGTAGGGTGGAAACGGCCTGCGAGCTTCCCTGAGGAAGGACAGAGCCCATGTCTTACAGCAGATGAGCAATTCACAGTGACAGCTCCAAGGAAGAAAGAAAGCAGAGCATGTCTCTGCTTCTAAGGCAGTGTCCATTTTAGGTAGCTCACCTGAGCTCCTGGTGCTGTTACCTGCTCCCCCAGACAGGCACTAAGAATCTGGCCAAGAATTAAGGTTAACAGGTCAAAACTGAGTATCAAGTTCTAGGAACAGGGATGATTCAGGTAAGATTTTCCTCATCCAAGGCAAAGGCGTTGAAGGGCCATATCTCCTGGCTAGGGAACAGGGTTGCACAGGTGGTGTAGCTTCATTGACCCTGGCCATCAAGCATTAGTACCCTGAACTGCTGTATACATCTGCTTATACCTTTTGTGCTCCTGTTGGCTAAGCTAGCAAGAAGGGCTTAAACGAGGATCAAAGGGGGCTGATGGTGAAGCCCCATAGTACAAAAGTTATGCAGGGAACTTGCTGAACAGTCAGTGTCATGCTTTGTTCCTATCCCAACACATGCTTACATAGTTCACCCCCCTTATCCCCTTTACCATGGTGCCTCTTGTTTTGGATGATTGCTCACAAAGCTGTGTCCATCTGATCATCTTGATTTGTGCTTTTTGTCCAAGTTCCCTCTCCCCAACACCACAACTTGCACCGTTGTATAAACATAAATTATCTCAACGTGAACAGGGGTATAAACAGTGGAAAGGGCAAGGCTATCAAAACAGAGTGAGAGATGCAAAAGGAAGGTCTGAAGAACATCTTAAATGCAAGTAATTTGGGGCCCTGTAACACTTAGTAAGTTCTCAAGATTATGAGAACCATAGCGATTTGGCTGAATAATTTGAGACTGGACTGTTCGTACAGAAGGGGAAAGTGCTTCAGAAAGAACTGTCAGGAAAAAAAGTGAAATGTTGATGGGGATGAATATATTTATTTTCAAGTGCAGAGTACAGGAGATAGGGGTGATGTAAGTGTCTGGTAATGATGAGCATGATGAGAATGATGAGAATCCACAGTCCTTGCAAAGGGAAAAGGGAACAAATTAAAATGGACTTGAAAAAAGCAGATTTCTATAAAATAAGATTATCGATAAGAAGAATTTCATAGGAAACAAACTAAAGAAAAGCATTAGCAGGAATGACCAGGTCTCTGTATAAATGAAATGAAGGGCATAATATGTCCCAATGCAGAAGTAGTATTAGGAAGGGTAGTAAGAGTAACTTTGGTAAATCAGGGCTCTTCAGTGTCTTCAAACTCACAAAGGAAGCACAAAGACAGTCATAAGTAGGTTACACCACTAAAGGTGAGTATATAGCATAGGCAAATAGAGACAAAATCAGAATTATGGAAGTGCAACTACCAAACCAATGAGGATAGATAACATGAAAATATTTTATAAGTGCCTTGGTAAGAGTTGCATTGCTTGGGAAATATTGTTTGTAACAGCCTGTCCTCAGCAGCACTGGGAAGTCTCACCTGGGAGAATCTGGGGCACAGTTCATCAGCAAAGGTGGATAGTGACTGAGCAGCGTCCAGAGGACAACAATGTGAATGAGCAGATGTCTGGAAGTACCACCTATGGAGACTAGGAGTGGCCATTATTTGCATTTTTTATGTTGCAGGTGTAGCTGATTCTGCCTCAGGAGAAGTAAAGGAACTAGATAACGAGAAACTTGAGTTTCATTTAAGCATTATTTTTCTATGCTGCTTTTTCCTTCACTAGCTCATTTTGACACATATTGATGATGTTGTGAAATTATCATGCCCTAAGAGATCCATAAAAGAAATCTTTTCTAAACAAACAGAAAGGGAAAGAAGCTGAGGTCAGGGAGGTCCCGTTAGTTTTGGAAATGGAAGAGGTACGTGGAGAGACATCAGGTGAATCAAAACAAGGCGTAAAAGTAAAAAGACAAAGAGAAAAAATTAAAAAGGAGCGAGGGAGGAATGTCAGATCTGATAAATGGGAAGAGTGAAAAGGATGTGACTAATGATATGAGAAGAGTTGTTTCTGGAAAAACTGACTCTTTGAACAATGATTCACACAATAAACACCTGGATGTTTGCCTTCTTTTCATCAGATTTACTCAGAGAAACAGCTGGCTCAAGGCACCAGTCTCACTGCTGAGTTTCTTCTTGTGATTTTATCTGTGGCACCATGTTATGACTGTTGTAAAGCCTTAAGTGCTTCTGGACTTTGTAATGTATTTGACATGGGAGACTTTTTTTTTCCTGTGTGGTTACAACTTGTAAGCAGTTGCTCTGCAGCGGGGAAATTATTTCAGCCAGAGAAAGACACTAAGGATGAATAGGTTCACCTCTTCCAGTGACTTTAAAAAATATAGGCATTCAATTAAGCATACTAGGTACCTTAAATTTGTATTTCACGTACCCCACTGCACTTCCTAATAATTGGATTTGCAAGCAGAGACTCTAGCATTTGAAAGACCAACGCCTAACTTGTTTATGAGGCTCTGACTTCTGACATCATGACTTGAGTTATTCTGCACTTGTCATCTACAGGTGGGCTAAAAATGACATTAGGAATTTGTTTATGTGAATTTGTTATTGTGGTATGAGTTCTGGCTTTTTTGAAATTTATACTTCATGCTGAAAGTACTTCTCATTCATGTCCAACTAGTACACAATTAATCTGCATGTAAGTCACTTAAAGTCAACATATTTCCAAGAAAGTTCAATTCCCTCCCCCTCATTATATTTACTTTGAAATCATTAACAATGAGTTCTAATGCTTTAATGGAAACTGTTGGTTTTGAGCTGTGCTCTAAACATAACTCTCTGCTAGCAGGCAGCTTTGAGAAAGTCTGAATCATTCTGAGTGCATGAGCAAATGGAGAACAATTGTGTTTGAAAGCATGCTGAAAGCACAGTCTAGAGCTTTTTTCTTGGAGAAGCAAATGCTGATTTCGAGGGAAAACTGTGATCTGAAGCACAAACAGAAAGCTCACCTTTCCCAGAATTGTACGCCTTCCAGCTGTAATCGATTCTAAACACTTCTTTCTTTGGATGCAAAGTACTTAATGCGCTGCACAAATAATTTAACAATGTTCAAAAGCAATCTAACATACTGAGGAAATTGAAAGCAGAAGTTAGAACCTGGATGAAAAGTAACATTTCATGAGAGAATAAAATAAGCCTGTTCAAAACTTCTGAAGTAAGCATGATATTAAAAAGTGAGTTAGCAGAAAGCATAACATTTTAAGGATTATGATTTTTTAAAAACTTCTGTTTTTTCCAAATATATTTTGTTTATTATTTATTTTACCATAGTTCTTTACAGTCCAGTTGATTTCAGTTCCCCTTACTACAGGAGCTATAATGCAGAGGCTAGCAGGGACTGGTTCCCTTGAAGGGCTGAAAACCCAAACAGACATGAAAGATGACACATGAGGGAAAGAAATGATTACATCCATTATGAGATGAGTATCTGGAAACGGGCAGATAGAGTGATTCGCTCAAAGTTACCCGAAGTAAATTTGTTGCAGAGCTCAGACAGAATTCGAACTTTCTGAGTTGATGACTGATGAATTATTCCCATAACGAGGCTGGGTCCTTCCCATGCACAGATCTGCTGCGAAAACAAGTCACCTTGTCTTCTGAATGGGAATTATCCCTTTGACTAGGCAAGTAGCAAATATTCTCTCCACCCGAGGCCCATGCCTTCTGCTTTCCACCTCCTCTCCTACAGAAAGGACAACTTTCCTGCTGCGGCTGCAACCCGTGCCCTGTGTGTTCATTTCTCGCAGCCCCACCGAAAAAACTGAATTCAGAAAGAAAACCCCAAAGGACATAAAAATATAGAAGGCTGTAAATTATCTCAGAGCTACATTGCTTCCTTACATGGCTGCCGTTTCATACCACACCTAGTCATTAAGAATCAATAATTCTCCACGCTGTTAATGTTTGAGCTGCTGAAACTCTAGGGCGAGTCTGAGGAACTATAAACTGTGTGGAGAAGCAGAGACAGACACTACTAACCTGCGCAAAGGTGATTCCCACAGCTGAAAGAAAGAAGCATTTTTAGAGCAGAATAAGCTTTTCATGTTGCAGGTAAGGGATGGTCTAATTGTCACTTCATGGAAAGATTTTAAAAGCTGAAGCAAGGGGTTTGCTGAAGGCTTTTCTGGCAGCGTGAGGAACTCAGCTGTCCTCGTAAAATGGATGACTGCTGTGCTAAGGCTTAGTCTGGTTTGTATTTGATTTGGATCAATTTCCTCTGTTTTCTCTTTACTGAATTCGAACATCTGAAATTAATCATTTAAAGAAAATCAACATTTTTTTTTTCAGGGAACCAAATACTTGTGATTGTTACTGATCTTTAACCTCCGGGAATATTCTTTGTTCTCTGAATGTTTATTATTGAAAGTCGCTGGGATATGTGTATGTTGGTTATCCTAGAGATTTCTGTTCAGGCAGGGGAACCATAAAGGATTATTAGGGATATAACACTGAGATGAAACTAAGAAATGAAGGGGAAAATATGGCTCCAGTCCTCAGCCAGATCTCAGGCTGCTTTTAGTTAAGCTGATCTTATTCTAATCCTGAAACTGTCTATTATTGAAAACTTTTGTATGAGTTTATATATACTGAAACTCTATTCTGAGTGACAGTAGTATGTATTTTGGGGCTTTGGTCCTTGGCAGTGCGATGCTTCATGAGACTTGGTAGCAGCTTCCAGGCAAAAATAAATGCTCGAGGGCTGATCAAGCCACTCATCCTGGCCTTGCAACAGGCACCGCAAATGGCATGACATTAGGGAATGATATTTATAGTCAAAGAGAAGGGAACAGCAAAGGCACTTATCATGCAAACCCGTAACCTATGAAATGGCTGTATTTCCACCACTGTGTTTTGTAGTTGGATCTGGACAGAGACACCTGGCCGAGACACAGCGCAGTCGGACAGCCACATGAAGGAGTGCGTTTTCCAGCATTTTCTGTCCCCTACACTAAGGCTGGACTTGTCCTTTGCTTAAATTTTCTCCTCACCATAGTAGGTCTTGGTCTCTCTCTTTTCCCTGAATCCAGACTGTGGAATCCCCAGACCACCCCATACCCTTTTTCCTCACCTCTTGCCTGCCTCCCCCCAGGACTTTTAGCTCCCTGGTGTTCCTCCACCGCCAGCTGGCCGAGGGGCACGTACAGCCGTGCCTCCCCCAGAAGGGCAGATGAAACCACACAGGCAGCCGCTGGGCATACACTGCAGCCTAACCCTCGGGGGAGGGCATGCCTTTAGGTCCTCTGTCCCAGCTGCCACCCCAAATTAATAAGGAATTAGTTTTTTGAAGTTCCCACCCTGCTATTAAGTGCAGCTGAAACTGGCCAATATATTCAGAAGAGACTGGGAGGAGGGGAGTGGAGAGGCTGTCGGACGGATGGAGGAACTGAATGAATTTCCATTGACTAACTGAAATATCAGCAACGGTCTTGGTTCAAAGTGTCTTTTCAGGAGGTTCAAAGTGTCTTCTCTACCCCTCTGTCTTGCCTGTGCCAGGCCCCTGCTCCTCTGGCTGCAGGCAGCTACAGGGGTTTCACCTTCAGCCCTTGTTCCCTGACAAATTTAATTATTTTCCTGATCACTTCTGGTTTCAAAGGAGTGTAATTTTATTTTCTTCCAGTACGCACGCAGATAGCTCCCGCCCAAGGAAAGAGCCCAGTAATTTCAAAGGGCGTAATTGCACACACATTCTGACTCTGCTAAGAATGGGATTTGCAAGATAAAGTCCTGTGGCACGTCCTAAAATGAGTGCTGGAGACAATAGCAGTGCGGGCAGCAGTTTCTATATTTACAGGTCCCCTTTTTGATCAGCCATTGAGGAAAGAAAAGGAGGAGGGGAAAAAAAGGTATGATGGGAAGCCCAAGCAGGAAAACATCTGGAGGGAGCTGTGCCTCCACACTGTCGTCTTCTCCTTGGGAGTCTCCATGGGACAGAGTTGTGGTGGCTGAAGGATTCCTGTAGGTGTGAGCCAAGTAACATGGAGCATCACTGAAGATGGCAGCACTGTACACCAGCTTCACCTCTCTCCAGAACCGGCCTCACCCTTTTTGTTAAAATCTGGAAGTAGTGAGAAAGCAAGATTTCATTTCTGAGGAACCCATCTAGTTTCCAGGAAGATGTAACACAAGTCACTGCAGCGTGTGCTCAGGGTTTTTTTGAAATTTGAGGCAGGCAGTACTCCTTGGACTTGGAAATTTTGTTTCCAGTAGCCATGTTGTTTTAAGGGGTGCAGACACCTCCCGCTTCCTCTGCCTCTGCAAGCTGCACTGAACAGTTGTTTTTTTGTAACCAGAAGACAGAGGCCTCAGGATGGTCCCTGCAAGACCTTCATCTTCTTGTGGTTATAGTGTTTCCTGTGAACATGATGTTGCCCTCAGTAAAGCAGAAATTAAAATGGGGCTTGCATGACATAGAATCATTGCAACAGTGAGGGTGCATGGATTGAAGTTTTGTGCCAGTTTCAACTTCTGACAGCTGTTTGAGGCTCTCATAGCATGTGGCACCTCCGGCACCACTGGGGACAGACCTGATGGGCACGACCTTCCTGGCCAGCCCGGTGATGCCAGCGGTCTTGCCTCCCATGGGCAGAGCTGCGCCTGGTCCTTCAGAGCTCACTCCTCATCTGCTTTCTTTCTGCAGCTTCGGGAAAGCTTAGCTGTAGCCTTTATTCGCAAATAGATTGGGCCAACTCTATGGGGTTAAAGTGACTATCACCTCTTCCTTGCAGGAGCTGAAGCAAAGCATATTCCAGTATGTTTAAGCTGTGTGGACTTCAATTTCTGCTCGTCATTCACTCGGTGAGTTACAGCTTTCCCTTTGTTTATCTGGGAGCAAATGGCAAAGGTTGCCTGCGAGCCTCTGAGCTCTAACCCGCGGGGCATCCCAGTCTGCAGGTCAGGCTGGCAGCGTGTGCCGGCAGGGCGGCTGTAACTCTGAGTGTGGGAGTGCAGCCCCAACACGTGTGTGACCCCATGGCCAAAAGTTAAGAAGACGTGTTGATCATTAGGAAAAAAAATCTTAAAAAAACCTAGAAGAAACCAATTTACCTATTTTGCCTCTTGTAGTTCCTACTTAGATATTACTTTTTCCAGTAAGTGGATTTCACGCTAGAAAAGATTTAAAAACACTGCAACAAACCACCAAACAGTGAAGACGTCTGTATCATGTGTTCATGTGTATTATAATCCATACATGTGCTGACATATTAAATGTATTCTAAGACATATAATGTCACATAGATTAAACCGTGCATATTAATTATTTATCCTCATTATTCCATCTATGTGAATCCCTTTTCAGAGGATTTTCTGGTACTGAAATGTATTAATTATGCTATTTATGGACCTCATCTATTAAACGCAATAGATTTACTGATGTCTGCAAAGGCTATAGTGGTGGCTTCTACTTTACAATTGAAATTAACAGAAAAGATAAAAAATGAGTCAAATTCAAGTCTACAAAAAAAATTCCTCAGAATATGGAGACCCTGGGGGTGTGGTTGATGTGCAGTAGCGAGTACCTCCTTTTTCCTTCCCATTTCAAGAGTTGCTGCCCGTGGCAGTGCCGACCCCCGTGAAGCCACTCCACAGCCGTTACAGCCGCCTTCAAAAGGGATGCCAGCCAGATATGGGCCAAGGAGAAAGCCCTATTTCCCCTTCAGGCCCTTGAGTAGTGATTCATGCTATAGACATATGTTTGGATATACTTATGGTCCACATAAAGTAATTTTAATCAACAGGAAGAGATATCTCTTATGCTTCACAGCCTGCACTTTGAACCTGTTGGGTTTTATAGCATCAGCCTTTGTTCCTCCACAGCGAGGAACATGACCAAGCAACACCCCTCCACAAAATAGCCCTGGGGAAAACCTCCAGGAGCCAGGTTGTGCCCACCAGTGTGACACGGGAACAGCTGTAGCAGGTCAGATCCAGGGTCCTGCTATTTTGTCCCTGGCAGAGGCCAGCAGTCAGCATTTAGCAAAAATAGTAAAGGGTAGCTGTAAAGTATTCTTTCCTGGTATGTGTACCTATTACATGGCTTCTTTTATTTTTCTACTGTCACTAGTGTTCACTAGCATCCCGCCCCCTCCTTCCCCAGTTCTCACAATATTCTAGTTTTCCTGTTTGCAAAAAAAGTCACAAACCCTTGTAGACTTGTACTGCCCTTGTAGGAGGGCAGTATCTCTGGCTATTATTAAGCAGAATCTGGCGTTATTCAAACACCACTTGTGACACATACACACACGGAGCAGTGCTTTAGGGTAAATTGCGCTGAACTTAGCAATGCTTTTGTCATAGCCAGAATTAAGTTTTCCCTTGGCAATATGTAAGCTGTACTTTTCTGTGAGAGGCTGAATAGCTGTCCCAGCAGCAATAGGACCAAATCCAGGGGAAAAGTCATGCAGCAGAGAACATGCACTGCCAGAGCCTGACTCCATGGGGTGACAATGGCACTCCAGATCTATAAAGCAGAATAAAGTCATTTTTACACCAGAAGAAAGGGAGTTTTACCTGTGCAGCCAAATGATGGAGCCCTACTTCTGACAGGCAGCTCCTCAGCATTGGCAAGACCTTGGTGACAGAGGCTGAGACAGATTTGCATGACATTTTTGCCATGAGGTAGAAGCCAAAGATCAGCAGGACGTGTTTGCTTTGGTTGTGGTTTGCACTCACATGCAACTGATGTGAAGGCACAGGGCCCAAGTGGCTTTCCCAGATTGCCAGGATGCTGAGGCTGGTAGGGGACCTGGGGATGTGCACCTTTTTCCTTACAAAAAAGGTTTGGATTTACTGGGGAAACTACAAGGCGTGCAGCCCCAATTCCTCCACATCCCCAGGTGTGGCGTTGCGTCTCCTGACACACTTGTAGTCACAGGACTGTGCAGCTCCTGGATGGGATGTGGCTGCTCCTGCTGTGGGCACAGGTGTGATCCAGAAATGCTTTTATGAATTTCCTCTTGCTCTCAGTCTACCCTCAGCTCTTCAGTGCTTCTGTTTGCTCTTGAAGGTAGATCAAATCTCATTTAATTACGTAGTGGTTAGAAAAGGGCAAGGCCCAAATGTTTGTTTTCAAATGAACTAATAAATAACCCTGATTTTAAAAATGGATGTGCACTGAAGAACCCAGAGATGTTCAATGCAAACCAGCAAGAGTCTTCTCCATTATACTACAGCAAAATAACTTGCAAGAGGCTCAGTGATGGAGAGCTGCTGTTCTTGCGTGGTGACAGCAGACATCCCTCAGCTGATATCCTCCATCCCTTTCTCTCTCTCTCATAGGCTATGTGCCAGAATTTGGGGGACCTGCATGTAACTGGGCCTCTGAAGGACATGAATTTCTCTGTTCCAGAAGGAGGGGGAGTGCGCTTCATTTACCAGGTAATCAAGTGTCTCTTGATATCCACCCTGGTCAAAAACCCCATAGTTTGAACACACTGACCTCACAGGCAGTGTTGTCATCTGTGCTGGTGGGAAGAACGGTCCCCCAAGAGGATCTGAAATTAGCTTTGACTTCCTCTGTCTGGGAATTCAAGAGTCTACATGCAAAAAGCAGGAGACAACCCTTTCTCTCAAACACATTTTAAGAGGATATCCTAAGACAGGGATTAATAATATCAGCATTCCTAGAGAATGGGTTTCCATGTAACTTGTGTCATCATTTTCCTTCAGCTCTGAGGTTTTCTTCCCAAAGCCATAACCACAGAAGGACAGATCCAGCTCCCAGGCAAATGGAGGATGTGTGTCATTTTTTTCCATTCCTGTGCTCAGATAAAGCACTGTCCTAAGCAGACGTTTGCTTTGGAAAGAAACCTCAGTTGGGATTTCCTGCAGCATTCAGGAAATAATGTGAAAACTCCTCTGTTGAGGATCAGAAAAGAGCAGATTTGTTTGAGCAGACTCTTGGAATATCATTCCCCCAGCCAAGCACACTGTTGGCAATAGGTTTTAAAAGACACAAAAGCATGAAATTATTTTGATTATGGTGAAAATGCTGAAAAAAGAATGATTTTCCCTTTGATTTTTCCCCATTCTAGTTCACATCCGAGCCACCTGCTGTGAGTTTCAGAGTGACTGGTGAAAAAGATGGAATAATTGACATTGTGCCAAAGACAGGCATCCTGTATCTCAATGGGTCTCTGGACTGGGAGACCAAAGCAGTGCACAGGCTGCAGGTAAAAACTCAGTGAAAAATAGGAAGGGAGGGTTATTCATATTCACCCTTTTTTGGTAAACCTGAAATTAATGGAAAACTGTGGAAATTTCAAATTCTTTCTTTTGTCTATGTTTACAGACAGCTTTTCATTTTTAATATTGACTTTTGCTGAAAGATGCATGGTTTTATAATTCTGAAAGACTTTGCAGAGGAAAATGCTCCTTAGCACAGGAAGGTTATATTGAGAGAACAAAAATTACCCTGATGCCAACACTAATCCTGTAATTCTTCTAATATGAGGAGGACACTTGACTGGAAGTGAAATCTGGCCCCATGAATGAGATTTGCTTGTTATCCCTGAAGACTTATAGGGTGAATTCCATGGCTGGAATGGGAAAATAAACTATTGTAATCTACTTAGGAAGATTATAATCTATTTAGTGACAAATGGTGTGAGTAAATGACATTTAGACACAGAAGCACAGATCTAACCTCTGTTAAATGACAGCAGAAGGCTGTTTGGCAGATGTTGGAGGCTATTAGAGGAAAGAGCATTGTGTGCTTGTCCTGCTATTATACTCTTTTCATAAGGATCTCATCGTAAACACTGTTGGGAGTGGGACAGCGGGTAGGCGATCTTTTGGTCTCAGTATAGCCTTGTGCTCTTATTCTGTGTCAAAAATGGTATTGTCTTTTTCTGAGGCACTAGCAACTGAGAAGGAGATGATCGTGAGAGGATCAATATCTGAACAAAATACATGATGATATTTTAGCTAGCCTTAGCTATCTTTCTAAAGTCTAGCACTTCAGATTTAATGGTTTCATGTTCTCAGCTCTGAAGCACCCTTGAATTGGTATTAGAGAGGACAATTTTCTAGCCCCAGAAGTTATTAACTCTAAACATGGGAATCCTTTACAGACAAGAAGAAGTGATGACAGAACTGAAAAAGGATACTTGGTTAGGCATAAATAATGATGATTTGATCTATTATGTGCAAACAAAATGAAGTTGGACAGACATAATATATACTCGGTGTTTTAAAGTCAAAGAAGGCTGAAAAATAAGAAGTCAAATTGTTTGGAACAAAAATGCAATCAGAACTAAGAATTAAGTTTTCTTTACAAATCCTTATATCAGCCTATTTTTCTGGTTGATATTTACAATAGCGCACTTGAGTCCGCTATATCCTGTTGGGTTTTCTCCTTGTTCTTTAGAAAGTATCTATTTCTATTTAAAGAAAAGCATGAGGTCTAAGCTGTGCAAGAATACAAGCAGTCTGCTGAGACTGGAAGTGAGAAATTGCCCTCTGAAAAGTGTCATCAGAAGCAGGAGTAGGTTATTTTGTTTTGTTGGCACTACATACTGTAGTGAACTATTGTCAGTGAGCTACCATGGTAAATCTGTCCTTGTAGATGGAGTCACACAGTTATGGCTCTCACCAGATTTGCATCACAGGAAGAATGACTTGGCATTTGACATCCTGATGTTCATTTATGTCTTTTAATTTATCCACATGAAAATATTTCTTTGCTGTTCCCTCTTTTTCCAAATCAAGGTGGAAAGTCTGGATGAAAAGGGAAACATAGTGAAAGGTCCATACACTGTTACAATACACGTGGAGGATATCAATGACAACCCGCCAGAATTTGACCAGATAAAGTACACTGGAGTAGTGAGGCAGAACTCCCGTCCAGGTAATCATTATAATAATGAAATATGATAGTTAATAAGAAGCTAGGTATATTAGTTAAACAGGAAGATAAAGTGGGTGCTATACTTCAACAAGCTGAAAAAAGATCAGTTTTCCTTCCCTCAGGATTGTACAAAATAAGGGTACAAACATGTATAATATAATGAAAGGGCAAAAACGTGACCACTATGTGGTGTAAAAGGATGAGTGTAATCAGAAATATTTCATAGTACTTGTTGCTTTGCAAGTATCATTTAACAGGCAAATATTGCTGCCCTCACCATCGCACTGAAAAAAACCCCTGTGCTAGAAAGATTTTAAAGTTTAAAGGTTGCCAAAGACTATACAGAAAGACAATGCTAAGAATATGTAAGTCTTTGCACATCAGTGAAATAAAATGCCAGTGTAGATATGGGGTATTTGTTTACTGTGAGTGATGCTTCTCAGGACGTGGGCTGAACCTTAGTATTTAGGAGAGAGTCTTAGCTAATGGATTGCAGTGATCCAGTCCAGAAATCAGGAAAGTATCAAAGAGCAGCTCAAGACCCACATCTTGGAAATGAAACAAAGGACTCAGCCAGTTGTTATCACTGTGACTATGGACTCAAGAAGAAACTTTTGCTAAAGAATATGCATATAAAATGCCATGGGGTCAGAAAACTATTCTGCAATATTTTACTGTATTCTTCAACTGCATCCAATTCAAAAAGATTTTGAATGTTGCACTGGTGATTAAAAGGCAAAAATTCACTTATGTTACTGCGCATTTCCATATTTTTTTCATTGTATGATTGTTCCTTTAATTATAACTGTGTCACAGCTGTAGGGCTTTTTTCTCAAGCTGCTTTGGGTTGAACTGATTTGTATAAGGACTGCAAAGTGGCCTTAAAGAGAGATACCAGTGAGCTACATTCCGGGTGCAGGCACTCTTGGGTGGTAGATAGCTCTCTGAGTTAGCTCTGTCACCTTCTTCATCAACTGGTCTGCATACCTATTGTGATCCTACTAAGCAGAGCTGTGGAGGCAGGACCTGTGGAATGGTACACAGGCAATGTAATCTCCACACACAAGCATGGCTTACCATGAGAGATGCATTATGAAACAACGGCAGCTCCCCATAAGCTGCCTTCCTGGCTTGAGAGTTCTGCTCAAATGGACTATGTGTTGAGGTTTCAGTCTCCTCTTACCACTGTTTCTTCTCTAATCTGAACAGGCAAGCCCTTTATGTACGTCCATGCCACTGACCGTGATGATCCTACAACTCCCCATGGACAGTTGACTTACAGCATTCTCCATCATTTTCCCAACCCTTATACAGAAATGCTTTTCCAGATCGATAATGTAACTGGAGCAATCTCACCGAGTAAGATGGGTATGTAAAAAGATCCTTGTTTGTCAAAAAGCAAGCATGAGTTCTTGGGTGTACCTAGAACAAAACAATAACACAGCTCTGATGTTAAATTCTGAATAATCATAGTCAGTGGGACACACTCCACTGAGGCCCTGGTTTTGGGGAACTTTGTTTGTGTCCCACCAAATTCAAAGGAAGGTAGCAGAAATGGAGATTGGGATCTAAAAATACATTGAGAAGAGAGGTAGATTCTTTGGCCCTCAGGACTACACTGAGTCATATCTTGGGATTAATTCTCTTCCTTGAAATCTAGAAAATCAAAATCAGTAACATGAAAAATGCGGAGAAAACTCAGCCAGCCATGTGATCCCAACTAAACTGCAGTGATTTAAAAACCCTGTCTCTTCTGCTGGGCTGAACAAGTGCCCAACTGGAGTGAGGGCTGTTCAGTGATGCATCTGCACAACATGAGACCACAGTACAGAGGTCTCATACGATTACGTCCACATGATGCTGTGCTGCATATTCAGAGAAGCCAGAGGAAACGGCTTGCTGAGATTTGGCACAGAGGCCCATCTAAGGAGTGAGCCTGGAGCAGATGAAGCAGGATGGTGCATGTAGGAGGCAATGGGCAGATGAACCATCTCCACAGCCTCTGCTGCATTTCACTTGGCTCTTTGCTCTGTTTCTAGGCTCTTATTATTTGGATCCTCAAAAGCAGGACACCTTCACGCTCGTCGTCACTGTGAAGGACATGGCAGGGATGACAACGAATGCTTTCACCAGCAGTGCTGATGTGATCATCACTGTGAAGGAGAGCCTGTGGAAAGCTCCCCCCACCATCCACATCCAAGAAAACTCAACCCAGATCTACCCTGTCAACATCAGCCAGGTAGGGCCCTTGGCCGTGCTCCCTGCACCTCTCCTTGGTGCCACAGAGGCGTTTTCTCCCAGCTAATTGTGAAGGTGTCCCCACTGCATTCAACACCAGGCTCTTCAGAAGGACTTTGGCACCTTCCGGTTATTTTTTATATGGTATCCTTTGGAAATGATCTTTAGTGCAGGTCTCATTAACTTATCGTTAGTATGAAAGTTAATGGTTTGAAGGTGACTGAGATACAGGCAATATAAACATTAGAGTGACTGGACTTTGCCCTTCAGTTTGGAGAGGCTGTTAGCACCGCCTGTGTGTGAGAATATCCCATGGATAGAGGAAACATTTGGAGAATTTTGTTACAGCATAATGACTGGAAGAAAAAGGGTGCTTTACAAGGCTATTTGGCACAATACGAAAGATAAAGCTCTTGAGACACCCCAAGGGAGCTCCCAGACAGATATGTGGCAATTGGGTGCCTCTGCGGAGGTGCCGCTCTTCTCTCCCAATGGGTTTCTGTCATGGTTTAACCTCAGTCGGCAACTGAGCACCACACAGCCGCTCGCTCACTCCCCCCCACCCCCAGTGGGATGGGGGAGAGAATTGGAAGAGTAGAAGTGAGAAAACTCATGGGTTGAGATAAAAACAGTTTAATAATTGAAATAAAATTATAATAATAATAATATGATAATAATAATAATACACAAAGCAAGTGATGCACAGTGCAATTGCTCACCACCCACCGACCGATGCCCAGCCAGTCCCCGAGCAGCGGCCCCCCCCGGCCAGCTTTCCCCAGTTTATGTACTGAGCATGATGTCACATGGTATGGAATGTCCCTTTGGCCAGTTTGGGTCAGCTGTCCTGGCTGTGCCTCTCCCAGCTTCTTGTGCACCTCCAGCCTTCTCAGCCGGCAGAGCATGGGAAACTAAAAAGTCCTTGACTAGTGTAAGCACTACCTAGCAACAACTAAAACATCGGTGTGTTATCAACATTGTTCTCACCCTAAATCCAAAACACAGCACTGTACCAGCTACTAGGAAGGAAATTAACTCTATCCCTGCCGAAACCAGGACAGTTTCTTTGACCACTTCCAGCCCCGCTCTAACACCACAGGCCCTCCAGGCTTTGGGCAAATCAAGAGCTAACCCGTTGAAGGTTATTCTGAAGTTAGCTTCTTCCATCCGCAGAAGAGCCTGGAAGGGGACCAGCTCCACTGCAACACTGCTGTGGGCAGTCCCCCGCACTCAGAGACATCTGCCATGACCAGTTTTGTGTGATGCAGCACACCTGCTATATCAAAAGTACCTAGGAAGGACTGAAATGCCCTCCCCTCCTTCAGCATCCTGCATTCCCATGGTATTCCTCTTTACACAGTGCAAATGCAAAATATTTTGCCGATAACTGCAGACTGATGGTGATGTATACATCAGTAAATATTAACTAACAGGCCAGCAGCCTTTCAGGAATGTTTGACTTTGAAAAATGCCTTGGCACTGACACCCCCAGTGCCGTCATCCCTTGGACATGGCAGGATTCCTCGGATGCTGTTTGCAAGAGTAACTGACTTGGTGTTATTGTCACTGGCCTCAGTGACAGCCCGAGGAAGTCCAGGGTGAAAACAGGTGGAAGAAAAACTAACATGCAAAGGTGCTCCCATCCTGGGGTCACTTGTATATAAATTTCACATGGCGGCCAATGACATGTTGATTCTGCCTAGGGGAAAATGAAATGCAGTTGCTGCTATATAGTATAAAACATAAACAGTAATATTGACTCCATTAATTTGGCAGTCTGTTTACTGCATTTCATTTTAAATCTGAAGCACCCCACTAAAGATCCTTCATCACAGACTTTGATGCATGTAAAGAGCATGCACACATGTATGTGCAGATAGGTACTGGATATATTTTTTGGTGCTCCACATCTCTGAATTAGATAAACCAAAACAACAGGCAGGAATAGACAGCATAGGGAGATGGAATAAATTAGTGTCAAGACATTCAAATGCATATAATGCTTTCTTCTCATGTATCACCGTTTAGTTTCACATCCCAAAACCCTTCCATAAAAAGATAAGTGTCGTAGCCCATCTGGACATCTGGAGAAACTGAGGTAAAATGGTTTCACCACAACAATTCAGGGAGCAGAGGTGGATTATCAGCCTGGTTTTCTGCAGCTCGTCCCAAGAGCCTGCCAAACTGTTAATTTTCTCATTTATGAAGCTAACAGGAATGCAATCTTTTCTGTTTGTGGTCCAGAAACGATCCCTGTTAAATCTCAGTCTACACTTCTGACTTCCTATCCTGACTTATTTTTGTCTTTTTAGGTGCACTCAAATGAGCCAGATGTAATTTATGACCTTTTTGAAAAAGAAAAGCTGCCCGTGCTCCCATTTTCCATCGATCAGAATGGGGTTATTTATGTGACTGAACCATTGGACAGGGAAGAAAAGGATAGCGTAAGTAAACACATAAAACCTCACTGATGGGAGAGACCATAGCAGGAAGCTGATTATTGGTGTGGGAGTAAATACGAGAAAGCTCAGTAGAAAGGACAGAGGGGAAAAAAAGAAATAAAAGCTTTATTTCTTGTCATTTCTGTTTGGGAATGACTTGATAGATATGAAAGCACATTCACCTACTACACTGTTAAACTGCCTTCAGTTTGGTACCCTACAACACTTCTCCATGGGTCTGGCAGTAGCAATCACTGCCCACAGCATATATATAATGTACAACACTGGCCAACCATGGCAGGATTGTAGGTGCATGAGCAGGAGGTAGGCAGTGGCATTTGTGGAGGGCAGGAGATCTGAATGTTTCAGATCCCCCCCCCAGGGGCCTCAGGGATCCCTCCACAGCAGAAGCAGAGTTTAACTTGCAGTTGCAACTGTAAAGTTACCCTGAAGTTCCCCATCTGGGGGTCTTTTAGACAGGAAACCCCTCTGTCCCCTTTTGTTCTTGGAGGAAATTTGGGCACAGAATAGGCCAGGGATCAGATATGCTGGAGGAATCCTATCTCTGTATGTGACAGATGAATTTGCAAAGTGACAAAAATGAGATATTCCTGCTTTTCTTGAATTTTTGCGAGAGCAAGTTCACAGTGCAATGAAGTATTCAGGACTTTTAAATTCTTTTGAAAACTCAGACCTCAGGCACTAAGCTGTGATGGAAGAATTCTGAATCAGAGTGAAAATACTGAACAAACATATGAGAGGATATTTCATTTGCATGGAATGGTCCCATAGTTACACATTTAAATGCAAAATATTGTCACAGTGGACATTCAGCACAACTAATCTCAGTATTCTTATTGCAGTATACTTTCTTTGTGGTCACAAAAGATAATAAGGGAGAACTGGTGGACAAGCCTCTGCACATTCATGTTACTGTGGAAGACATTAATGACAATCCCCCTGTGTGCCAGCAGGCCCTCACTGTAATTGAAGTTCAAGAAAATGAAGGTGGAGGTAAGAAAACAGCTTCTACTCATTTATACACATCATTCTGGTCATGTTATTGTTTCCAGCTGGGTACAAATAAAACTAGAAATTCTGATCCCAAAGAGCAAAACGTAGCTCTCCTAGAGAAATGTTTTCCTGTGCAAATAGCTCTGTTGTTTTCACTTCAATAATTCATGTGGAAAGGATTTCAGTAACCTGAGAAGGACAGACCCAAGACCCGTACTTAAAAAATGCTGTTCCATTTAAAATATAAAATTGCATTTTCCCACAACGACAGTTTTGGACAACTGCTTAGAATGTAAAAAGAAAAACACCCCTTTTATTACTAATACAAGAAATACTGCTCTAAAAGTGGCATGAGCCCATTTTCCCTCATCGAGATTCTCCTCCAGCATAATGCCTTTGACCTCAATGGACCATTACCGAAGTCTGTCCCTAAGTCTTCACATCAGTTATTTGGTTTCAAGGCTGAAGTGTCTGTTGTTACAGTCACTTCTGATCAAAACATATAGCCCAGTCCTTTTGGACGGCCCCAAGCCCAAAACAGCTGGTTGGGATGCTAAAGGAAAAACTCCCAGAAGTCAAACATTTGTGTCCATTGCAGTGTTTTCCACACAGTTGTATCTTTATTGCCCTTCTACTCTTTGCATTGGTATCACTGTTGTCAGTGTGTACCTCTGTGGAGGAATAGGACCACTGCATTATCTGACTGACTCTGGTCTCTCCTCTGCCACAGGAAGTAATATTGGCACCGTGTTTGCTACGGACATGGATAAGGAGGGCACCCTTAACTCTCGTCTGCAGTTCAAAATAAAAAGTCAGGTTCCTGCTGTTCCTGCAAGTAATCTGTTCTTTATTCAGCAAGACACTGGGATTTTGCAGTTAATTAGCCATTCGTTAAACAAGCGCATTGCATCCAACTATTCCTTGAAGGTGCTGGTGACAGATGCAGGTATGTAAAGCCTGCTGTTATACATTGGAATAATTTTGTTCACGCTGGCATCCCCAGCGCTCAGTGTCCAAGGGATGAGCGGAGACCTAGAGGATTCACTGGAAGCAACAGCAACGCTGGGAGCTGGCTGGCTCTGGCATTGTACTGCCTTGTTCTCGAGATGCAGAGAGGTTAATCATGATTCATAATGCACGTATGGAAGGAAACCAGCTCTAGGGCAGGGCATGGATAAACTGGGAAGCTTTTTAACAAGTACTCCAGTAAAAGATTTTCTTCCACAGGGGAAAAAAATGAAGAGATCATGATTGTAGTTTTCCCCAAAAATCTTTCAAAAGGACTCACTGAAAAAAATCAAGAAATTAAACACAGCTGCTCAGAGAGTCCAGATAATTTATTTTAAAAGATTAAGAGCTGAAATTAATCTTCAAAAATAATCTTGTCCATTATATAAGTTCCCAGGAGTCCTTTGTGGTTCACTGAATGGAAAGGAAATCAAACTCCATACTAAAGCTTAAAGCTTTGTGTTGCAGTCCTTATAGCCAGGCAAAACTTGTGGATGGAGGAACTGGCATGTAAAGACAGCAGTGTCACATGTCTGTAAATGAAATAACATCACTTAGATGAGATGAAAACCTTGCAGGGGGAGAAGCTGGTGATTTGTTTTGGATGCTTATTTGAATTCCATCCAAACAGTTTTGTTTAGAATATTCCTTAACTTTCAGCTCATAAAGCACATCCGTAAAACACTAAAATCCAGCTACATATGAACAGCACACGACCAGACAGAGTATACTTTTAAAATCACAGTCCCCCGTTGCTATGGGTGCCCCTGCTCAGGTAGCGCTTAGATTTACATAGAACTGAAGTTTAAGTCTGGCTGTAACGAAAATGAGGGTGCTGCCTGATGGCCCACGAAGAGGACAAGGTAGCATAACAACTTGGGGCTTACTTTTTGACATGCAAAAGTGATATTGAGAAAGCTAACACAATTCATAGCTATCATCCTGGCAAAGGGATATGGTTAAAAAAAGTGACAGGCACAAAATGAAACAGGCTGAAGAAATTGGGAAGGTGAATAGTAAGATAGAGAGTGAGGTTCTCACTGACTACGAGACACTGGAGATCAAGTGCTTCTTACAACAGTAGGGCTTTGCTTGGATTGGATGATTTGGCAGCGCTCACTTTTGCTCACAGTGAACCCTTTTGGAGGAAAGTTATTTTCAGCAGAAGGGTTGCTGTGATATTGTTTGTCCTCTTTCCATGCAGTATTCCAAACAATCTGTGACGTGCAAATACATGTCATCGACATCAATGATCAGATTCCCATCTTTGAAAAATCAGATGTGAGTATTTTTAACACCATTTTTGATGTCCCAATAACTTTTGACAAATGTTTGAGCATACATTCAATGTCTATAGAATGTCAATGGGAAACCAACCATTTACAGAACAAGTAACAGAGCAATCCACTAGTGAAAATAAAGGCAAGGTATTGCTGCAAAGGCAGCATATAAGGTCTGTATAGACAGTAGACAGTGGGACTGACTCATAGTTATTTCTGAAATGTAAGGTAATTTGCTCAGTGGAAAACTATGTGTACAGAAAGAAATGATTCTACTAAAGCAGTTTATTCCAGAAATGTAAGTTCTGGAGGGAAAGGAGGAAGAAAAGGCTTTAAAATTAATCAAAATAGCTAAATGGAAAAAAAGCTAAAATCTCCCAAGCTCCCTTCCAAACACAGTGTTAATGTATCCAGAAAAGCCAGAAAGTGAATGGAAATCAAAGGCTGTATTTTCTTTAACCAGAAACAGTGGTCCAGTGATCCATGCCCAAATGCGTAGCTGCTGGCCCTTCATTCAGGAATGGGTGTCAGGCTCTTGCCTCTTCCTCTGGTGGAGGTGCTGGTATCCGGCAAAGAGGCCTTCCGTGACTTCTGCCTGCTGGCCCAAACCTCTCTTCAGACACTGCAGTGGCTGGAGCGTCTACCTTTAGGTGTCTAAGCTCCCACCATACTTGTAGGCAATGTAGGTGGTGGCCTCAGGAAAGCTGTCTAGCTCATCAGGTGTAGATGTCCTCCCGGGGAAGCTGTGTTGGTTTTTGGGCTTTGCTGACTTGCATTGCCCAGCTCTCTGTTGATGATAACGGGAGGTTAGACACATGCAGACTGCGTGCCTATATAGCAGGCTGTTGACTTTCTCACCTCAAGGTCTCAGTCCAGGACCTGGTCTCAGGATGAGACTGCTGGGTCAGGGCACACATCAAACAGAGTAAATGGAGCTGGGCTGCTAATGTGGCAATGGCATATGGTGAATGGAGCAATTAAATACTTAACAGTTGGTGGCTAGGATGCTCACTGGGTACAGAGGAGACCAAGGTGCTGTCCCTACTGCTGTGAGAATTGCATGTACGTGGACTAGTTTCAACAGAGGAGGTAAAGGCTCCTCCAGAGGGTCTGGGACTGCTGCTATACTAGTGGCTCACCCACTGACAGTGATCCCATCACCTTTGATAAATGTATGGCTAAAAAGGGGGATATAGCAACTTTGCAGAAGGTCTAGTGCCCATCTTTCATTTCTGGGTTCCCCTGAGCAGCGAGGTAGCTCACCTCTACTGCTGCAAAGCACTTTACTAATGCTTTTGTACGTCTCTCTAACCTGGTTATGTCTCTGCTGTGAAATGCACCCACCACTTCCCTCCCTCACATGGCTGCTGTGGGTTGAAATACATCCATGCTCGTGGGTCGTGAGCTTGTTGTAGTGCTCAAGTTATCCACAGATGGTGCTCAGTGTGTCATGTTTCAACAATCTCTCTCTCCTCAGTATCACAATGTGACTGTTGCAGAAAGTCTACCGGTAGGAACAGTGATACTAGAAATTCAAGCTACCGATGGAGACGAGCCTGCCACAGGGAGCTCCTACATCATTTACCAAGTGAAGGAAGGAGATCCAAACAACACGTTCATCATAGAGGCAGATCCTGAAACAAACCGAGGGTTTGTCAAGATTAACAAGGTGAATAGATGGGTTTATTCTTCTCCATTTATATATATATATTTACATATATATTTGCATAAACAGTAACCACCCTGGTGATGATTTGCAGAGGGAGGGGTTGGCTGGTGGTGGGGTGAGGACACCTCAAGCATGGTGCAGACTGCAGGAGGCCCTACTCTTGGGCTCAGGCATTGTGCCTGTGCAGTGCTCAGGCACACCTATCCTCCCGCCTTTGCTGTCCTCTACCCGCCCACTGCCACCGGCAGCTCCCTCCGCTGGCTCTGCTGCTGGCCCCTTCTCCAGCAGAGCAGGCTCTGGCCGATGAAGTAGGTCTTTAGGCACCATAAAGGAAAAAAAATGCCATCATTTGAGTGATTTTGCAGCAGTGTTTCTGGAAAAGAGAAAGCCAGCTAAATGTTTCCATGGGCTGTGGTCGTGGTGGTGGGCTGTCACAGGGCAGACTGATCTCCTTGCTAGTGCTCTGGACTGTTGGTGGCTTTTGCAATGGGAGGTGCAAGTGAGACCAGCATGTCTCAATGTCGGGTTGGAGAGGCAGTGTGTTCCTGCTGAGGCAAACATTAACCATGACAAAGCCAAGGTCAGTGCGTGCTGCGATGGGTGATACATCCCATATGTTGAATGCTGGAGACAGGAATATAAGGAACACTTTCTGCTGCATCCATGAATTTCAATAGCAAAAGTGCTCTCCCTTTGAAATTAGCCTTCCTGAAGGCACTTGAACTATGGGTCCAGAAAACCTATCACTCATTTTCCAAGGGGTGACATGTTGTTTGCATCCAGTTCACCTGCCGCAGGCCAGACCAAGGGCAGGCAGATGCAGCGTTTGGTGGACCATCTTCAGGCTCAACCTCAGTGTCATTTTTTCCCAAGGAAGCAATTGTGAGAAACTCCACGGTGTAACAACCCTCGCATGACTTTTCTCACCCGGAGGTCACCCAAGCCCTTCTTGTACAGAGCTATAAATACTATTGCTGTAAACAGGATATAGTTATTAAACTTAGTCAGGCAGGTGGCAACATTATTAGGAAATGCAGTTGCTGAGGCGGCCTCCAAACGGGCATATGGTTTCATTTAAATTGACTGTTCCCAGTGTCATTTTGCTCCTGACAGCTCTCCCTTATTTCATCTGTATCTGGGATGCAATCTCCTCCTTCAGAAGAGGGGGACTTTGTGGTTTCCCATGGGAGCTTCCTGTGGCAGCGGGGCCGTTGCTTAAAGTACCTTTTTTTTCTGATTTATCCAGGCTCTTGATTTTGAAGCAGCTCCAGTGTACAACCTGGTGATCAATGCCACAAACCCCGAACCGTTGGTGCCAGGCGTGCAATACAACTCAAGTTCCCTTACCTTGTTTAAAGTTTTCGTAACAAATGTGGATGAGCCACCTGTTTTCCACCAGACAGTTTACAAAGGAGAAGTGTCTGAAGACATTCCTGTCGATACCCTGGTCATGACAGTGGAGGCCTATGATCCTGAGGGGGATACTGTACGGTAAAAGAGAGTGACCATGATTTATTTATTGAATTTAGGATTTAGAAAATTGTTCTAAAAGAGGTACAAGGAAAACATGCCCAATATTCGGCATGCAGGAAAAGACTTTTTTGCAAAAGTCTCATCTCCTAATAGAAAGTGGAGGTGTGGTGGGGTGGTGGCCAGTGACCCCCCTGCAGCAGACTGCTGGGCAGTGGTTTTCTAACCAGCTTTCTCTCTGTGCTGTGACAAGCATCAGCCAGTGGGGCCCTTGAACTAGCAAACTGAAAGGGAAGAAGGCCAATATATGTCTCCAGGAAAAAGGCAGAGCTGGTCTGAGAATAACAGGGTTTCCATATCCATAATGCCTTTAACAAATGAATGAAGCACATACTGTGCACCCCTGGGAACCAGTAGGACAGTAGCTACTTTTCATCTCACACAGGAAACTGCACAGGACTTTTTCTCCACCAAAACACACAACCTGTAGTGAAGCTCTCAAGTCTATAATTGACAATTAATTCATTTTATTTTCCAACTGCCAAAGACGATATACCTACTTCCACTGCAGATGCAAAGCTCTGTGCAAGACAACCCCTATGTTTGTGAGTGGGTTGCAAAACCTCAAACTGGCTCATTTGGTGGCCCAACACCATGTTGTATGGTCAAGTCACCTTGAGGCTCTGCCAGCTCACAGATCTATGCACAGTGCTGTGTTGCATGGTGTAAATGTACCTTACACGGTAGAGTCGGATAGAAGAACTATTTGTGGCTCTTGCTGCACGATTCCCAGCTGGGATGCTGAACAGATCAACCCAAAACAAACAATCCTTGAAATTTAAATAAAATTCAGCAAAACACCAAATAGTTAATGGAGTTGCAGAATATGACTGTTAGGCCTCCCATGGATTTTTATTCCCAGAGGTTTCTCATCTGGCTTTCTACTTTCCCCTAACTTTTGGGAACTTAGCATGTTTGGCCTTCTGTCAAACTGGTTTGAAAGTGAGCCACATAGTCCAGAAGCTCTGGGGGATGATGACAGAGACAGATGACAGGAATTCATATTTACATAAACTACAGTTCTGCTAAAAAATAGGTTAAAGGACATAAAATAAAAAGTATAAAAAGTAAAAGATGTATAAGAATGTCAGCATGCTGTTTTTAATGCAAGGGGTACGTTGAATGAGAATGTCAGGTCACATCTACTCAAGCAAATGCCTGTGCTTTAACTGGGTCATATGTTCATGGTTAAATTTGTATAAGTAAATACGCAGAGACCTTGGGTTTTTTTGAACAATAATATAAAGGCAATTATGTGGTGATATTTAAAGCACCCTCTGTTCTGAGGCTGCCCCAATGGTAATTACAGGCTGCTCCAGACTGGCAGCAGATGACCACTGAGGTCTACCTCGGGGTCCTGGCTTCTTGCTGGTCCAAAAAAGGGTGCCTGGCTGCACTGTTCCCTCTGTGCCCTAGACTTTGGCTCGTGCCCCCATCAAAACCAAGGCATGGGAGATGTGATGGGGAGTGAGGGACATGGGGTTGGGACAGAGCGCACTTCTGGACCAAAAGCTCAGGAACACCCCAGGTTTCCCAGTTAGGAGGAAGGTGGAGTTGCAGTACACAGGCTGGAGGAGCAGTGGCATTCCCACCGTTCTGCTCTCACTCTTTATTCTCAATGATTTTGGCCTCCCTTCCTCTGTCTGTCTCTTCTCGTTGGCTGTAGTACTGGTACTCTTCCAGGAACCCTCTCTTTGAGTGCAACTGTAATCAAGCCACTTGCCTAAAATCAATAAAGAAGCATTTGTTTTGTCAGTAATTTTTCCTGATTTGGAATAGTATATGTGACTTTTTCTTCTTTCTTTCCAAAGATACTCCTTAGAAGGTGACATGAGGAAATGGCTGAGGATTGATTCAGCCACTGGGCAGATATATACTGCTTCCACTTTGGATCGAGAACAGCAAGAAATGTACATGGTTGATGTTGTTGCATCAGAGCTAAGTAAGCGATGAAACAACTACATATACACACAGAGGAATCCCCTGCCCTTACTGCTTTATGAGGAATTATCAGACTTCCCATGTCTAAATCCATTAAAAGTACAGGAACATGTGATGTGTCCTTAGAAGTATATATTTCTTAAGAATTTAACTTTCTTAAAAGAAACCTTGATGTTGTAGATAATGAGGATTAAAATAACTTTCATGAAGTTAGCTATCATGTGCCATTATATTTGCTTGAGCCACATGGCATATAGAGAAAGTTAGAATTTCTTCAGTGTTTTCAGCATCAACATTTTCTGCCACTATTTTCCTCTATAGCTATAAAGATTTTAGTCTTTCTTGTAGGTATGTTTAGGCTTCCTGAAAACATACGTGAAGAGTAACTTGCAACCTTGTACAGAATTTCATTTTATTATGAATAAAACTAATACACTAGTTAGTCTGAAATATATTATAGCTCCTAGTTCCAGCCATTAGAATCTTCCAGATAGTCCATCTGGGGAGATTTCATTATGTGATTTACATTGAATAGGGGTTAAAAACTCTGGACTATATCTGACTGAATGAGGTATAAATCTAGATTTCCTTTATTAAACACAGATAAACAATAATGCTGGCCACTGTTTTGGGGGATATGGATAAAGATGCAGTTCCTGTATGTCAGGAAAAAGGAGAGCTTCCTCGAGCACCGAGATGGAGTGGGGCTGTTCCTGCAGGAACAGGGTGGAGAAATGACAGGTCTCTGAAAGCTCTTCTTGAGCCCCTAGTCTTGGCCCCAAGGCAGAATATTGACTTGCATTTCCTATATTTAGAAAAGAGATGGGAAACTTAAGGAGTTTCATGCTTAAAAGAGTGCTCCAAAGAGCACTGGTCACCTTGGATGTGTCTGCTTACCAGATATGATGGATGTGACCACTTACTAGATACAATGGTCTATCTGCCTCCTTTCACTTTCTAGTGTTCTGTAGTCAGCAAGAGTTGGGGGTAAATAAACCATACTTTTTAAAAATGATGGCAGCTACCACGAGTCCCTCAGGACCTCCTGAGACCTTGCCTCTGCAACCTGCAGACAGAATACCACCTCCCACTGCCTGCCTGATGATGTACCTATAAAATAGCTGCAAAAGTAACAACTCAGCATGTAAGTCCAAGATGTGCGTGTAACTTCGCGTTCTGTTAAACTCTACAGATAATGCAGCTCAGAAATCCAAAACAACCTTGATACTACACTTAAAAGATGTGAATGACAACCCTCCACTGTTAGCTATGGATTATCCTCCTTTCTTCTGCCACCCGCTCAGTGGAGGAGAGAGAGCTTTCCTTCAAGCTACTGATGCTGATGAACAGGGGTATTCAACATTTACTTTTTCTCTCGCGGGTGATATGAATACAAGAAATAATTGGGAAATCTCAAAAGTCAATGGTAAGTTAATAAAGCTATTCTTATAATGATATGGGACTCTAAGTACTCTGGGAAGTATAAAGAAATATTGAATCCCTTTTCATTCCTACTATTGCATATCCAGTATTCCATGTAGAAAAAAAAATAAGTTGTTGAGAAATTACATGCATTTTGGCATGTATTTATTTGAACACCTAAGTCACTAATAATTTTTTTTCAAGAGATTCCATCTAGTATGTTGCAAGCCAAAATTTCGCTAGTACTTACAAGAGAAGAAACATGTAAGAATAAAATGTACTGTGTGCTTAAATGAATACAAATCACTTCTGCTAAAGAAATAGAGCAGTTTGCAAACTGTCTATTTCTGACATTTCATGTGCAAAGGGAAGTCATGCCTCACAAACCAACTGGCGTTCTTTGAAGGGGATCGATAAGCACATGGATAAGTGCTTGGACGATAGAGCCTGTCTGAATCCCTAAAAGACATTTGACGAAATGTCTCACTAGAGAAACTTGGGTTGCCACGATGTGAAAGGGACAAGTTTTGAAAGGATAAATAATAATTTAAAATTCAGGAGTTGGAGTAAATGGTCAGCTCTTGCACTGAAGTGAGTTCATGTGTGGTTTTCCAAAGGGGTTTTTGCTAGGACCTGTGTAGGTCAATAAATATGGGAGTGCAATGAGGAGGCAAAGTTTACTCATTATACAAAGTTATTTGAGCAGGAACCAAGTGTGAAGAATTGCAGAACATCCTTGCAAGACTAAGTTGGTTGAACAATAAAATGGCAGATTCAAATGAACCCCAGACTCCCAAATTCACATTTGAAATCATGGGTGCTGAGCTGGCCATTACAAGTTAGGAGTAAGACCTGTAAGCAGTTTCATGAAAATGTGAGATCAAATTATCAGTAGTGTTCAGAAAAGCAGATCAAATATTGGGAATTACTAGAAAGGACCAGAGAATACATCAGAGAACATCATTGTGCCCCTGTATAAATCCATGATTTGTTCAAAACTTCAACTCCAATCTCTCCATCTCCAAAAAGATGCAGTAGAACTGGAAACAGGTTCAGATAGGGTGACAGGGATAATCAGAGTTATGGAGTAGCCTGATATAAGGAAGTGTATGGAAGCAGCAAAATAAGCTACTGCTTTTTAGCTTGGAAGAGAGTAGGGAAAAAAATACAATAGAGGTCTATAAAATCATGAATTCTATGGTCAGAGTGGCCAGAGGTTCATCGTTTGCCCTCTCTTCCAGTACACAAACCTGGAAGCCTCAAATGAAACTTATGGGAGTTATTTCCAGTGCAGATAGAAGGAGGAGGTAGTTGACTGTGGAACTTGTTGCCACGGGGTGTTATGTATGTAGAAAGTTTCTACAAGTTCAAAGCAAGAAATTACATCTCGCTCAAGAAGTCCCTGAGCTGAAAATGGTTGAAGGCTGGGAGAGCATTAGGAGAAAATAAAATACATGCTTCCTTTTTTATTGTAATCTCCACCTATTCTAGAGACAAGATACTGACATTGATAGACCTTTGGTCTGATCCCAATGGCTGCTATAGTCTTACTTTTCGAAGTTTTAAAGAGTCTTAGATGTGACAGTGTAAGTGCACTAGAAGGATGGTCTGTCCTACTAAGTTATCTTAGGAACAATTCAAGTTGGTGATGGCTTCTATGAGTATGGGGGGATATTCTTGGTTTAGATGTGATGCTATCAGTGTAACACACTCAAGATCAGATTTGGCCTGCTGTAGAAATTAGGAAGGAAATTCTCTGACCATATTATGCTGAAAACCAGACTAGGCATTTAGATGGTCCCCTTTAACCAAATGTCTGCAAACCAATGAGACCTGGGAAGACATGGGGGAAAACAGGAACTACCATCATGTGCAAAGCAGCCTTAAAAAAGAGCATTTGCAGCTGGTATGAATGTTGAGCTAAATTTCTTTCTTGTGCTGACATGAATGTCCCATTTCCTACTTACAGCTACTCATGCTTACCTCTCTCCGAAACATGCTAACTTTGAAGAGAAGGTGTATAATATTCCAGTAATAATTAATGACAATGGAAAACCACCTTTGGAAAGAAAAGTGAATCTTGAAGGTATCCTATGCACAGAAGTATTAATTTCAAGACAACAGTTGCCTTTATGAATAATCAAACTGGACTACTAAACTTCTCATTAACCTCATGGCATTTCTTTTTGCAGTAAACGTCTGCAGGTGTTCAAGTGAAAAGTCGTGTTTTATCGAAGTACAGCGTCAGCACTACTGGCCAACCACCGGCCAGGCAATTGGGATTCTTATTGGGGTCCTGCTTGTCATTGGTAGGTCACTTTTTCTTGCTTGATAAGAAGCCAGGTCTCCAAGATATGATGGTGCTGGTGCATTTCTGACACTGATTCACTTGTTGGGTGAAGAGATGTCATGAATGTTGCAGAATGAGCAAAAGAGGAAAGATCTCATGATTGTGTATCACGGTTGCTGCTAACTTGTAAGTTTTTGGTCGTAGGAATAGCTTTCTTTAGCCTGTGCTTCTGCATGCACATACAATGGCACAGCAAGCAGCTATGACAGAAGAAAATGCTGCACTTGTAGCATACTGTCACTTCATTGCTACCTACTGCCTTTTCCCTGTCAGGGAAGGGATTGGAGCCTTGTCTTTGGCTTCCAGATTATAGTGAAAATAGTGAAGCATTCATGGATGTCATGCTTACAATGTCTGTACCCGTAGCTTACAATTATGATTTTATTCAACTATTTCAGCTTCCTAGGCTTCCATCTTTCGTATGGAGAATTGCTTGGAGCTGTGGGAAACTGGCATTTAGATGAACAAAGTACAGTTATATTGTTAAGTGGTAGTGAACAGTATTATGTTCTTATAGGCATGAGCTGATGTAACTTCAACAAGTAGCTTAAAACTTTTTCCAAAACAAGACAAAATCTTTTTTTGTATTAATAGAATAGAATAGAATAGAATAGAATAGAATAGAATAGGACTAGACTATTTCAGTTGGAAGGGACCTACAGCGATCATCTAGTCCAACTGCCTGACCACTTCAGGGCTGACCAAAAGTTAAAGAATGCTGTTAAGAGCATTGTCCAAATGCCTCTTAAACGCTGACAGGCTTGGGGCATCGACCACCTCTCTAGGAAGCCTGTTCCAGTGTTTGACCACCCTCTCGGTAAAGAAATGCTTCCTAATGTCCAGTCTAAATCTCCCCTGGCGCAGCTTTGAACCATTCCAATGTGTCCTGTCACTGGATACCAGGGAGAAGAGATCAGCACCTCCCTCTCTGCTTCCCCTCCTCAGGAAGCTGTAGAGAGCAATGAGGTTGTCCCTCAGCCTCCTTTTCTCCAAACTAGACAAGCCCAAAGTCCTTAGCTGCTCCTCATAGGACATGCCTTCCAGCCCTTTCACCAGCTTTGTTGCCCTCCTCTGGACGCATTCAAGGACCTGAGCATCCTTCTTAAATTGTGGGGCCCAGAACTGCACACAGTATTCAAGGTGAGGCCACACCAACGCTAAATACAGCGGGATAATCACCTCTTTTGGTAGGCTGGTTATGCTGTGTTTGATGCACCCCGGGATGCGGTTTGCCCTCTTGGCTGACAGGGCACACTGCTGACGCATATTGAGCCTGCTGTCAATAGGTCCCTTTCAACACCCCCAGGTCCCTTTCTGCAGGGCTGCTCTCCAGCCGCTCCTCTCCCAGTTTATACTTGTGCCCGGTGTTACTCCATCCTAGATGCAGAATATGGCATTTGGGCTTGTTAAATTTCATGCCATTAATCATAGCCCAATGCTCCAATCTATCTAGATCCCTCTGCAAGGCCTCTTGTCCCTCAAGAGGGACTTTCCCTTTGTGAAACCATGTCAATGGTGCCTGATGATTGCATTATTCTTTAAATGCCTTTCAGTAGTACCCAGTATGATCTTCTCCACAATTTTTCCAGGAACTGAGGTTAGACTAACAGGTCTGTAGTTCCCTGCGTCTTCCCTCACGCCCTTTTTGTAGATTGGAATAACATCGGCTAGCTTCCAGTCAGCAGGGACCTCCCCAGGCTCCCAAGAGCTTTGGTAGATGATCGAGAGGGGTCCTGCCATAACATCCTCTAGCTCCTTCAGTATTCTCTTTATCAATGTAAGTGCAAAAAGTGACTGTTGATGGGATCCAGTCCCATAGGAAGCAAAGAGCAAGAAGAATTCAGTGCTCAGTCCTGTGTGATTTTTGAATGTGATGGTCACAACAGCCAGACTGGGAAACTGTGACTCAGCTGTGGAGAGGGGAGGGAGTGTGAAAGACCCATGGAGAAAATCAAAGAAAAGAAATTAAATATGTTACAGACCTCATATTCAAAAGAGTTGGATTAAATTAGAGGATAAAAGGGAAAAAAACCAAGAACTTATGTAAGTTACCATTACTTCAATTCTAACAGAAAAGAGAATGAGCCCCCAAGAACAAGTTCAGTACCTAAAAAGACAAAACCAAAGCTGTATGCTGATTTTCTTTTGTAATACACAAACCCCAAAAGCAAGAGAAAGTGATGCATGTGATGTGTATGTATTTGTCTTTTGAAGATAAAAAGAGGAAAAAAAATTCAAAGAACTTAAAATGGAAGAAGCCATACTCAGAGCATACGATTGACAGAGAAACCCCTCAAACTGCATCTTTATCGTCTCTGTTCAAGCTTCTCATATCACTTATTTCTGCACAATGCCTTACTCTGATCCCTCACTTAGTATAGTGCCACATTTAAGTGAAAATTATGTTGGATAACTGACTAAAGATGCTTTCATTCCAAGAGAGCTGGTCAGCCTCAGAGAGCATAGTAAAAGTTGCTACTGCTTTATGACTTTAAAAAAACACAGTGTATGTAGATCGTAAAGGATTTTTCAAAGAATTCCTGAAATGAATATGCAGGTTTTTTCAATAGCAAGTTTTTTTCACTGTAAAGGCAAAATCAGTTGATAGTCTCTCAGGTGGATTTAACAGGGATCAGAGATGGGCATGGAAAAAACAATGAGAAGTATCTAAAGATTTTATGAAACCTGGAGTTATTACAAACATTGAGTTTGGCCTTGAAGCTCAGAAGATATGACCATAAAAACAGCTGTCTCTTGGGGGCCTGTCTGACACCAGAATGAATTCCTGCATGAGCTAAGGACTCTCTCAGACTGCAGCACCTTTCGTTCCAAGAGCAAAGATCCTCTGCAGTCTTACTGTCTTTAAAAGAAACACAGAGCATAGACACTGGAAAACAAAATACAACAAAACAAAAATACACCCCAAACCCTCAGCCAATCTATTCTGATGGGATAAACTCTTTCATTAAGACAAACTGTCTCTTTCCTGGAAGGTATTTCTCCCACTGAGAAGAGGGTGGGAGAATAAATATCATGTGGCAGATACTACACGTGTTCCTTGATTAACTACTCAGATACCGCAAATGTGAATGCAAAATAAGAACAACTACAGAACAGATATTCGGAACAATGAATGGGGCAAGGGGAGTAGCTGAGCACTCCTATATACTTTAGTAAAGGAACAAAGTGATGTTGAAAGTGATAGATAATCTAACACTGATAAAGAGGAAATAAATTTACATACAGTGTAACAAGCTCATCATGATTTAAAAAGATCAGACATATATACACATATATAATATGCGTATTTGATGTGTATATATACATATATATGTATGTATGCATATGAAGACATCTAGACACCTTCATTGGATATGACACGTGATGATAAAGGGTATAAGCACTTCTAATCCAGGCCAGAAGAAAATCTCAGTCATTCTCTGCCATGGGTGCACAAATCTCTGGGGTCCATCAGCTATTCCTAGCAGATACCAAGGAGTTCCTGAAGAACAATTTTGCTGTCAGTAGTCTCAGCTTTGCTGTGACAGAATTGCCATTCCATTGGGAAAAAAAATCAGGGACTGCAATTCAAGATAAACATGACAAATCACTGCTCAAAGGGAGGGGGGCTAAAAAAGACACTTTGCCATCTGGTCAGATTCTAGAGCAGAAGTTCTCCTTTGGGGGAAGTCTGAGCCCTAAGGCATCTGATCCTGCCCACCAGTGCCTCGGGTCCCTGAACATGCTGTTGGTCCAATGCTGCATGGTCATTCCCCAAAGCCGTTTGCTTCTGTTCAAGAGGTAAAGCAGTATGGATACTACAGTGCAGGTGTCAGATCCTTTGCTGAAATACCTTTTCAGAAAGTTTTCTCTTCCCTTTACTGATGAGTGCTCTCTGTTTTTCAGGTTTCATTATAGGGGGTGTGTTTTTTCACATGAAATACAAACAGAAAAATGAAAAGAAGAGCCATCAGAAAGGTGTAAAGGATAAATCTGAACTCAATAGACTGGCTTAATGACTGTTTCGTCAAGAGACAAAAATGCCTTTTGGGTTGGGAAGGAGCGAGCTTTGTAGCTCCCAAAGCCCAGAAGTGTACTATCACAAACTGAGGATACAAACATGCAGAAGCAGGCTCCCAGGGTTTTGTCCTCACTTTTGTAGGTAATTCAGTCACGAAACAAAAAACATACGTACACTTCAGCAGCAGCCATTAAAAAGAATATCAGCTTTGACTGAAGTGTTAACTCATGACACCAAATGCTGAGCTCCTGCAAGGATTGATACATGGGACCAGCCTTCTTTGTTTGGCAATGTGGACTTTCCAGAGGACTACATTTTATCTAACTGCACATCTTTGGCTCTTTCCATCTCAGTAAGTTACTGAATAGCAGAACGGGGAATAAAGTCCTGTGCTACATTTGAAGATGTCCCATGAAGTTGCAGGAATCTCTCTGACTCTCAGCAAAGGAGCTCCCAAACTTACTGCAATCTGTAATCTGCCCTGGGTCATGCCTGCTTACATTATGCTGGTGAATTTGTGCTAGCAATATTCACTAGCAATGTGACATTTCAGTTTTTCATTTTTGATATTCACAGGGTATAACCAATTTGTGAAACACCATGGCCTTTCATTACAGTTTCTAAGTTAAAAAATACATGCTGAGTCCTGTAGAATTGGGTAATGTGCTGTTTTATCATACTGCTGCAAATATTGTTCTTGCCCCCTACACATTAGATAAGAATAAAAATGTTCTTTAAAGGTTTTAGTGTCTGCTTATTTTATTAAAAAAAAAAGAGAGAGTGCATGAGAGCAAACCATTGCTGCTTGGTTATCTATTGTATTTAACCCTCACTTTCGCATAATACAGATTAAAAATGGCTCTCGGGCCAGAGTGATACATGTCCGGCTGATTCAAGATGCAATGATTGCTAGAGGCACTTGTATCTTGGTTTCAGTAAAACGTATTTGAGCCCAAGATGACACTCAGAAAAGGAAAGCCTTTCTCCTGACAGCATGCCTATAGAAGGGCATTTCTGGTGACAGTTTGAGGGAGGCTTTTCTTTTAAGCTATAAATAAAAGCTGACAAATATTGTGTTAAACTGAAAAGACAATATACTTTTGAAAACACTGAAGAAAAGGTCATATGGAAAAGAGTATGTTTGTTTACGCAGGATTTTTTTAATAGCTTTTGCATGCAGCGCAGAACTAGAAAGAAAAGGGCACTTTTTTGGTAGCATTGCATTATAATAGGTTTTCCTAGAATGCTGCCAGCAAAAACTTTGCTTTTGGGCTTCAGTGAGACAACCCAATTGTTGTACCTCTTACCCCAGCTTCCCCAGCTGTTGGAGCTCTGTTATTTGCTGTAGGGCTCACTGCTGGAATGTATTTATTTTATGATGGGAATGCAATCCATTATATTTGGAAAGTATGACATTCAGTTACGTCAGTGTATCCAGGGATTGGGATTAGTGTATTGTTTTATAAATAAAGGAGCCAAAGTTCAGGAGTTGTCGTACTTGTGTATACCAATATGGCTTTATCTGAAGATGGGGAAAATGTGCAGAAGGTCCACTTTGTTTTATCTCCCTGACCTGTCTTTCTGTTTGCTAGTCTTACCCAAACGCATCTCCTATTTTCAACAATTTCTTTTCTGGAGAAGGGTCAAAAATTTCTTATTTTATTTACCTACATTCATAGAATCATAGAATCATAGAATCATAGAATAGTTTGGGTTGGAAGGGACCTCTAAAGGTCATCTAGTCCAACTCCCCCTGATCAACTAAATCAGCTTGCTCAGAGCCCCGTCCAACCTGAACTTGAATGGTTCCAGGGATGGGGCATCCACCACCTCTCTGGGCAACCTGTGCCAGTGTTTCACCACCCTCAGCATAAAAAATGTCTTCCTTCTATCTAGTCTAAATCTACCCCCCTTTAGTTTAAAGCCATTCCCCCTTGTCCTGTCACAACAGGCCCTGCTAAAAAGTCTGTCCCCATCTTTCTTACAAACCCTCTTTAAGTACTGATAGGCTGCAAGAAGGTCTCCCCGAAGCCTTCTCTTCTCTAGGCTGAACAACCCCAACTCTCTCAGCCTTTCTTCATAGGAGAGGTGTTCCATCCCCCTGATCATTTTCGTGGCCCTGGTTTAATAGCAGGACCTTATCCCTTTCCTCAGCCTACAGAGGCATCACCACAATTTCTTGTATCACATGGGGTAATTCACTGCCCAGCTGCCCTTAGACCAGCGGATAGCAGAGCTTCCAGGACAAACAAAAAAGTCCCCCACTCCTCAGGGTCTTGACCATGTCTTCAGTCTTGAAGACTTTCATTCTCAGTGCATCAAGGGTCACACCTCCTGCAGGCATTAATCTACAAAAAGTGGTTTGTGTGTGGTAGGAGAGGTCTGAATGAAATCACCTCGGGGTGCTCCCTCTGTGGTGGCTGTCCGGGGTGAGCATCTCTAGGGGCTGAGCACATTTTCCCTTGCTGCCACAATGACCCCCTGACAGCCCACGCTCCTGCCTGCAGCAGAGCACAGCCAGGGCCCGCAGCACCCTGACCACCTCACCCCACCACCGACCTGCATCCCCTTCCCCACCCCACTTGCCTAAAATCCTCTGCACTCGAGGGATGCGTCATGTTCATGCTTGCATGGGCATTACCTAAGCAATGCAGCCGCTAGCTAACCTGTGGCTGGGGCACCAGGTGCTTCTTAGTGCTTCTTGCACTGTGCATTAGTCCTACTCTAAAAAAAAAAAAAAAAAAAAAAGAAAAGAAAGGAAAAAACCATTTCCAACCCTGCCACAAATATTCTCATTTTCTTCACCCTCCTCCTGCCTGCCTGCCTGCCAGGAATTCCCCCCCAACCCTCCGGGGGTTTATTTAACCCAGTCCTGCTATGGCTCCTCCAGTGGTTCAGTCTATTTTGGGAGCCAGACAAAAGCTCTCACCCAGCCTTAACCCTCCCCCCGCAGCAGACTGCTGCACCCAGCCTCCTTTCCAGAGGACAAATTCAGTTTTCTTTGGGTCTCTGGAGAGGAAGAGAAGCAATACTTATTATTGTTCCTTCCCACCATGCTTCCCACCAGCCTCAGCTTGTTCCCAGGTCCCTGCAGGAGCAGCAGATACTGGGACATTTTGCCCTTGTACATTACATTTTGCTCTGAATTCAAGTTTTAAAGGATGAGCACTTCTTTTTGAGCTCCTCAAATTCCTGCCAATGTCTGTTAGTCACTGCATCCTCCAAAGTAGTTTCACTGACACTTCTTGGTAAGAACTAACAACACATAAACTGCACTTTACATGTATAAGTGTAAATATGCAGACAGCACTGAAAACAGAGTTTAACACAAAGCTCCAAAAAATAGTTCTCTGAAGTTGGCCACATTTTTTTTTTTAAACAACTTTGAAATATTGGCTTATATTAATTTTTTATGCTTGAATAAGGTATGGCGTATCAGCATGATTTGCACACATACATGATTCACTACGAAGAAACTAGTAAGGTCTGCAAGCATTAAAACTTAATTAGTGCTTTAAGTGCATGATACTTAAAAGAAAATGGTAGAGAAGCTAAAGCTCTCCTACTTTATAGCCACAAATTATTAGAACAACTTTATACATTGATAGCAGAGGGACAAATTTTGAAAACAGTGTTGATGGCTTTGGACTCCAGTTACAAGCTTTCTGCCAAGAAAAATATCACACAAGAAGTCCAGTGATGAAATCTGCTGAGAACATGTCCTCTGGTGCTGTTCCTTTCCATAGCTCCTCCTCCAAGCACGCAGTATCTCATTACAAGGTTCACAGATAGCAAAAGATGTTTCAGTGCTTTCTAATTCTTTTTTACAAGATTAGAGACTTATCAGGGGTTTGATTATCTGCAGAATTAATGACATACATTAATTAAACTGTCATTATGCCTATTTTTCAACTCTTTTGTAAATACAAACTTGAAAAGTACGAACAAGATTTTTATCTGGATTTATAGAACGAATGCCACAGAACTGCAGCTCTTGGGAGAAAAAAAGCATCCTTAATCCACGTTTTGAAGTATAGTTCATCAGCTCTGCTCACACGATCAAACGCACAAGGCTGTATCCACCACGCATAGCTACTGCTTTGCCTATTAATGGGGATGAAGATAAGGCAGCCCCCAGTGGCATGGCGATGGGTGGGGAGGGCTGCATGCCAGCAGCATGGCTGGGACTGCGGTGCCGCCTGGCCGGCTGGAGCCACCGGCACTAGCAGAGGGACAGGCTCCCTCCAGACAGTGTGGGACATCTGTACCTGGGGAATGCAGGGAGAAGTGTGTCTTCACCCGTGAAACAGCTCTGTAGTGAGCTGTGCTCTTGGGTCGGCAAGCATCATGCAGAGGAGCACAGAGGGCACTTAGGTGGGATTAGGAAGCTGACCTGTAAAAGGGAACTGGTTTTGGCTGAAATAGGATGGATGCTCTCCCATTCCCTCTGTGTAGCAGCTAATCCTAAATGCACCTCACTAGGAGTTTGAGACGACTTTACTTAAAAAAAAAAACCCAACACATTTATTCCTAATGTTATTTCCCACAGATTTGCCAGAACTGGGAGCTGAAATTAGCTAATTGCTTGTGCAAACTAGAGCAAGAAACAACATAATCTGTTAGAGTTACCAGTCCTTCTAGAAACCAGAGCTCTTGTGCCCATCTCTAAACATTATTTCAATGGCATTCAACCCCTCAGAGAAGTCCTCCTTCCCTGTTGGCTGACTTTGGGCCTTGAACAGAGGACGAAGAAATTTGCAGCTTAAACTACAAGATAAAGTCCTAGAGCTACAGGTTGCTGCAACAGCAGGGGAATGTCCTCTATGGCCAGAGCTTAGAGAAGGGAGGCATCACAGCCTGTGACCAAAGGGTGACAGTGATTTACATGAGCATCCATTAGTGCAGTAAAATACCATGGAAACGTTCAGAAAGATGGACAGCATCATCATGTTAAGGATCCTAAGCCAGGAAAAACACTTCCAGTTTTTTAATTGCATATTCGCAAAGCAAAACAGAAGATTAAAAGCAAACCAGGAGCAGATCTTTGAACTCGTTGCTGAACAGCATGTTCCTCCACTGATAGCAAAAGGTTGTACGGTGCAGGGAGATGAACTACTCGAGCCTGTTGTGTTTACAGCTTGGGGGCCAGAGATAGGCTATGACTACAGTTGCAAAAGGATATTATGCCACAGATGAGCTCAAGGGGAAGAAGTGTCATGTGTTTGCATGACACGTTTGGGAAGTTGACAACTTTTATTGCCATGAGCTGCATACATACTTAGATCCAGTTCATCTGGTTATGATATCAGTATCATAAGTGGACTCATCTCGCCATTCCTGAACCATTCTGTAAGACATATGTTGATGCTGAATATGGTCAAGAAATGTGTTTCCACAACCTCCTCTTCCAGTGCACTGCTCCTCAGGACTAACATTTAACTTGCAAGTCCTTTAGGGAAGTGTAGGTGTAGCACATCATTCCTGGTTCTCAGAACTGAGCAGGAAGAATAGAAGCTGGAAGCTAGAAACCAGGGGTGCTCCCTGGTGCAATAATCCCATCGCCAGGTGAAGAGCTGGGGTTGGCGTCCAGTTGCTAACAGTCAGCGTAGGCACACCTTCTGTCATTTTTCCACCTGTCAGAAACAGCCTCTTTGAAGATTTCACACCCTGAGGTCTTCATTGCAGAACTACATTTCCTACATTTGAATTATTTCTTTTGCTTGGCAAAGCCGAAGTGACACAACAGCTGAGCCCACAGGACATTTCCTCAGGTGAGACTCATAGAGGGTGTACTGCATCCCTCTGCACAGTGCTGCAAGCTCACCCACGCTGCTTGTCCCTTCCCAGAAAAGTGACTTGTCTGTTCTCACTCAGCACTGAAAGGCCATTGTGGGAAGGCAGTGGAGGACTAGCAGTACTAGAGTGGAGCCAGTAAAGATTTACTGACTTGATTTATCTGAGTTACAACTCAAGAAAACTTTCAGAACCAACTTGTCCCAGCTGGCTGAACAGACTAACAAGAGGTAGGGACTGGCATAGCTGGTGCTGTGTTGCTTTCACACATTCAATCTAGACAGTGAAAGATTACCAGAAGAGGTGATGGTGGGAGATCATCAGAGGGCAGAAGGAACAAGAAGGCAGCACCAAGCGAGACATGCCAAAAAATGAGAGCAGAAGTGTACTCGGAGCCCCAGTCGAAGACCTGCATGAGTGGCCATACCTGAAGGCTGTGCAGCTCCTCTGAACCACCACTGTCTTTCCTACCTGGAAGGAGGTCGCTGAACTTCAGGATGCACATACATCCTTCTGGGTCTGGTGGCTGCAGAAGGGTTAGAGGCAGCAAGTGCCAGTGGCTTCAGAAGCCGGGGAATTTCCAGCTGCCACCCCTCTTGAGCTCCTTTTGCTGGTGGCTGCTGCTGCCAGACCTGACTGAGAAGGCGCCTGTTTTTCTTTCATTTTTGGCCAACATCTGAAAGGCTGCAGATTTTTTTCTTGCCCTTTGGATAACTCTGTTGATGTTAAAATCTACTCTTATGAAACTTTCCATTTCCCCAGGAAATATTTTGTGTTAATATATTCTTATCCTTTCCTTATTGATTTTATCTGCAATGCCGTTTGCCAAGTCTAATTTTTAGAGCCTTACGTTTATTGTCTTAGGTCCCAGTCGTGAAGTGTTTTGCTGGGCTCCTTTTTTTTTCCATGATGCACAGTGCACTTCTTTCAAGCGAGGCACAGCTAAGAGGGGTTTGTTATTTCTGTGTAAGTCAGGCTGTCAGTGTGGGCTAGCAGACAGGATGAATGAATAAGTGATAGGGCTTCTTCCTACATGCTTACATCAGGAAAGCGGTGGCCAAAAGAAAGCTGAATGATGCCTAATTAGTCAAGATAAGAAGGAAATGAGAAGGGGACACATGGGAAGCCCTAGGCGGTGTCTGTGTTTGCTCATGCTCCTGGCTATGTGGGTTCAAGCATTAGTAAACCGTTCTGTACTAAGAAGTCATTTAGTTACAAATATCTTGTATTTTAGGAGCACCCTGGATGTTGGGCTTGCAGGTTTGTCGCCTGCTAATGTCTCTTACCTTTCCAGAGCTCCGTGATGGTGCAGGAGAAGGTGACCCTGGGGACAGCAGGACTCTGAATGCCCCCAAGTAAGGGCACGTTACAATGTCTCCTCCCTGCGTCTCTTCTGTGTTGGTCACCTGTTTGCTTTGCAGACATCAGCCCACGTGCTTGTCTCATTTTTTTTAAGGCCTAGCTCCTGAAAGCTGTAAACTGTAGTTACAAAAGCAGATGTCTTCTCTGCCAGGTGCACGCCTCATATGCAAAAGTCAGACCTGTTGAGAAATGCCTTTTAACTCATGGAATTTCATCACCTGCGCGGGGCTGTGGGCAACCCCTGGAAAGCCCTCGCTGGGCTGCCAGCTTGCTTGTGTCAGTGCTGCAGTGCTGCTGGCTCAGGCAGACCCTGCCTCCCGCTCACCTGCAGGACTGAAGCCACCAAGTGGCTCCTTTCATGCTGTTCGCGTGGATGACGTACCCAGCTCGGACAACAAAGACAACTCCGTACCGACTAAGCGAATGTCTGACATAAACAGCAATGAGCAAAAGTGGTAGTGCAGTGGCCTAAGGTGGGGTGGCCGCCCCAGCAGAGCACCCTGGAGCAGCGAGGAGGCCTGCCTGGTAAAGCAGTGATGCTGGGGAGGGAGGGACCTTGGCCGGAGAAACCGAGACACCGAGTGACTCGGTGGGTGCCATGTAAAGGGTGTTCAATTTGCAGGCATGTGGAAAGAGCTGTTTTCCCAGGGGCTCAGGGAGGCATTATCACAGCACAGCTGTGACGATAGCCACTTTCCCAGAATATTTGGAGTGAAAGATACCCTGGACATTTAAATATTATTGATACTAGCAATCTCCAGAGCCTGTTTGATTTGCAAGGGCCTATCACCCAGCCTCAGTCTGCCTTTGATGTACATTCCTGCATACACACAAAGCACATTCATTTCCTTTTGCAGTGTTTTCATTTGCTGCTAGGAAGCCTCTCAACCCCTGAGACAGGCCTGTGGCTATTCAAACAGTGCCAGTAGTTTTCATATCACTGAGAGTCTTAAACAAACTCTGCTAGTTTTCTGCTGCACTGCATACCAGCGTTTTACCATGGTCCAGAAAGTTTTAAATTCCCACAGTAAGACCTATGGCTTCTCTTCAGAAACTACCCACCATCACCACTGCAACTGCCCAAAATATTTGCCTGAAAATTGAGTTCTTGCCAACACCCACTGTGGAGTCCCACTTTGTAACACTATAGTATAAAATAGGGCTTCCCTCTCCAAAGAGGTATCAAAGGGTGCCACCAGAGCACACGACAGGAGGAATAAAATGAGGTACAAGTCAAGTTTATTCTGAAGATGCTCTTAAGCTGCACAGATTTGCATGTGGCAATGTTAGCTGGAGGTAATCTTAACAAAGAAGTGTTTCCATAAAACACTTCCACAAGAAACATCCCTGTAAAAATTAACATGTATGGGAGACAAAGCAGTGCACCACTATGCCTTCAGAATGTGGTGACATGAAAAGACAGGCAAACATGCTGCAACTGATGTGTGTTACCAAGGATGTAGTGTGGACCAGCTGAAACTGGAGGAAAGCGGAAGTAATGGAAGCAGGCAGCAGGGTTTGCATCAAAACAGGCTGAGACCAAAGCTGGGGTGGGAGTATGGACAAGGCAGGCCCATGGTTGAGGGCCAGGTCATGATTCAAAACATCAATGAGCCTTGAGCATGGTGCATCCAATGGGAACACAGAGGTGCAGTCTGGAGTCACAAAAACATCAGGAAACCTAACAAGTAAGGAGGGTAGGGAAGAGAGTGACTGCAGCCAGGTAGATAGGCTGATCAGGAGCAGTCACCAATGCCTATGAGCCCTAAGCCTATGGCTGAATCTGCTTCTGAGGAGCACTTGGGTATCCTGCCTGGCCTACAGATGCTGGGCCAAGAGGGTGCAGGTCTCCCACAGATCCTGGGTCATATCTGCAAGGCCCAGGCAGATGACAATGACATAACCCTTCCTAGTTTCTCAATATAGGAGCTTGTGGCATTACCCTCTGGGGTTCAAGACGTGTTTAACTATAAAGCCGCCATGACCATGGATAATGGCTAATGGGGGAGGAAAATGAGGAGGATGTGAGCAAACAGAAACGGGTTAAGCAGTGAAACAAGAGTCTTTCCTGGACTGTTGTAGTGTTGGGCAAGAAAACACAGCGTGCATCAGTGCTTTAGCTGAAAACATGTTCAGATAACAGTGGCAAGTAGGTCTGTGGTTTGAGGACTTCCAACACTTAGCTGTCAGCTGAAAAATTAAGGGCTTTCAAGGAGAAGCAATGCAGATGTCCTTGCCAAACTTTCTTGGCATGGTGGTTGATCAGCTTTGCTGTATTGGGGATTCAAGTGGAGCCAGTAAGTGCAGAGTGGAAGCAGGGAGAAAACCCCCAGCTGACAAAGCACCCCAGAAAATGAAGGCATGGAGGGCATCGTCCTGAGCACACGTGGTCAAGGGTTAGGTGTATACCACGTCACTTTGATGAAGTTTGAGAAAGCAGTGGTGTTACCTAACACCGATTTCCATTGCAGGGGACTAATTGACAGAGCGATGTAGAGGGATTTGAAAATGACGTTTAGAAGACTAAGGATTTACCACCAGGTGTAAGAAATGAGTGTGAGTCTCAGCCTGAAATTACCCTCACAGACACTGCATCACACCAGATGCTCTGAAGGTCAGTGGGCAATGGGGGATCCTCGCATGGAGCCATCCATCTCTGAGGATGGTGGTCACCAGATACAGTCTTGTGAACAAGACAGCTCAGAGATGATTTCTGAAGGCAGCGTCACTGACGTCTGGAAGGAACGAAGTGCTGTGGGCCTCTGTGGATTTGTGTGGTCTTAGGTACTACATGAGTCGATGGATATTCAGATCTTGGGTTCATATGTCTGGCCACTAGAAATTGTCCATGTTCCAGTATTTCCAACCCAATTTGTACCTCCAGGATGAAATCTCACCTTTTTATGATAGAGCAGACTTCAAGTCTTAATTTAAATCCAAGGTAGCTGGTTTTGTCTGTCAAGGTAGGGCAGATCTGTACTAGGATTTTTACTGGAACTATCTTACTAGGATAATTCCAGCAGAACGACCTCTATAAATTGCACATTTTTTCACTGTTGTAACTGGGAGGTCTCAGAACAGTATAACTTGCATTTGCCCTTTACTGGGTGTCTGCCTTGCTGTTTTGATTACTTGGCTGATAAGTAAGTTACAGAAATCTAAACACTGAGGAGAACAAGGACGATGCCGTCTGTTGCTTTGATAGCACAGTCTTAACTGCAGAGTTAGAGGCATCTGCCTCCCCAAAGAGGAGCTCTGCTGGGTTTCAGTGTGTACGTGTAGGGATGAGGCAATCATCTGCTTCGGCTGCTCCAAAGCAAAATGGACTTCCCTGGTACATTTAATCTCTATTTTGGAGAGTACAGCTAGAGGGGCCACTCACTTGAAAAGCCTTTGATGAACCTCTAACATACACCAACAAGGAAGCATGCATTTTTTAATTAGTTGGAGCAGCAGCCAAGCTCCCAGTATCAAAACAATGATCCAGAAGAGGAACGTCTATGGTCTCCTGGAAGACGTTATGCAGAAATACCATGACTGTCACTTTGTTTGGATTGGATAGACTGATTACCTTGACAAAGATGTCCCAGGGCAAAGGAAATGTAACAATTACTCTAGTTTTCCAAGAAAGGGGGTGATTATTGTATCTTGTCACTATACATCAATCTAATGCAAAAAACATTATGAATAAAATTCTGGAAAATCACTAGAGCATTTAAAGACATTTGGGTATTTCAAGATACCAAAACATCCGTATCAGATGTAGAATATGGTCTTCCATTCACTGCTCTGATAGATGCAGGTGTGTTCCCTGAAAGCCAACTTAAATTTAAGATCAGTGTTTCCTGCTGTCTTTGAAATACTTAATTTCTGAAGAGTGGCGGATATAAATCTCCAGATTTGACTTGATTCAGAATCCTGTTGTCTACATAAATGACAAAAGCCTGGACTTGCCCTTAGTATGAACTTCACCTTTCACTAGCAATTTCCAGAGCATCCAGCTCTGGAATTTTTCATTTGTATATTTCCAGATACACCAGCAAAGAGAGTTACAGGCTTGTTCATAGAGAGAGGGGAAAAAATGTACCTTTAGTGTTGTTAACTCAGTAGAACCACATGATGCTATGTATGGCAATGCATCAGCTAGTCAAAAATTTGGCAGAATACCTGCAATGCTCCCCCACGCCCAAAATAATGTTTTGTTTTGTGTTTCTAAACCCAGGGCCAGAAGTGTCCTAGCCCAGGTACTGTATCAGGTGTCTTGACTATAACAATGGTATGGCAGTAAACAATAACAGCAGCAGCTGTATCAGGAGAGGCTGCAAGGATGAAACTCCTCACATTTCAGGATCCGTTGCTACCTGCAGGACATGTGAGGACACTGAGGGCAGCTCTAGGATCACGCCACTTAACTGTAGTACATGGGGAGTGAAAAGGATTTTCCTTGGCTGACTAGACCAGACATAGCAGAAACAAGAGGAAACCAATGAATAAGACTATAAAAAGGGAGCTTAGAGTTCCCTGCAACAACTGTCAAGAAAAATGTCAAGGATGAGGCAATTCAATGATGGCAATTTAAATTCGTTCTTTAGACAGGAGTGGAGATATCTCCAGGAATGGATGTGATGACAAAGATGACAGAAGTTGCAAGAGGGGTTACCTGACAGCAGCTATTTATGCATGAAGCCCCACCTGACGTGGTTGATGGAACAAAGCGCTTGCAGGCAAGTGGTAACACTGAAGATGGACAGGACATGCAAAAAGGCAGATGCTGGTGTGAGAAGAGGAGCAGAAGTGTGTTGTTGAGAGAAGAAAACAAACAGTGAGGAAGAAAGAGTAAAAGAAAAAGTTTATACAGGAGTACAAAAAGGAAATAAAGAAGTAAAGAGGATGTGGTTGCACTGAAGAATAGAAGAGCAACTATCTTCACCAAAAAAAGAGTAGGATAGAAAAGATACAATCTCAAGAAATTAAGCTGAGAACTGGTAGCAGACCATCAGCGTATGTCTTAGTCATCAAACTGAAGCAGAACCTAAATGTTTAGGATGTAGTGACTCAAACGGATGCAATCATGCGAACATACTCTAACTTTCCAAGTTCAGTTTGAAGAAAAAACTCTACTGGAGCTTAGAAGTTCCTAGATGTACTAGCCAGAAGATGCTTTCAAAAAGTTAATGAACAAACAAAAGCAATACTATTTTGGACTTGACGTCAGTAAGTGGGAGGAAATTATAGAATGCCTGATTATAAAATATAACTTTAGCAATAATATGAAAAGTTTATATTTTCTGCAAAGACTGCCAAAGATAGGTCTATAAACAAATTTTGCAAGTCCTAAAACATGAGCTTTGGTAAAATAAAGAAAAATGGTGAAGCTGGCTGAACTGAAAAACTCAGAGAACCAAATGAGGAGTAATCTTGGTACTTCTTTAAGTCAAACATGCAAAAATTACTTGTAGGGAGAGACAAACTTACAGAGAAGCACCGCAGACTTAATTGGCTAAGTATCCTCTCAAAGAAGACGTTAGGAATAGTCCTTGAAGAATACAAACAAATTCTTATGACCATATAAAGCTATGGTCCTTAAAGAATACAAACAAATTCTTATGAGCAAATTAAACTATGTTTTGTACATCAGGATGTGCAGAGATAAAGTAAGAATAAGCCAAAAATCCCATTCAGCAATTATTATCGTGTCTTTAATTATTCTTTCTTTTCAGTTATGGTGGTGTTCCCCAGGGCTCAGTTTTGGGGCCGGTCTTGTTCAACATCTTTATCAATGATCTGGAGGAGGGGATCGAGTGCACCCTCAGTAAGTTTGCAGATGACACCAAGTCGGGCAGGAGTGTTGATCTGCTCGAGGGTAGGAAGGCTCTGCAGAGGGACCTGGACAGGCTGGATCGATGGGCCGAGGCCAACTGCATGAGGTTCAACAAGGCCAAGTGCCGGGTCCTGCACTTCGGCCACAACAACCCCATGCAGCGCTACAGGCTTGGGGAAGAGTGGCTGGAAAGCTGCCCAGCAGAAAAGGACCTGGGGGTGCTGGTCGACAGCCGGCTGAACATGAGCCGGCAGTGTGCCCAGGCGGCCAAGAAGGCCAATGGCATCCTGGCCTGTATCAGAAATAGTGTGGCCAGCAGGAGTAGGGAAGTGATCGTGCCCCTGTACTCGGCACTGGTGAGGCCGCACCTTGAATACTGTGTTCAGTTTTGGGCCCCTCACTACAAGAAGGACATTGAGGTGCAGGAGCATGTCCAGAGAAGGGCAACAAGGCTGGTGAGGGGTCTGGAGAACAAGTCTTATGAGGAGCGGCTGAGGGAACTGGGGTTGTTTAGCCTGGAGAGAAGGAGGCTGAGGGGAGACCGCATCGCTCTCTGCAACTACCTGAAAGGAGGTTGTAGCGAGGTGGGTGTCAGTCTCTTCTCCCAGGTAACAAGCCATAGGACAAGAGGAAATGGCCTCAAGTTGTGCCAGGGGAGGTCTAGATTGGACATGAGGAAAAATTTCTCTACTGAAAGAGTGGTGAAACATTGGACCAGGCTGCCCAGGGAAGTGGTTGAGTCCCCATCCCTGGAGGTATTTAAAAGACGTGTAGATGTGGTGCTTAGGGACATGGATTAGTGGTGGACTTGGCAGTGCTAGGTTAACGGTTGGACTTGATGGTCTTAAAGGTCTTTTCCAACCTAAATGATTCTGTGATTCTAAAAGGCTAAGGGGTTTACAAAGTTTAATTATCCCAGACTGACAGAAGAATGAATCTCCCCTGAAAAAGAAATACAACAGATCCAATCCCACTGACTGTCAGCTGATATTTTGATACACTGTTAAATGAGAAATGGTTACTATAAGTGAGGAAGGTAGAGGATAGAAGTGGGATTAAAAATCATACCAGGGTTTCACAAGGGGAAGGCAAAACCAGACCATGTTGAAAAGGAAACTACTGAGCTGAAGTATGTTGTTAGAGTTTGTCAAAGATCAGTCTTGGTTTCATCTAATTGAATACTTTCCTTTGGGACTTCAGCAAAAAATGTAATTTTTCCAATGACATTTGCTAGAGACACAAGTAGTCTGTAATGGTCAACACAATGCAGAACCAGAGTATCACAAAGGAATAAAAGGTGACCTTGAGAAATAAGTAATAGAAATGGGTTGAAAGCTAATAATATGAAGGGCACCATCACTTGGGGATCAAAAATAATTTCTCCTGTATCTGAAACAACATATGGGAATGGCTGGGGAGAAGCTTACTATACTAGTCCAACTGATGTTGGACGAGCATGAACCATTGCTGTGACACAGCTGTGAGAAAAGCAAATATGTGCCTAGGAAATAACTTTCACTGCAGACAGCAAATTATGAATATTGGCCTCCAAGACACTGCGAGATCTCATCCAAAACACTGCAAACATTCCTGGTCATACCCTGTCAAGACGGATTAATTGAAACGGGACCAGATGCAGACAATGATCAGACCGATGGACACTATCCTACAGGAGGGACCGGAGCCTGCTTAGCAGGGAAGAGAAAAGGAATACAAAGGGTTTCTAGAAACACATCAGGAAAGAGTAAACACCAGGGGAAGAAAAATAGCTATATAAGGGAAAGTGGCATAAGATAGAAATCTAAACTAGTTACAAACAGCATTAGTGTAGATGACAGAATTTGGTTTTTATGACTCAGAAGAGCAAGACTGTGGCACATCCTCCCAGTAGAAGCAGTGGAACAAGAAATTTGCCTGGTATCAACATGCAGCAAGATCCCTGCATAGAAGGATTGCACTCAACAGGGTTGCCTGAGAAGCAAGAGACTGCACTTGGTGGTCCCGTGTGCTCCTGGAGGAGGAGGAGGCAGGTCCCTGTTTCTGGTGGCATGACCACCTGTGGTTCCTGCATCTGAGCTGTCAGCCTGGTTTAACTAGAGCTTTGCAGTTCTCCCCAGTTCTTGAATTAAATGTGGTATGCGTGGAAATCTAAAAGTGTTCATCTTCTGCAGCCAGCAGTGCCTCTCACTCCTGTTCTGCTTTAGCAGTACAATTCATTCCTCCCATTTGAACGAGAAGCTCTCCACATCAATCTGGCTGTTAAGCTTTATGCGTTATTGTATGTATTGCGTGATTATACTATAACACTGCTGGACATGCACCATTGACACCATTCCACAGTGGAGGAACACATACTGTGCTCCCTTTTTGGGACTGCAAGTTCTCTTGACTGCCAGGAACTTGTATTCCCTTATAGACTATACAGTACCAACTTCTTGCGGTGGAAGGTTATCTCTATTTAAGTTACAGAAAAATCACATTTCCACAGGCCATGCATTATATAATAAAGCTATAAGCTGGGCATAGTTTTGCAATGTATTTTCCTTGTAACAGTAAATGTCTTCAGTCATACAGTGAGTGAAGTATAACAAAAACAGCCTACAGTTAGTGTCTAAATGAAACAAAGCATAAAGCGGATTAAGTGCTACCATCATTTTATCATAGACATGTGATTAGGAGAACTGCTTTGTTTAAAAGTTACAAAATCTTTTTGAAGTCTAAGCTTGGATGAAGCTAATCTGCGCAGGAAGCAATCATTTTTCTTTCTTTGTATGTCACTGTTGTTCTTCCATTTCAGCTCCCTCAGAGTTTGTTCCTTTTTAAGCAAATAAGCTGCTGGGCTGTGGGGAACTGGATGGCTGTACATCCCTCATCTTGCACAGTGATGGATGTGTCCAAAATCCTTGGGTTTGCTCTAGTGCCCAGTCTAGGGCACAGGGCCTCAAGAGTCAGATGTTCATGTTTCATGTTCACTGCAAGTATGTGAATAACTTGGGATTCACTGGGCCCAGGATTTAGGAAAAAAAGAAGAGAAAAATCAATGTTTGTGGCAGATAATATAGGACATGAGAGGAAACAGGTGAATTGCAACTAGCAGGGAAATCTTGGATAGCAAGTAAAGGAAAAGTAGCTGAAGAAACAGAGAAGAAGGGAAAAGAAGCAGAGGAAGCAGAGTGAGAAAGGCTTGTGAATACGGGAGGAGCTGGTGTAGTTACTCAAGGAGAAAAGCACTCACCCAAAGGAGCTGGATGGGAAGGGAAACAAAAGGCACAAAATTACAGAAATTTTCAGAACTGGTGTGCTGACTGTGCAAAGCAGGCGCTAAACTTAAAGCACACTTAGGTGCATTCAGGATAATAGGTTAAAATTAAGCACAAATGTAATTTCTTTTATGATTCCCATCTTGGAACAGAAGACATTAAGAACAGGGAAAGGGTATTACACCTTGAACAGCCAGATGACCACCTGGTTTGCAATGGAGTTTGTAACAGCAAATGTCTTCAGATTGGGAGCTTATTTTCTCAGTCCTCCACCTTTTCCCCTTCCATGAGCTCAGAAGGAAAAAGCAATGTCAGGAGAAAATACCCAGAGCTGCCTGGTGTGCAGGGGCTAAGCAGGCACTTCAGATGTGCTGAGGATGTGATTCATGCTGATGCCTTTACTGTGTTTAGTGATTTCCTCCCTTCCAGTCTCTGTGTTTTGGTGCTGGTCCTAGAGTAGTGTGGGAACCAGAATATCTGTTTTGGGGAATTTCTTTCTAATTAGAACAGAGCACCATGAAACTTTCACAAAGCAAATGATAGTGGTGAAAACCCACCATTTCCTGTCCATAAGAATATTTCACATTCACTTTTGCATTTCCAGTAAGAAAAACCCCAAATATTTTGAAACAGATTATCCTGAAGTAAAAGAAAAACGTTGCATTTTAAAAACTGACTGTTGACATTTTAAAATAATAATAATAAAAAACCAGACTGAAATAGTCCATCCTCCTTAAAGGCTTCTGGAGGTTTTCTTTTTCCAAAATAAAATGCTCTTGACATACCCACGTTTCCACGGAAAGTTTCAGTTTTGACATGAACAGTATTGTTTGACCAAAAAAACAGTCTTCCACTGGAAAAAAAATTGACTAGTTCTTGTGTGGCCGTCCACACCCTTTTCTTTCTCCTCAATATCTTTTTCCAGTCTTGATCAGTTAGTCCCCTGCCGAAAAAAGCTCCGCCTGCTAGAAAAAGGAGCAGAGAGAACACGTTTGCTGCTGTTATGCTCATTGCTGTGTGTACCCTGAGCTTTTTCACATCGACCCTTTCTCCACCGAGACCCTGCAGACTGTAGGTTTTCAGGGCAACCACCGCCTCCTGCTCTGCGTTTGCACCACAGGACTAGCACAATGGGGCAGGATCAAACCACAGACCCCATCCTAACACCCCACCAAAGAGGACTCCTCGCTGCAGGCAATGGGAGTACCTCAGCTGGGGTGGGCAGGCTCTGGTCCTCAATAAACACAGTACGTTTTGTTACACTGCACTTTTGCTCTCTGGTTCCCTCAGCTGCCTCAGAGTTGAGTAATATTGAATAAGTGCTGATTACTGACAATTAAAGGAGTTCTGCGTGCAAGCAGCACTGATAACACAGGCCTGAGGCAGATGCTGGCATTTATGATTTAACTGCTTCTGCACCAAATGAGGAGGATTTCTAGGAACAGCCAAGGTGGTTGAGTGGAAGCTCTGCACACAGGTATGACAAGGAAAAGAGGTATCGCACATAGTAGGTCTGGTTTCCAGTGCTCTGAGTGCATCATTAATTCCACATCATCCCAAGACAGGTGAGTTCACAGCTCCAGCAGTGCTGGTGCAGAACCCGAGAAAGATTTATTGCTGTTACTTGAGTTTGTTAACAGAGCACTTAGGCACCAGTGGAGGATGGGGCCATTCCAGTAAATGCGGTGAAAAAATCGCCCACAGTGCAGAGCCATGTGCATCCTGAGGAGCTGAGCGAGGGAGGGGGGAGAGTGCCAGCCAAGTGCCCCCATGTGACCCTCGAACCATCTTCAGCTCTGCATTAAAAACAGGCGCTTGTTTTAAAACGTCTATGACGGAAAAGTTAAACACAGCTAAATATCACTCAGAGCCCAGCTACCATATGGCTTCAGGTTATGATGACATTAAGAAGGGGGGTCAGGACTGAGGTGGGATGTCTCACCACGGTACCCAGCTCAGCCCGGTGAGCTGTCCCATGAACTGCCCCAGCTCCAGCATGAGATAGGCAGTGGGTGACCACCCCAACAAGAGGGCTGCTCTGCAGTGGCAGGAAGGAGCAGCAAGCTGTAAATCTCACTGAATGGAAAGAGCAAACACCATGACGTAGCTCCTCGCTGGAGCTTGGCTGGAAGGCGCAAACTCTGCCCTCACAAACCTTTGTGGAACTACTGCTGGTACGGTTGAACAGGGGCTGGGACTGCTGTGGAGATGACAAGCCTTAGCAGAAATATTTATGGGTCTATAGCTGCTTAAAAAGAAAAAAGCTGTTCAACAATCAACCTGTGGGTCTATATAAAAATATGAGCAGAAGGGTCTCTTATCCCTCAAATATTTTAAAATTAGCAGGTGTTATCTTTGCCAAAAGAAAACTTTAAAGATTTATAATATTTTTCCTCATAATTGGAGTTTTTGATGTGGCATCTGTCCTTGAGTCCATGTTTTGAAGGGAAATCTAAGAAACACGTCTGAATAAAGCAAAGCTTCATAAAACACCATGACATGCCAAGCAGTGTCACCACTCAAGGACCACAGGCACCCCTTTAGGGCAGTGCTGGCTCTCCTCCAAGCACCAGAAGTACCATTCTCACCAGAGCTTTTGATTTCTGCAGAGCTCCCAGGGGCATATGCCCTGACAGTGTCCCTGCTCTCTACCCTGGGGATGCTACAACCCAACTAGAGCAAGTGGGATCTTCCTTTGTCACTGAGGGCATCCTCCAAGAAGTGCTGGGCACCTGCACTGTGGGAAGGGGCTTAGTAGTTTTCCTTAACTGTCCTCATGGGGGAAGGAGGAGAAGTTGTTTTTAGGACTTAAATGTGGCTACTTCAGAGGTGGAATTCCTATAACTCCTGATAGGCAATAAACATCACCCATGAAAGGGACATCAACACCAGGGAGGCAGAGCTCAAGGTGTTACAGACTGCAAGGGAGCCCTCAGCAGACAATACTGGGCTTTAGTGCCTGAGCTTGATTTCAAGTCTGAACCACGTGTGTCTGCCCCCATCACTTGCAATGACACAGCAGTGGCACAGCACGGAGGTAAAGCTTACAGGGTTTCTTTGCATTCAGAGCTGCTGGCAGGAACATTCAGCTGACGACAGAGAAGAAGCCTGCCCTGAAAATCCTCTTTACACAAGTGTTTCTTTCCTTGTTTCAATGGATATGTTCATCACCATTTATCCTGGCACTGGCCGGCAACAGCAGCAAAGCCAGAGGTCTCTTTTGTTTGTAATCTCTGCTGAGCAGATGAATCACTGCTGTGCATCATCAGATCATTTCTGTTTTATAACACCCTGCTCATTTCATTACAAAAATCCAGCTTTGAGTGGAGTAAATTAATTTGTCTTTTTCTTGTCCTCACATTCCTTTTGATATTTAGTATGTGATTTCCACGGAAAAACAGAAATACTGATCTGTGTCCAGGGCCAGCTAACATCAGGCCGTAGGCTGTGTCCAGCACAGCACTTTCTGGGCACCAGCCACCATTTCGTAGACGGGCTCCTTTGAAACAGACCCCTCTTAGTTATCCAGTTCACATCCTGTCATCACTGACTTGCTGTTTCATCCTTCTGCAAAAGCAAGATAGTTCTGGAAAGTTTATTAAGCCCAATCCTGTCTGTCTAATGTCAAGTTTAAAGCTTCCTTGGCCTTTTTTGTGAGTTCACCTGGGTACACCCTACCCAAACTACACTGCGATGTGCATCAGCTCAGGCAGCTCAGCAGCTGTCTTCAAATCAGGAGATGTCTGTGTCTCAGTGGTGCTGTCTCTAAGTGTTCACCGTACAAAAATCTCCAGAGGATGCACTAAAATGAAAAGCATGTGTAATTATCCATTGTATTGTCTAACCATACCAACCCCAAAAAGAGCAAAGAACCTCAGGCCCACCAAGATCAACAGGGATCCTCCCCAACTTTGCAGTGAGGCTGAAATTGTACCCATCCACCATGTGTGCAGTGTGTACAGTGGAAAGTATTCTCTGTAGGAGCTCCAAACAAAGGGAAACTGTTGCTGGGATAAACCCAACTAACATAAAATAGGTCATCCTCTGGTGTGAGTCTTCTAAGATATAGCACTGCAATTTCTGCTGTCTTTCTAGTTTGCTTTTTTATTCATGGAACTTCTTGTATCAGCTGTGAATTTCTTTGGCTCAGTGCAGTAGTAAGGAGTAATCTGCAACACGCAGCTGGTGGAAAAATAACAGTGGTAACGATGGCCTGGCCAGAGCTGTAATGTTGTAAAGCTAAATAGAAAATAGCCAGTGGGATAGAAAACTTCTCTGATGTCCAAACATACATACTGATATTGGGACTAAGACTATTTTGTGCCCCTGCTCTGAGCTCCCAGGGGCTAACACAGATGGTTGCATGTGCCTCTGCTATGCTGGTGCAGGCAGGTTATTGCAGTACATCTCCCTCCCACCCATGCCTCGCTCTGACCCATGCCCGGGCTCTTGTAACAGCATAAAGGGGCAGCAAGGACCATGGTGAGGTGTGCTGTACCAGCTATCCTAAGTTTTAAGGAGAACTCCTAACCGTTGGGGTGGCATTGAAGCTGTACACTTTGAGTACTGATTTCTGTGACTGTGACATGAAAAGAAGTATCTCACAGCTGCTCCCCATCAACTGCAATGTCCTGTGTCATCTACCAGGTCTGAGCTTCTTTGAGACTGATGCAGAGACCTTTCTGCTACCACAAACCCCTGCAAAGCAGTTCAACTCACTGGTGAGCACCGTGGCCTCTATTCACAGGGTATGGCAGCTTAGAGAGGTTTGCTTGGTGATCTTCACCCAGGGTTGGGACTCCATAGTTTTCCATTAAAGAGGAAAAAATATTTTTAGTGTGGCTGATTTTTAA